>NW_021703767.1:127958133-128150633 GCF_005190385.1 Monodon monoceros
GGACCCGCGGCCTGAGGGCCCCGCCGCCGCCGCTGCTGCTCCTGCTCGCGCTGCTGCCGCTGCTGCTCGCACCAGGCGCCGCCGCCGCCCCTGCCCCGAGGCCGCCGGCGCTGCCTCCCGCGTCTGCCGGGCCCAGCGTGAGCCTCTACCTGAGCGAGGATGAGGTGCGCCGGCTTATCGGTGAGTGGGGCCGCCTGCGCCGGGGTGGGCAGGTAGGGTCGGGCCCCGGTGCTTCCGGCCGCCGGCGGCCCAGTCCGCGCGACCTGGACCGCGGGCGGGCAGGCCCCAGCGCCCCGGGTCGCCTCTGGGCCCCGGCCTTTGCCTGCCTTGCTGGCCGGGAGGTGTGGTCCCTGCCCGGCCCCCGCCCTGGGCCAGCCTTCCGGCCTCCCCCGTACGTCGCGGAAAGACCCGGGGACCCCTCGGCCCCCGGCGATCTACCCCATTCCAGCCTGCTTACAGCCTCTTTAGCCTTTCGCCTTATTCCCTAGAGGCAGACTCTTCTTCCCTGCCGCTCCAAGTTTCTTCGACCTTTCCTCAACGTGTCACTCTAGGGCCCTGGATTTTGGATACTCGAAATCCACGTTTTATTTAGGTTAAATCTGCTGTGGCTTTGATGCCCCAGTAGAGGCCACACTACGGTGCTCATACTTTCTGGTTATCGTAGTTTTTTGTTTTGTTTTGTTTTTAAATGAGAGACAGAGATTGGTTATAAGGGCACTACATGTCCGTGACAGTCTCCAAATCTTGGGACCGATAAGCGTATTTTACAACAGTGAATGAATCTCCAGGTGGCCGACCTTTTAGCTTTTTCAGTACCTTTTTGGTTCTTGTGTTGGAGTTTGGACTGATTCTGAATTTCTGGGCCACTCTTCTGCTTGGAATACCTTGTAAGAAAAGGAGAACTTGGCTTTGGGTCAGTTGGTGGTTCTGTGCTACCTAATTAGCTTTGTCATTGGGGAATTAATTTGAAAAATGTGACTTTGTGGATTCTGGAAATGACCCCTTAGAGGAAGGTCTGATAGAAATGGCCCCAAATGGGAAGTCTTTGGTAGCTGCAGATAGCTGTACATTCACTTTCTTTTGTGTATTATGGGCCAGAAAACCACATTTTTTTTCATTTTTATTTCATCTCAGATTTGTGGTGCGTCTAAGGGTTTGAGGAGAAAAATTATTCTTTTAAGCATCCATTAGCTGTCATTTTATTCAATTTTTTTTGTTATAAGACTTTCTTGAGGTCTACTGAAGTCCACTCAGTGTTAAAATGGAACTGCTTTTAAGCAGGCTGTTTAGACATTGTTATATATACGGGTTTGTCCCCTTTAACCAAAGAATGCTGTGTTTTTGTAATGTCCTGCTGGTCTGTAATCCTCTTTTTAGTCTGGTGGAATTAGCTGAATTTAATTTAGCTAAGTTAAAACAGCAAATTGGATTAGTACTTGAAACAAGACTAAGGTTTAGGAAAAATAATGAATGCTTATAAATTGACTCATAACATTAATTTTAAAAATATTAATGTATTATGCATGGTTTTGTAAAGGTTTTTTGGTTAAAAGCGTGTATATAATTTGTGACTTTGTTTACATGTAAGAAACCAATTGAGGTAGGGGACATGGCACAACCAGAGGCTGACATTGACTGAATGCCTGCCATATACTTCCTCCTACATGTTTTATACACATTATTTCCTCTAATTTTCTTGTGATCCAGTGAGGTGGATATCATTATTCCTCTTTTAGAGATGAGGAAAGTGAGACTTTAACTTGCTCAAGGTCACACATTTAATAAGCTTTTTTTAAAAATAATCAAACATAGTGTTGACATAGGCCACAACAAGTTTCAAATTTCATTGAATGAAATAAAGATATTTATATAGAAGTTTGATTATGGCATGGTGGAAAAGAAGTCATTGCTAATTAATACTTGAAATGATGTATTTGTTACCTGATTGATGAGCATCCAGTTTGTGCCCAGGAATGAGCTGTTGGGAAGAGGGGAGGGAGGATTTCCTCACTGATCAACCTTGGTCCACCTCTGGGACAAGGGGAACCTTCAGTAGTATTTTCTCTAATGCAAACAGAGTTGACCTGTTACAGTGGGTCTCTTGACTCTCCATCCTGCCAGATCCAGGTCCTCTCCTTCCTTCCATCTTCCTCATCTATTCTGACTTTAGTTTTTGGCTGCCCCTGGCTGGGGAAGAACAATTGGGTGGGGCTGAGATGTATACCAGGCATACTGATTTCTCAGAATGCAGTTTCCCACAGGAACTCTTATGCTTATGGTGTTTAAGACTACTTGAAATACTTTGTACCATGTTTTTGTATCATTATGGGTTAAATGCCTTCTGAAAGCTGACTTGGGAAACTAACCATCACTTTATAATATTTGTAAGACAATGAATTTGCAATTCCAAGTATGAAACTTATAAATAAAGTTGGTAGTGACACCTTTATAAATTGAACTGATTGTTCTTGACATGAGAATAAGTTGTTTTAATCCAATTCATATATGCACATAGTTAAAAAAAGAAATCAAATAGTGCTAAAAGACCTCAAATGAAAAAACAGCAGTCTTCTGCCTTTGGCCTTTTTATCCTCCGGGCCCTACTTTCTAGTGGAAGCTACTATCCCAAGCTAGCTCTTTTTTTTTTTTTTTTCCCTGTTTTTTTTTTACTTTTCATATTTTGAAATCAATGTAGAATAAGCATTTCACTTCCTAGTATCATAACTGAGCAGTTGTCCTCTTCTCTTGCCCAAATCCCCCAATATAGTTACATCATTTTTAGTAAAACCAGCAGTCTGTATTTAGATTATTGTATATTTATATTTACAATATATTTATATTGTAAATTTTTATTATACATTATTATATGTATACATGTACGTATACGTACACACACACACACATATATAAACTCACTTGTGAGTTAAATAGTGACCCATGGTTATGTTTTCTTCTCCTGTATGTTATTGTTTTTCCTGGAGCAAATAAACTATAAACTTTTTGAGTCTTTTCTGTATCTATGGCTACAATCTCTCATACACTCCAAGAAATATGTTAAATGCCTTTTGATATTTTTTTTCCAGGTAACACATCAAATCATCTATCACTTTCACTTGGTTTCCTCTTAGAGACTCCCTGCTTTGGAGCCTTCCATCCTCTTCTTCCAATCTGGACAGTAGGATTATTTTTCCTGCACATACTGTACCCTTCTCTCCTGTCTTGGAGCCTCTGTTTCCTGGATCTTCTGTCTTCCTTTTTCTTTGTTTGCTTCATTTTGCTAAAGTATATCCTCAGTAGCTTACTGAGAAGGGTTGCATGGGAGGTGAATAATTTGAAGCCTTATATGTCTGAAGGTGTCTATCCTATCCTCATGCTTTATAGGTGATTTGGCTGAATTTAGAATATTAGACAGAAAAAAAAATATATTTTCCCGATTTTTGGTGGCATTTTTACACAGTTTTCTGGCTTTAAGGGTTTCTGATGAAAAATCCAAAATCATTCTGATTCCTTTTTTTTCCTTGTGTGTTTTTTTCTTTTCTTTTTTTTTTTTTTGGTTGTTGTTGTTTGTTTGTTTTCTGTTTTTTGAGCTTAGGGTCTTTGTCTTTAAAAAAATTCTGTAATTTTATCAGCTTCTGTGTGGGTCCTTCCTTCTGTTTGTGGTCCCTAAGACGCCCTTTCAATCTAGAGACTCATATCCTTCAGTTTTCAAAAATGTCTGTTACTTCTGATAATTTCCTACCCATCACTTGTTTTGTTTCTGAGATATCTATTGGTTTGGTTATTGAATCTTCTGGAATTGATCTTCAGATACTCAACGTATGTTGCCTCTTATTTACATCTCTATGTTTGGAGGTGGGAAGAGGGGGAAATTTTCTCAATTTTGTCTTCCAAGCTCTTTTATTTTTAAAATTTTAATGATGATTTTAAATTTTAGAACTCTTTGTTTTCTGTTTCCATTTCCATTTCATTTTATTCTAATTTTATGGATGTATTATCTTCACTTATCTTTGAGGCATGTGTTTGTTGTTTTTAATTTTTTCTGTATGTTTAACATTTTTAAAATATTTCTTCTGCTTCCTCCAATGTGCCTGTTCATTTCAGAGTTCTTTTTCTGTTCATTTAGATAGTATCTGTTGATCCTTGGCTGTCTGTAATTAAGAGTGAGATGCTGAAAAGTTGATTAGGGGAGGGCAAGCTTGTGGGTGGGTAGGTGGGTGGTCTATTGGCCTCCCTTGGAATGTGGGTGAACGTTTCATTGGGAGCCCCCCCCTCACACACACATATCAGCACCTTCACAGTTTCTTTGGGACTGGTCAGTGTCTGCAGAGAAGACACCTGCAGTCTGCTGCCTCTGGTGTGCTTGGTGGTACACCAACCTCTGTGGTTCAGTTTTTTCAGAAAAACTTTGGGTCTCTTGCTGGACCTGGGGGCCCAACTGCTTTGAATGCCCCTCATCAGAGGCTCCCCCTTTGACAGGCCAGAGCCTCAAGCCAGCCTTTGGTGGCCCTTGTTGCATCCAGGGCTGAGTCCCTCTAGAGGTTCTGAGAGGCAGTGACCACTCCTTCAACTGCTTCCCATCTTGCAAAAGTTTGTTGAAATATATGTTGTGTTGTCTTCTTTCCCTTTCTGTGTTTGTGGTTTAATGTCTTTGTGATTTCATTACTGTCATTTTAGGAGGATGGGGGTAAAGGCAAGTGGTCATTCTACAGTGTGTAAATGGTTGGGCTTTGACTATTGAAGAGCTGGTGATGTGTAGTTTTTTGGTACTAACAATATTAGGAAGAGTAGTGGTGGTGGTCACAGAAATGGTTGACACTTGAATTTAGAGTGCTGCTGACGTGTGGCAATCTTGCCTGTGTCAGGTACAAAAGTAATCCCTGTTTTGGGTGTGTATTGTTACTTCCATAATACAGATGAGGAAACAGATGTGCAGGAAGTATGTAACTAGCTCATTCCTTGGTAGTAGGGCATGCAGTCTTGATAGAAGTCCATCGGTATAGAGACTCCAAAAGCCTCAGACGTTTTATGTGGCATCCCTGTGTCCCCAGGCCCTGCTTAGGCTGCAGTGTAGGCATCCATTTCTCCATTTTACTGATGAAGACTGATCTGGGGCCCTTTGGGCAGTGAATAGAGGGCCAGGTCTTGACTCAGCCTGGAATCCATATCGCCTCTTCGTCAGCTCTGGAGGACCTGTGATTAACCAAAATGCTTAAGGAGTAGAATCGGCAAGCCTGCTGCCACATGTGCTCATCTGTGGTCTTGATTATTATCTGCATTCTCTCCTGTTCTCTATCTACTTGATAATTCTAATAGCTGAGTTCCCTGGAAGTCCAGAGCTGGTGAAATCAGTCTGTGGCTGGGGCAGTACCAGGGGGTGTGGGAATAAGATGCTGATGGGTGGGGGGTATGATATAAACTGGTCATGGCAGCGGTGATGGTGGTGATAGGGAATCTGTAGGAGTCAGGGGGACTTCTGAGAATAGACTCCGCCTCACACCAATTAGAAATTCACTTTGGATAACTTGCCTCTCCATTAAAATAAATATCCTCTGAAAGAGTTAAGCGTTGTTCACATCTTTTTTAAAATCAGTTCAATACTAGTTGAGATCATTGCTCCCCAAATCAGTCCAGTAAAAATTTTTGAAGCCCAACCAAGTACCATATATTGTGGTAGAAAATGGCAATTCAAAATTACTGAATTCCTTTTCTTGAATAACTCAAATTTCGTAGGGGAGACTAACAGTTGTATCTACAACTATAACACTGAGATAAGAGTTATACTGCTGATTGATGTAAGTTTTTGTGGGAATGATTACTTTTGACTGTAGAAGGAGGGGGAGTGGAGAGGCTTAGGGGCTTTCAGGAATGTGTTCCAGGAAAGGAGACATTTGAGCCTCATCTTGAAGGATGAACTTGAAAGACAGAAAAGAGGAGCATTTCATGTCAGGCAGAGAAAATAGCACGAACAAAGCCATAGCTGTATGGAAGCAGATGTGTGTGAATTCAAGGAGTAGGCTAAGGTGAGAAAATTTGGCAAAACCAGGGAGTGGCAGAATATAAAGCTGGGAGGTAGGTTGCAGTTAGGTTAGGAATTTGAAGTTTATTTTATAGGTAATGAGGAACTGTTGAACTTAGGAAAGGAGAGTATACAGATAGGACTGGGTTCTAGAAAAAACAGCTTCGGCCCCAGTGAAAAGGGTGGCTTGAAGACTGAAAAGCTGGATCTGGGAAATGGGACAGAGTCAGCCTTGTGCTGGTAAGAGGAATCAACTAGGACAGTTGAGGGGGGGTGGGATGGATTTGTGAGGAATTTTCTGGGAGTTTGGAGAAGACTTAGTGGAGGACACCTCAGGGCTAAAGAAGAGGGAGGAGTCACAGAGGAATCTGAGTTTCACATTTGGGCAGCTGAACTGAAGGACTCTTTTTGGGAAATGGTTGAGGAAAAAGAAAGATGAGATGAGCCACGTGTTCCTCTCCTCCCAGCACCTCTCTTCCTCTTCAACCTCAGGCCAAGTGTTTGGGGGAGGGCAGTGAGGGTGTCCTCTCTGCTGGTGTCTGGCATATCCTGCCACTGCCCAGACTTTGAGGAGGTGGGTGCTGGTGGAGGTGGGTTAGCACCTTGCAGCACACTCTTAATCCTGGGCCTTTGGGTAGGGTTGGTGGCATTGATGCAGCATTAATTTGAATCCATGTGTTCTTCACTGGGAGAACAAGACTGAGACATTGTGCAATTGTGGGTTTTGAGGTTTTTTTTTTTCCTTCTTCGTGCTACACATGTGGGAGAACTCTGTCCAGTTATGGCTAACCTGTCCCCTGTGAGTCATATCCTGAGTTGACTAGTCAGTTCTGAAGGTGCTGCCTGGAACACTGTTTGGATTTTAAGGATCATTTTAGAAACAAATGAAACATGTAGGTATTTTTTTGAGCATCACAAATTGAGAAGTTCCACAGCATTACTTTTGGGGTTTTAACACAGTTATGCCAGTGTTCTGAAAAAACTTACCAGCTATACATACTAAAACAAAACAAAACAAAAACTTGACATGAAGTAGAGCCACTAGCTACTCTGAAATTATATTATGCTTAAAAGTGTGCTTTTTTGTGTTATTGTTGATGTACATCAAGTACAATGTTTTCTAATCAAGATGTTATTAAACAGCTTTCATTTATGTAGGACCTCTAAAAATGTGGTGTGCCAGAACAAAAGTGTGTATTGCTGAATTAAGTAATAAACACTTATTAATTGATTCTACTTAACTATGCCCAGCAAGTGACAGTGCTGAATGGTAGAATATTTCTGAAAAGTAATTTAATAGGTCCCATTCTTGTTCATAAGACAGATACGTTGTGTCTTGTTCATAAATAATGAACATGTTCTTATATAAATGTCTTGCTCTGTGTCAACTATTTCACATATTTTCTTTTATTTTATCAACCACTGGAAGTAGATGGCATTGGCATTTTTCTATAGATAAAGCTGAGGATCCGGGAAATTACAGAATTTGCTGGAGGTCACAGAGATGTCTAGGGCTATATGACTCTAAAGTGCATGCCTTCTCTACTCTGCTGCCTCTGAAAGTTAACAGTTCAGTCTTTATCTAACCAGATCATCTGAGGGGCTTAAACAAAGTACAGATTCCTATACCTACTCTGAGCAATTTGTTTAGGAGATCTGAGATGGGGCCCAGCCAGTGAGATTTTTGAATGGCATGTTGCATGAATTGTAAGATGTACGGCTTTTTCACATTTGAACATCTCTGAAATTGGAACCATTTCACAATCAATGGTGAATCATCAGTTAATTGACAGCTCTTTTTCTTTCTTAGTGGCACAAAAAATAATGGTGCATTTTAGATTAAATGAAATATAGTATTTTAACAAGGTGATTTTAAAAAAATAATAAATTTATTTATTTATTTTTGGCCACGTTGGGTCTTTGTTGCTGAACGCGGGCTTTCTCTAGTTGTGGCGAGCGGGGGCTACTCTTCATTATGGTGCGCAGGCTTCTCATTGTGGTGGCTTCTCTTGTTGCAGAGCATGGGCTTTAGGTGCGCAGGCTTCAGTAGTTGTGGCACGTGGGCTCAGTAGTTGTGGCTCGCGTGCTCTAGAGAGCAGGCTCAGTAGTTTGGCTCACGGGCTTAGTTGCTCCGTGGCATGTGGGATCTTCCCGGCCCAGGGCTCAAACCCGTGTCCCTTGCATTGGCAGGAGGATTCTTAATCACTGCGCCACTAGGGAAGTCCCAATAAGGTGATACTGTGAAGGAGACAGACATAATTTGCCACCTTTCCTTTTTTTTGGGTACCTGTCACGACTTTCTTTCAGAGTTGTAAAATTCACTGGTGGTAAATTATTTACTTGTGGTAATGGCTGTGTAGTAATGTCCTTGCAGGGTAGGCAAATGATGGCAGTGAGATATTACCATTAGGTTTAAGAGCAATGGCAACTCACTTTTCAGCTAGGAAGTTGCTGGCAAGAGAAATATCAGTGGTTCTCAACCTTATTTTGTGAAAGCCTTAGGGCCTTTTCCTAGACAAGGGTGTGGATCCCACACATACTAAGTTTTGCACACTGTGATGGGGGTTCTTAGACTTTGAGGACCTTACAGGGCCCCCTGATGAAAGCTTATGGGTACATCTGAATTCCTCAAAAGCTGGTTCTGGAAGGGGGCATCTATTAACATTCTATATTTCATCCTAGGATTCTTTGACCTCCTACGTGATTTTCTTTCCTTCTAGTTTTATTGAGATTTAATTGACATAAAGCACTGTGTAGGTTTAAGGTGTCCAGCATAATGATTTGACTTACATACATCATGAAGTAATTAACCACAGTAGGTTTAGTGAACACCATCATCTCATATAGATAAAATATTAAAGAGAAAAAAAATTTCATTCCTTGTGATGAGAACTCTTAGATTTCCTCTCTTAACAGTGTTCATATATAACATACAGCAGTGCTAATTATCTTTATCATGTACATTATATCCCTAGTACTTATTTATCTTATAACTGAAAGTTTGTACTCTTTGATTACCTTCATCCAACTCCCCCTGCCGCCTGAATTAAAAAAAAAATTTTGCATACATTAAGGTTTATTCTGTTGTAGTTATATGGGTTTTGACAAATGCATCCAGTATAGTATCATATAGAATAATTTTGCAGCCCTAATAAGTCCCCTGTGAAGGGGGGCATTTATATTTATTAATACCTTTCCTTATATTTTAAATGTTTGCTTTTAAAAATGTATTTATTATGTAAAATTTCAAACATTCAAAAGTAGACAGAATAGTATAATGAACCTCTGTGTATCCATCATCCTGCTTCAACAATTATCAGCTCATGGCCAGTTCTGTTTGGTCTCTACTTCTCCACTCCCCAATCTGCTCCCTTGTCCTACTCCCCCTCATCTTCTGCTTGGATTATTTTGAAGCAAACTCAGACATAAAATTTTGTAAAAAATTTTTTGGTATGTATCTCTAAAAGATAGGAATTCTTTAAAATTTTGTAATAACTATTATCACACCTAAGAAATTAACAGTAATTCATAAATACCAAATATCTAGGCTTAGATCTTCCTGATTTCTAAATGAATGTTTATGTAGAGACTCTTGCCTGCCACCTGTTTCTTCCCTTGTCCCTGCTCCCCACCATACCACCGTTTAGTTCCTTTGGTGCCAAGCTTTTTTCACCCTAGGGTCTGCATTTGATGATTGCTCTGCCTTATGTACTTTTCCTAGATCTTTACATGGCTAGAGCCTTCTAGATCTTAGCTTAATGTTACTTCCTCAGAGAGCCTTGCCTTCCTAGGGTTGACCCTCAGTGCTACTCTGTTCTGTCACCCTGTTTTCTTTTCCTTTTTTTTTTTTTAAATTAATTAATTTGTGGCTACATTGGTCTTCGTTGTTGCGTGCAGCCTTTCTCTAGTTGCGGTGAGCAGGGGCTACTCTTCGTTGCGGTGCGCAGGCTTATCATTGAGGTGGCTTCTCTTATTTCAGAGCACGGGCTCTAGGCACACAGGCTCAGTAGTTATGGCTCGCGGGCTCTAGAGTGCAGGCTCAGTAGTTGTGGCGCATGGGCTTAGTTGCTCCGCGGCATGTGAGATCTTCCCGGACCAGGCCTTGAACCCATGTCTTCTGCATTGGCAGGCGGATTCTTAACCACTGTGCCACCAGGGAAGACCCCACCCTGTTTTCTTTTAAGTACCTGATACTTTTGTTGTTTCCATCTCCCTCTGTAGGAAGGCTAATTCTGTTTGAGTAGAGACCTTTTATATTGTTCCACTCTGTATGCCCAGCACCTAAATCAGTACCTGGCATATAGTAGGATATTCAGTAAAAGTTCAGTGAATGAATGAATCATATTTTCTTTTTGTTTTTTTGGATTCACTATCTTGTGCCTTACTGGGGTCATCATTCTCTTGATCATTTCCCATTGCCCGCTAAGTTATTATCCAAAAGGGGATTGGCCTGAACTTATGAATGTAAGTTTAAATCAATTAGTTTTAATAGCTTATTTCCTTTGAAGTTGCCTAATTTTCCCAAGTCTCTGTCCCCTGAGCCCCCCCTCTGGGTAAGGTGCCCCCCATCTTGGCTTCCATAGCTCTATACCATGTACAAACACATCTGTATCACTGTACCCATCATGTTCTATAGTTTCCCTACTGCATTAAGGCTACCTCATGGCTTGGCACATAGCTGTCTCTCAGCAGACTGCTGGTCCACACTACAGTTGAAGGATGTAGAATATTCAAGAGAGATTCCGGAAAAATAATTAAAAGCCGGAAAACAATTTCTAATCTTTTCTTCTGAAATGCTAACCTGCTGTTAATCCTAGCCAGTGTATTTTTTCATCTCGTACATTGTAGTTTTCATCTCTAGAAATTTGATTTGGGTCTTTTTATATCTTCCATGTCTCTACTTAACTTTTTGTGGGGTACAGTTACAATAGTTGTTTTAATGTCTGCTGATTCTAACATCTGCCAGTTCTGGGTTGGTTTCAGTTGATCTGTCATCTGTCTATCTACTTATTTTGCTTTTTTACATGCCTGGTAGTTTTTGACTAGATGGCAGACATTATGAATTTTACCCTGTTGGGTGCTGGATATTTTTGTATTCCTGTAATTATTCTTACATTTTGTTCTGGGACCAGCTAAGTTACTTGGAAGCAGTTTGATCTTTTCAGGTCTTGCTTTTAAGACTTGTTAGATAAGACAGGAGCAGTGCTCAGTGTAGGTCCAATTATTCCCCACTACTGAGTTAAGACCCTTCCGTGTACTTTCTCCATTGACCTGTGACTCATGAGGTTTTCCAGTCTGGCTGGTGGGAATAGGTGATATTCCAAAATGTATGAAGTGCTATGCACTGTTAACCTTTTATTTTTTCTCTGCCCTTGTGTAGCTTCCTTATGCATGATCAGTACTCAGCTGAAGGCTCGAGGGGCAACCCTCTGCAGATCTTGGAAATTCTCTCTCTGTGTAGCTCTGTTCTCTGGTACTTTGTCCTGCGTACTCTAGCTGTCTTTGTCTTTCTGAACTCTCACATATTTTGTCTGTTTTTTGATAATTTCAGACGAGAGGGTTAATCTTGTCCTGTTATTCTATCTTGTCCAGAAGTGGAAGTGGCCAAGGATTATCTTTTTGATTGTTTGCATCTTTTCTAAAGTTGTTTAACTCCTTAGATTATTTGTTAAAGGAGAGAATTTAGTCTAATTTCAAGAAAAAGCACTAAGGTTGTATACCTACGCATGCGTGCACATGTGCACAAATGTGGGTTTATACTAGCTAACATGGTGTGAGAAAATATTGGATTTGGAATCTGCATATTTGAGTTTTAAGTCCATCTCCTCCTTCTGTTATATGTGGGTAGGCAAGTAATTAACGTTTCTGAGTGTTGGTTTCCTCATATATGAGATGTATAGCAGGATGTCTGTTATCATATTGCCATAATGTATATGAAAATGCTACATAATCCTCAAAATAATTTATTTTAGTTACTGGTGGGGGATTTATATGTTTTTGGATAAAAGCTCAAATCATAGAATGTTAGAAAGAGAGGTCACTTAGACATCACCTGGTTGATTGCCTTGGGTAGCAACATTTATCACTCGCTGAGCAATTACTTATTGAATGTACAATAGGCCTTATTTTAGGGGCTTGACATGTTTTGGTGAATAAAGCAGATATAGATCCCTGGTGTCATGGCACAAACTTCTAGCGGAGAGCTAAGTGACTTGCCTTAGAAAAGAATTCAGGTAGCTTTGGAACTGGACTCCAAGTTAGTACTTGGAGTTGCTGGGAGGGAGGAACGATGTTTGTGAGTTCTCCATTGTGCTTTGAGCCCCTGGCCATAATAGCCAACTCTAAGTTACTAATGGCCTCCACGGCTGACTGAGAGTGTGTGCTCCTTATTAGGAGTTGACTATGAAAGAAATTGAATGGTGGTTATGTCAAACTGTGAGTAAATTACTCCATGTCTACTCTAGAGCTGTACTTGCAATGCATGCATGAGCTTGGTGAGATCATTTTCTTCTTTAAATAGTGCAGGAACCAATGATAAATTAGTTTCCAGAGTATCATTTTACCAGATACTAGAACATTCTCACGCTATGGCAGGGCATGCTTCATATTTTATGTTATAGTGCTAGAGATTATGGGTTATGTTTTTGTTACTTACTATTCTTACATAGGAATTGGGGAGCACCTTTAACATCTCTGCAGTTGTGGTACAAATCACATCTTTGGGGGAATTCTTTTATGGATTTTTTTTTTAAGATGACAGCTATATTAATTGGATGTGAAATCTTGTTCCCTGATCCTGTGTTTTAGTGTCAGCCCTCTTTATAATTTCTTATCCATCTGCTATAGTATTTTCAGATGGGGAAGGTGACGGTATTATTTGAGTCATCCATTTGAAATCAAAAGTGACAATACTCGTGAAGAGAAAAAAAAGTGACCACACTCTCCCTTTGATTCCACACAACTTCTCTCAAAGGTCATATCATCACAGGTACTAGAGAGGCAAACCTGAGCACAGCATTTGTGATGCAGAGCTTTGGGTTTCCATTTTCAGGGATCACTGAATTACAGTCAAAGTTATGTACTGAAATGGAAGACACGGGAGGGGAGATGCTTGGTACTGGAATAGTTGTATCCTGGAGCCTGATCTGTTAAAGCAGTGGCAACTAATAGCCATTCCAGTGGATTGTTTTAAGTGAGCTGTTGATTTTGATCACACATCATGTACTCTTCCTAAAGTGGCAGAGTGAGGAAAGGTGCTCAGTGATTGCAGATGCTGGCTTTTCTTTGAGAGGATCAGGAGGTTCCCTTTCTTGATGCTGACCCCCTCGCCACTTCTTAGGGACCAAAGGATGGACCTCTTGCCTTTCCTTTGAAGAGGCCAGTTTTAGGCATGGGATGAGGAGGCAGCCTGTAGGAAGGGGGTGGAGGGAAGGGGCATGTTTACTTTGTCTTCCATTGTTGATGTCTTCTTTCTCTTAAAAGCTCACTTTATTTCTTTTTATACTCTCTGTGTGTACATGTGTACTCTCAGCCCACTTCTATCCAGACATTTATGGTTGCAGCAGAAATGTAGGAGGAAAATCTGAATGGGCAGAGATCACATGAAACATCTCATTTAATCTACAAGAATATTGTTTAAACAGCTGTGGGGATTGAAGATTTATGTGCTTTTTCATTTTTAATTATGAAGATAGGTTGCCCCTTTCCTATAGTCTAACATTTGTAAATTCCCTTCTTATGATGTAGTTAAATATTAGGTCTCAGCTAATTTTCTAGGTATAATTTGACTATAGCTAGGTTTATGAGATTTTGATGGACAAATTGTTACTTTATTGTATTTATTTCAGTTTGTTAGTTTCCATAAACCAGGAAAATTTGAAGTAAGAGCTCTGTATTTATTTAATTTCAGCATTGATTAAAATACAGAGTATTTACTGGTTTCATACGTAGTAAGTGATTTTGGCTTTTTTCCTCTGGCTTGTATACCACACTGTCCTCAGAACCTAGAAGATTATTTTGACTAAGTAAATTTTTAACTTAAGCTTTGACTAGCGTTTGGAAACCATTGATGATATCATAGAATAATAGAGTTTTGGCTGACATTTGGAAACCATGGATGATATCATAGAATAATAGAATTTTGGGGCTGAGGAGGGACTTTAACTTTATCTGGTTTAACTCCCTTGTTTTATAGTTGAGAAAATTGATGCCTGGAGAAGGTGGTTAAATAATTGATTGCCAAAGGTCACTCAGCTGCTCATTAGCAAAAACTCTGCTATAGTTCTGTTTCTACATCACTTTTGTTTTTCTACCTTAACTGATTCCTTATGTTTTCTTTAAAACATCATTTCCCTTAAAAATCTATCTTTGATGTAGTTGATTTTTATCTACAGCCAGCCATTCATGCATCTAACATTTGAGTACCTAACAAATAACCTAAGACCCCAGCCTTGCTTGTGAGGTGCAAGGTAGTGGGGAAGACAGACGTGTGAACAGCTCCTGGAATGTATTTTGTTTTGTGCTGTAAGGTGGCTCTTTTTTAAAGGGAGGTGGTTTGGTCATTGACACTAATTGACCATTGTTGTGGCCTTAGGAATCCAATAGTTAACTTTTAAAATCGTTTAGAATAATTTTTAAACTATTGTGTTATTTGAACTTGAGCTACACAGGCCAGGTCATGTAGAACACAGGCCTTGAATTAAGCTTGAGCTTTTTTTTAATATTGTTTAGAGGAAAATGAATATTCCTTGATGGCTGTTGAGAGTTTTGCAGAAATAACTTTGGATTTTCAGCTTGGAATTTGGGTTGTTTAAAAATAACTTATGAATAAATGTCATATTTTCTAACAATAGAGTAACATTCCTACTTTGCTGGAATTGGCAGTGAGAAATTTAAGTCTGATTATTATAGGCGAAGAACTGAAATGTTTTTCATCTTAGGTTCGAAGAGAAAAACTCTATACATTCTAATAACAAAATGCTACCTCTTCAATCCAGGGCTGTTCGCCCTTGTTCCTGCCTGCTTTCCCGCAGAGCCCCTTTCTACCTTCCACCCACTCTAGTTCACCAGCTCTGTCCTCTGTTCTGCTGGGCCTTTCAGTTTTATCTTGTAGAGCTCCAGTTTTGTTTTGAGGTCTCCTCTGACTCTTTCATACTGCTGCTTTATCTCTTCGGCTTAACTGAAACCTGCTTTCTTGTGAGTGATATTTTCCTCATCATACTCTCTAGTCACTGGAAGTCAGTTTTAGAACACTCCCTCCCCATTTATTGGGCAGGGGTCAGCTTTTTTCCTTTCTTCTTTAAAAATAATAACTTATTGGGTGAAATTCACATGACATAAAATTAACCATTGTAAAGTGAACAAATTATTCAGTGACATTTAGTACATATACCATGTTGTGCGACCACCAACCCTGTCTAGTTCCAAAACATTTCCATTGCTCCAGAATAAAACTCCTCACCCGTTAAGCAGTTTTTTTCTCACCTCCCTCTTCCCCCAGCCTCTGGCAACCACCAATTTGTTTCCTATTTCTGTGGATTTATCTATCCTGGATATTTTATATAAATGGACTAATACAATATGAGACCTTTTCTATCTGGCTTCTTTTATTTAGCATAATGTTTTGGGGGTTCATTCACATTGTAGCATGTATCAGTACTTCACTCCTTTCTGTGACTGAATAGTATTCCATTTCTATGTATATACCACAGTTTGTTTCTTCATTCATCTGTTGATGGACATTTGGGCTGTTTTCACATCTTTACTATTGTGAATAATGCTTCTATGAACATGTGTGTTAAGTACTTGAGTACCTGTTTTCAGTTTTGGATATATACCTAGGAGTGGAATTGTGGGTCATGTGGTAATTCCATGTTTAACTTTTTGAGGAACCACCAAACTTTTTTACAGTGGCTGAGCCGTTTTGCAGTCCCACCAGCAATGTACAGAAGTTCCAGTTTTTCCATGTCCTTGCTAACACTTGCTGTTTTCTGTTTGTTTGTTTGTTTTTTAATTAATGCTATCCTAGTAAGTATAAAGTTTTACCTCATTGTGGTTTTGATTTGTATTTCCCTAATGACTGCTGGTGTTCATGTGTTTGTTGGCTATTTGTGTGTCTTCTTTGGAGAAATGTCTTTTCAAGTCCCTTGCGCATTTTTAAATTGTCTTTCTGTTGTTGAGTTGTAAGAGTTCTTTATATATTGTGGATACTAGACCCTTATCAAATACATAACTTGCAATATTTTCCTCCATTTTCTAGGTTGTCTTCACCTTGATAATGACTTTCAATATGCAGGGTTTTTAAAAATTTTTTAACATCTTTATTGGAGTATAATTGCTTTACAATGCTGTGTTAGTTTCTGCTTTATAACAAAGTGAATCATCTATACATATACAAATATATCCCCATCTCTCTTCCCTCTTGTGTCTCCCTCCCTCCCACCCTCCCTATCCCACCCCTCTAGGTGGTCACAAAGCACCAAGCTGATCTCCCTGTGCTATGTGGCTACTTCCCAGTAGCTATCGGTTTTACATTTGGTAGTGTATATATGTCCATGCCACACTCTCACTTTGTCCCAGCTTACCCTTCCCCCTCCCCATGTCCTCAAATCCATTCTCTAGTAGGTCTGCGTCTTTATTCCTGTGCAGCCCCTAGGTTCTTCATAACCATTTTCTTTTTTTTTTTTTAGATTCCATATATGTGTGTTAGCATGTGGTATTTGTTTTTTTCTTTCTGACTTACTTCACTCTGTATGACAGACTCTAGGTCCATCCACCTCACTACAAATAACTCAAGTTCGTTTCTTTTTATGGCTGAGTAATATTCCATTGTATATATGTACCACATGTTCTTTATCCATTCATCTGTCGATGGATACTGATGTTGCTTCCATGTCCTGGCTATTGTAAATAGAGCTGCAATGAACATTGTTGTACATGACTCTTTGAATTATGGTTTTCTCAGGGTATATGCCCAGTAGTGGGATTGCTGGGGCATATGGTAGTTCTATTTTTAGTTTTTTAAGGAACCTCTGTACTGTTCTCCATAGTGGCTGTATCAATTTACATTCCCACCAACAGTGCAAGAGGGTTCCCTTTTCTCCATACCCTCTTCAGCATTTATTGTTTGTAGATTTTTTTGATGATGGCCATTCTGACTGGTGTGAGGTGATACCTCATTGTAGATTTGCATTTCTCTAATGATTAGTGATGTTGAGCATCCTTTCATGTGTTTGTTGGCAATCTGTATATCTTCTTTGGAGAAATGTCTGTTTAGTTCTTCTGTCCATTTTTGGATTGGGTTGTTTGTTTTTTTGATATTGAGCTGCATGAACTGCTTGTAAATTTTGGAGATTAATCCTTTGTCAGTTGCTTTGTTTGCAAATATTTTCTCTCATTCTGAAGGTTGTCTTTTCATCTTGTTTATGTTTTCCTTTGCTGTGCAAAAGCTTTTAAGTTTCATTAGGTCCCATTTGTTTACTTTTGTTTTCATTTCCATTTCTCTAGGAGGTGGGTCAAAAAGGATCTTGCTGTGATTTATGTCACAGAGTGTTCTTCCTATGCTTTCCTTTAAGAGTTTTACAGTGTCTGGTCTTACATTTAGGCCTTTAATCCATTTTGAGTTTATTTTTGTGTATGGTGTTAGGGAGTGTTCTAATTTTATGAAGTCCAGTTTATCTAGTTTTCTTCTGTTGCTCTTGCTTTTAGTGACATATCTACGGATCCATTGCTAAATCCAAGGTCATGAAAATTTATCCCTGTTTTCTTCTAAGAGTTTTATAGTTTTAGGTCTTATATTTATGTTGTTGATATATTTTGAATTAGTTTTTGTATATGGTGTGAGGTAGGGTTCTAATTTTCATTCTTTTTGCATGTGGATATCCAGTTGTCCCAGCACCATTTGTTGAAGTGGCTGTTCTTTCCCCATTAAGTGGTCTTGGCGCTCTTGTCAGAAATCAGTTGGCTAGGGACTTGCCTGGTGGTCCAGTGGTTAAGACTCCATGCTCCCAATGCAGGGGTTCAATCCCTGGTCAGGGAACTAGATCCTTCATGCCGCAACTAAAAAAAATAAAAAATAAAAAAAGATCCCACACGGCTCAACTAAAGATGCTGCAACTAAAGATCCCGCACATGGCAATGAAGATCCTGTGTGCCACAACTAAAACCCAGCGCAGCCAAATAAATAAATAAATAATTATTTTAAAAAAATCAATTGGCTAGGAATATATAGGCTTATTTGTGCACTCTCAGTTCTATTTCATCAATTTAGCTGTCTGTCACTATGCCGGTACCACACTGTTTTGGTTTCTGTGGCTTTGTGGTAAGTTTTGAAATTGGAAAGTGTGACTCAACTATGTTCTTTTTCAAGACTCTTTAGGCTGTTGGAGGCCACTTGCAATTCCATATTAATTTGAGAATCTGCCTTTCCATTTCTGCAAAAAAAGGGGTTAGAATTTTGATAGGGATTGCACTGATGTATCCCTTTGGGTAGTATTTTGACCTTAACATTAGTAATAGTGAGTCTTCCAATCCATGAAGATGGGATGTCTTTCCATTTATTTAGATTTTCCTTAATTTTAGCAATGTTTTGTAGTTTTCAGCGGATAAACCTTTTATCTCCTTGTTTAAAGTTATTGTTAGGTATTTTATTCTTTTGGGTGCTATTATAAATGGAGTTGTTTTCTTAATTTCCTTTTTGGATTGTTTATTAAGGGACCAGCTTTTATCATGCATTATATCCTTTCTTTCTTACTTTGATTTTTGATTGTTTTGCCCCAGGACACTGACTCAGCATCCTCGTCTGTTTTAATATCATTGAGGTTTATTGATACTTGTATGACCTTTGACCCATTAGGGTTGTTGCAGCCACTCAGTTGCAAGATGACCCTCAGTGACTATACCCTGACTTGCTTTCATTATTTCCCTCCTTTATCCCAAAGGATATTAAAATCTACTGTGATTTTTTTTTTTTTTCTCAGCTGTTACTCCTTTGACCATGCTGGTGTCCTGGTTCTCAGGTCTCTTTTCTAAATAAGGCACTCATTGAAATGGCCACTTTGGACTTGGTCCTTTTCTCAGCCCTTGGAACTTCCTTGTTCTGATCAGGACACCCCAACCTACTTTCTCAGTCACTCCCCTCTACCAGGCTCTGTTTCCTGGTCTCTTAAAGAGTTACCCTTTTCCTGTCTTGTGCCCAGCTGGCTCAATAAAGCATCACTGAATAAACTGTTTCCCTCATTGCCTCTCTAACCATTCCTTGCTGCCCACTTCTCTTCTGTGGAGGCTACCACACCACTCTCAGACAATGATAAGCCTTGCTGTCTACTACCCCTGCTTTGAGATTGCATTTAATTGTTATTGTCATATTTGAAACACTAATAATTAGAAGCAATTAGAAAGAAGTAGATTATCTAGATTCTGTCTTCATTGTCTTTCACTTTTACTTAAAAATTGTTTTGAGCGTGATGGGGAAGGAAAAAGATTACATTCAGAAATAAATGTATGATAGTCTCTACAGATTTCATCTTTTTCTAAAAATCAATTTGTTTAAAATTCTTTTTTATTAATTTTATTTCCTGATTATCAGAGTAAAAACATACTGATAGGCCATTTGGAAAGTGTACAGGACCATAAAGAAGAAGAAAAGTATATGTTATTTAACCATGCATTGGCAGTCTTTGGTAAATATCTTTCCAGTATTTTTTCCATGTTCTCATTTTTCTTTATGTAGTTGAAATCTTAGAACATGGGTAACTCTTTGATATAGATGGTACTTCACAATCTATTATGTTATGTTTTCCCTCACTCTCTGTCTTCTTACCTGTGGTCAGATTGTGGCCTGTACGTTTTCTACTTTATGAAATTGACTGTGCTTTTCATTATAGCTGATCACTTTTTCTAAATCTCTTATTGATGCTTTGAAAGAATTGAATTTCCTTTAGAGTACGGTCTTGGTGTGTCTGCATGTCCACTCAGCCATGTTAATTATGGATGGAGATACACGTATCAACATGCTAAGATCAGTCTAGACTGATAGTTTTGTACAGTGATTATACTTACATTGGGTTCTCTTCATATTTCTATTATTTTGGGAAGATTTTATTTACATTGGGTTCTCTTTGCATTTCTAATATTTGGGGAATTTTTTGGACTCCTTACATTTCATTTAGAGGTATATTCATGATTATACTTGAATTATTATGTATTATGTAAACCTCAGTGTAAAATGATTACCTCACATTAGAAATAAAAGTGTTATTAACCTTTCAGTATGTTTTGGAGTAGCTTTTTTGGGGAAAGATACATAATCGGTGTATTTTTTGAGAATCTGTTGTCTTCACATATGATGAGAATTTGTGTGGGAATGTAATTCTTGGCCTGCTTCTGATTTCCCTGAAATCTATAGCTTTATTGTCTTCTCTGTCGTCTTCAGGATTTCCCATGTTATCCTTATTCAGACAGTGAGCATGCGTAGTCCAGGGATTTTCTTCTCCTTTCAGCCCCATTGTCACTGTTGCATGGTGAAGTTCTTTCTGATCTTTGAACTTTTCACTATGAGCTTTTCAGTTCATAGTGCTTTGCCATATTTTACCTTTTGGTTGGGTATTTTAAGGGAAAGTTGAAGGAAGGTGTTTTAGTCATTAGTAAATTATTATTACTAGTGTTAATCTTGATATATCAAAGATATTATCTTTACCAATGTGATTTTTTAAAATTGAATTTTGTTGTTTGAGGGCTTTCTCTCTAGCTTTTACTGGCCTTCATGGATTACTCTAGGCAGTAATTGGGTTTTTGTTCAGTGCATTGCTGTAGCTGTATGCATATTTCTTTAAACATGTTTTTGAAAACTAATTTTTATTTTTCCCAGTTTAACTTAACTTTCATAGGAAATTTAAGAAAAAGAATAAAAGCATAACCCATGAGCCACCATTTATAATCAATCACTTCATATATTTTGGTATTTCCTTTCTTTTTTGAGAAATGGAACACACACATTGTACGCATACATGTACAGGTTTTTTTTTAATGCAGGTCCTCTTTTTTTTTAACCTTTTTATAAATTGAAGTATAGTTAATTTACAATGTTGTGTTGGTTTCAGGTGTATAGCAAAGTGATTCAGTTATATATATAACTGAATATATATTCTGAATGTATATGTATTCTTTTTTAGATTCTTTTTCCATTATAGGTTATTACAAGATATTGAATGTAGTTTGCTATGCTATACAATAGGTCCTTGTTGTTTATTTATCTTATATATAGTAGTGTGTATATGTTAATCCCAAATTCTTAATTTACCTCCACCCCCCATCCCCTTTGGTAACCATAAGTTTGTTTTCTATGTCTGAGTCTATTTGTTTTGTAAATAAGTTCATTTGTATCACATATGAGTGATATCATATGATATTTGTCTTTGTCTGGTTTACTTCACTTAATATGATAATCTCTGGGTCCATCCATGTAGCTGCAAATGGCATTATTTCATTCTTTTTTACGGCTGGGTAATATTCCATTGTATATATATACCACATCTTCTTTATCCATTCATCTGTTGATGAACATTTAGGTTGCTTCCATGTCTTGGCTGTTGTAAATAGTGCTGCTGTGAACACTGAGGGTGCATATACATGTACATTTAATTCACCAGACAAATATTTATTGAACACCTATTTTATGCAAGGGAACAATTATAGATGCCAGACATTATTAAAATTTTGCTGTATATAGTTTGTATCTTGCCTGTTCTTATTTAATGTAACATTCTAAGCAAAACTCAATTCATTAAAATTTATTTGTAACAGTCCTGTTCATGGCTTCGTAGTCTTTTTCAGTGTTTTTTTAGTCATTAAAACCTGTCTTCAAAGGGGAAGCTCAATATGTCACATGGATGAACAGGAGAGATTTGACTGAAGGGGTATAATGGCTTAGAGTACGACCTCTCTTCTTCTCCAAAGAAAGAGAAATTGTTGAAAACTATTGTTCTCTGTTATGGATATATTATAGTTTATTGATTACTGCTCTGTTGCTGGTAGTTTATATTGTTACTTTTCTTCAATTTTAAATTTTATTTTGATTAATATCTTTATACATAAACATTTGGATCTATATTTGGTTTCCTTAGGATGAATTTTTCAAATTGGACTTAGTGGGTCAGAGTATAAATATTTATAAAATATTGATATATGTTCACAAATTGCTTGCCGCACACTGCCTAACATTCAGTATTGTATTTAAAGAACATAAGCATTTCTGTTACAACATCAAATACATTAAAAAAAAAAAACCTTTAAGGTTTCCAAGTCACTGAAAATAACAGGACTTATGGGAAGAATAAGGTTAAGGGCAAACCATTCAAGACCTCTGCAGTTTTCAAACCAATTACTAACAAAAGCGTAATTGGTACCTTATGAGATAACTTGGACAGCCTGGTCAAACCACTTAGGGTGGCTGAGGCTGCTTCAGAGGAGAATCAAAGATGTTAAAACATAATAGGGTGGAAATCGCTGGCTTGCATGTTTTTGAGATAGTGCAGATGAGAGCAGCTTTCTAAGCCATTGGGGCTGCCATAGAGTTGGACACAAGAGAAAGCGCATCTTCCTAGGTCCAGGAACCATGCAGAGACTGGTGGTGCTCCTCTGAGGAGAGAGCCCTGCGTGCAGGTGCTTATTTTTAGTTTTCTTAAAATGGGGCTGAGAGGGCTCCTGCCTGGTGGTAGCTGAGTTGAGTGAGGGTCTTTTCCTTTTCCACTGAAAGTTATAATTCTTTACCTGCTATTCCAGTTCCCCTTGCCTGGGAAAATTCAAATGTAAACTGACACAATTTCTGTGTTGTACTGGTATTGTTATTTTATTTACTAACCACTTATAAGCTAATTGGTGTTCAGGAACCTGTCTTATGACAGAACAGACTGTATTTGCTAATTTGATAGGTGAAAATTTGAACCTAATTTGAACCATTAAATTTGAACCATTAAAATGGCTTCTTTGAAGAAATTCAAACCCTTCCAAACTAGGAATAACTACCTGAGTTAATAAAGAATGGCTATTTCAGGGCTTCCATGGTGGCGCAGTGCTTGAGAGTCCGCCTGCCGATGCAGGGGACACGGGTTCGTGCCCCGGTCCGGGAAGATCCCACATGCCGCGGAGCGGCTGGGCCCGTGAGCCATGGCCGCTGGGCCTGCGCGTCCGGAGCCTGTGCTCCGCAACAGGAGAGTCCACAACGGTGAGAGGCCCGCGTACCGCAAGAAAAAAAAAAAAAAAAGAATGGCTATTTCAAAATAAATTGCTTTCAAAATCTAGTCAGGAAACAGCAACTCTGTTTAACAGTTGTATTACTGTTTCAATACCTCAATCTAGGGTAGTGAATTTAAAATTTTCAGTTTATTTTGGTGGTCATTAAGATATGGATCACAGGGCTCCAAACTTTCAACAGCTTATGTATATTACTTTATTTGTTGAGCATAGAAGTCATGGTTTTTTAGTGACTCATTTGTGGGAATGACTTCATTCAGGATTATGCAGCATTCAGTTATAGCACCAGAGAAGACAAGGAGTAGGGGTGTCAAGTCAAGTTCAAGATTGGCTGTTTTCAGGGTAGGGTATGCATGTCTTGATATAGGCTGTGGGAGAAAGTTGAGGGTACTGGTAAGAAAGTAATTGCAGTAATTGGCGTTGAGGCCAGTAAAAAGAAAATAAGGAAATAATTGCTATAATCAAATGGGAGAAACAAGAGGATTATGGGCACTGGTGATATTATGAGCCCACAGAACAGCTGTTGTAACAATAAAGGGAAGGAGCTGAGGAGCTACTAACTATTGAGATAATTACAGTGTAAGATTTTGGAGGTAGAGCAATTTATATATTGTCACTGTCCATAGAAATGGGTTGCTTTGGTATGGATGAAGGTTGTTGGAGTTGAGGAATAAAAGGATCACTGAAGGTTGGGTTGAGAGTGGGTTGGTCTCAGGTACATTGGGAGTCTGCCATAAGTCACAGGATAAGGGTGTGTAGAAATTTCATAAACTGGTTCCAGAATCCTCAGTGAATGAGGTAGCTAAGATACTGGGAAGGAGCTTTATGTGGAGTTGAATTTACAGAACTCTTAGATGTTCTTGACACTTTGAACTGTGTCTGGAAAATTTAAATATTTACACATCGTTGTTATTACCAGTAATAACCTTATAACTGTTATTTATTAGGAACAGAATTCATTTCCCTGTGAATGATGTTTGAAATTTAAATTTGGAAGTTGTTGATCACTTAAGATTAATTCTTTTTTTCTGAAACTTTTTATGTTGGTGATAGTAACATTCTGTGGTATGCAAGCTTTTTAAGACTGGAAAAGAGAGGTAAAAACTTGTTGGCTCTTTAAAAAAATTTAGGTAAACTTTACATACAATGAAACGTGCAGATACAGTTGGTCGAGTTTTGAAAAATGCATACACCTATGTAACCATCCCCCCCATTAGATGCAGAACATTTCCATCACCCCAGGAGGTTCCCTTTGTAATCAGTTCACCAATCTCCCTCCCAACCCCCTCCCAAGCAACCACACTAATCTAATTTCTGTCACCACAGATTAATTTTGCCTGCTCTAGAACGTTATATAAATGGAATCATATAGGATGTACTCTCTGTGTACAGCTTCTTTGACTCATATTGTCTGTGAGATTCATCCCTTTTGTTACAGAGTCTCAACAGTTTATTTTCATTGCTGAGTAGTATTCCATTGTATGAATATACTCAATTGGTTATTCATTCATCTGCTGATGGACATTTGTGTTTCCAGTTTTGGCTATTCTGAATAAAAGTGTTCACATACGAGTTTTTTTGTGGAATCATATGTTTTTATTTCTTTTGGATAATTACCTAGGAGTGGAATTACTGGGTCTGAGTAGGCATATGCTTAACTTTATAAGAAACTGCCTGTTTTCCAAAGTAGTTGAACATTTTTACTTTCCCAGCAATGTATGAGAGTTGCAGTTGCTCCCCATCCTTGCCAACATTTAGTCATTCTTGTGAGTGGAAATGGTATCTCATTGTGGTTTTAATTTGTATTTCGCTGATAACTAATAATGTTTAGCACCTTTTCATATGCTCATTGTCTATTTACATATCTTTTCTTACAAAATGTACATTCACATCTTTTGCCTATTTTATTTAATTGGGTTGTCTTTTTATTTTTGGTTCATAAGAGATCTTTATTCTAGAAACAAGTCCTTTTAGGTGTATGAGTTGTGAATATTTTCTCACAGTTTGTGACTTGAATTTCATTTTCTTAATATCTTTTAAGGAGCAGAAGTTTTTAATTTTAATGATGACCAATTCATCAGTTTTTTCTCTTTGGGTTCGTGGTTTATGTGGCCAGTCCAAGAAATCTTTGCTTAACCCAGGTTGTGAAGATAATCATTTTCTTCTAGAAGCTTTATAGTTTTAGCCTTTACATTTAGGTCTGTAATCAATTTCAGATCAGGTTTTGTGTGATATGTAAGATAGGGCTCAAGATTTTTCCCCCCATACCTTTATCCATTTGGTTTAGCATCACTTTAATTGAATTGCCATTGTGCCTTTGTTGAAATTCCACTGACCCTTGTGGGTTTAGTTTTGGATTCTGTTTTGTTCCATTGATATATCTGTCCTTATACCAATACCACACAGTCTTGATTACTCTAGTTCTTCATCCTGTTGTGAAATAGGATGATAACTGGAATCCTTACATTATCTATGAGGTAGTGTGAGTCTTCCAACGTTGTCTTTTTCTTTTCTTCAAGATTATTTTGGCATGTAAATTTCATTTTAGAGTTAATTTGTTTCTTCAGAAAATCTGTTAGGATTTTGATTAGGGTTACTTTAAAGCTATAGATCAATTTAAGAAACTTGACATCTTAACAGTGTTGAGGCTTATCTAAGAGAATGGTATCTCTCCACTTACTTAGGTCATCTCTAATTTTTCTGTCATGTTCTGTAGTTTCCAAGTAAAGAGGTCTTATCTTTAGTTAGAATTATTTCTAGATACTGTTTTCTTTTATGTTATGGTATTTTTTAATTTTATTTTCCAATTGTTGCTAGTATATAGAGATACAAGTAATTTTTTGAATATTGGCCTTGTATTCTGAGGCTTTGCTAAATTCATGAATTGGTTTTAGTAGTATTTTATTAATAATAGATTTCATAGTGTTTTCTCTGCACATGTAATCCTATCATCTGTGAATAATGAGCTATAGTTCATCCTCTCTAACTTTTATACTTTTTGTCTTATAAATTGGCTATGACCTCCAGCGCAAGGTTGAATAGAAGTGTTGGAAGTGGACATCCTTGTCTTGTTTCTGATCTTAGAAATAAGAATTTAAATTCACCATTGAGTATGATGTTAGCTATAGTGTTTTTGTAGATACTCTTTACCAGACTGAGAAGATTTACTTCTCTTCCTAGTTTGCCCAGTTTTTTTAAATCATTATTAGGCTTTGAATTTTACCAAATGCATTTTCTGCATCTATTGAGATGATCTGGGTTTTTGCCTTTTATTCATTAATGTGTTTAATTATATTGATTTTTAAAGGTTTACCTTTTATAAACACTTGGTCAAGATGTATTAACCTTTTTCTATATTGCTGGACTCAGTTTGCTAATGTTTGATAGAGAATGTGTCTATGTTCACGAGGGAAGTCAGTCTAATTTTCTTACGACGTTTTAGTCAGGTTTTAATATCAGTGTAACATAAAATGAGTTAGGAAGTTCTTTCTTTGACTATTTTCTGAAAGAGTTTGTGCAAGATTGGTATTATATCTTCCTTAAATGTTTTGGTAGAATTCATCTGGACCTGGAGCTTTGAGGGAAGATTTTTAATTATTTGGATTTTTAATTTCTTCTTGTCAGTTTTGGTAAATTCAGGGATTTTTTTTATCTTATCTAAATTACTGAATTGTCATTAGGTTGTTCATAATATTCTTTTTTTAACATCTATAGGACTTGTAGTAACGTTGCCTCTTCCTAAATATTGTTAGTCTGTGTCTCCTTTTTTTCTTATTTATTTATCTATCTATTTATTTATTTATTTATGGCTGCGTCAGGTCTCAGTTGTGGCATGCGGGATCCTTTGTTGCGGTGCGGAGACTCTTCGTTGCGGTGTGCTGGCTTCTCTCTAGTTGTGGCTCATGGGCTCCAGAGCACGTGGGCTCTGCAGTTGGGGAACACGGGCTCGGTAGTTGTGGGGCGCGGGCTTAGTTACCGTGCAGCGTGTGGGATCTTAGTTCTCCAGCCAGGGATCAAACCCGAGTCCCCTGCATTGGAAGTCCGCGTCGTACTCTTAACCACTGGACCACCAGGGAAGTCCCTACTAATCTTTTCAAGTAATCATCTTTTGACTTTATCCTTATGGTTAATTTCTATATTGTGGTATTTGATCAGAGAAGGTAGCCTGCATTATTTCAAGTTAGAATCCATTTTGTAAAATGTGTAATGGGGGCTCCTCTGGTGGCGCAGTGGTTGAGAGTCCGCCTGCTGATGCAGGGGACATGGGTTCGTGCCCCGGTCCGGGAGGATCCCACATGCCGCAGAGCGGCTGGACCCGTGAGCCATGGCAGCTGGACCTGCGCGTCCGGAGCCTGTGCTCCGCAACAGGAGAGGCCACAACAGTGAGAGGCCCGCATACCGCAAAAAAAAAAAAAAAAAATGTGTAATGGGTCTAATTCATGATTAACCTCCCTTGTTTCATGTCCCATAATTACATTGTTCAAATTATATGTCCACACTAAATTTTTATCTGTTTTGATCTTTTGTTTTCTGAAGGATATTAGTTTCCAACTATGATTGTGGATTTATTTCTTCTTGATTTTTTTTTTTGGCTTTCTATATTTGAAGCTCGTTTGTTAGTTGTACTACTGTATCTTATGTTTTTATGAATATGAACTTTTTTACTAATAAATTCATATTAATTAATGAATTTATTAATATAAAGTCTTTCTACCTTAAGTTCTAATTTGTCTCATGTCAGTACTGCCATATTTACTTCTTTGTTTTTCTCCCCCTTTTAACCTGGCATATATTTTAAAATTTTGTTCTAGGTATTGTATGTCTCTTATGAACAGCATCAATCTAGACTAGAGTAAAAAAACATTTTTAAAAACAAGCAAAATTTAAGCTATTTACAGTTATTGTGCTTGCTGATGGCCTTCTTTGTACCCAGTTTTCTTGTTGCATTTCCCTCCTACCTCTCTCCCACCTTCTTACTTTCTTTCCCCTACCCTCCTTTCTCCAGCCCCACCAGTCCTCCCTCCCCAGTTGTTTGCTAGCACTTCCTGTTTTGCTGGCAGGGAGAGCCTTTTGCAGAAGACCTCTAACTTTCTCTCATTGCATTTGGTTTCCTCTATAGGATCAATAAAGCAGCACTGCTCAACCAGTGCAGCAACTTTCCCCTATGTAAGCCTCAAATCTCATTTCTGAATTAATGATTGTATTAGAGTCAGTTCAGAAATGAGAAAACTAATTTTACAGGAGAAAGGCCTATAACAGAGTTATTCATTTCTATATCTGTATCTTAGGAGGTGTGAGAGCCTCACCTTGACCTCTTTGCATACCACAAGGTGTTTTAGACTCATGGTATAAGGCTCAGTAAGTATGAAATTTACATTTCAGTTGGCCTCCCCTGTACCTTTTTCCCTCCTATGTGTGGAATATGTGTCATGCATTACTAGAGGGACACCTGGTCACAACTTTTAATAACAGTAAATCAATTGAGAGAACTTACTCCCTGCTTTCATTCTTAAAGTTCTTTTGGGTTATCATAGAGAAAACTTCTGATTCTTTACCTCTCTCAAACACTTGGTATTATTCCCTTCCTCCCTTTTTGTAAACAATGAGCTGGGCTCAGGCTCACTGCCTTGGTGTAGGCCACAGTATTTAGCATTTAGTAATGTTTTGTTTTCCTTTTAATTGATTTATTATTATTATTTTTGGTTACCTTGTATTTTGTCACAATAATTACTGGTTTTCCACTCAAGATGGTGATTAAATTTTGCCTTTAAAATTTTTATTTTAAGAAGGGGTATCACAAAATTGAGAAATGTGATGTGTGTTTGAGGTTGGATGTGACCTTGGGCAAGAAAGTGATATGGCAATGAGTGAGATTTGAAATCTCCAACATTTCTCAGGCATCTCGATTATTTCTCTTTTTATCTGCAGTTCTAACTTGTCTAACAAGTGTTTACTGAGCATCTGCTTTGTGCAGAGGACTGTCCCAAGAATACGAGAAGTATGGTGTTCTCCACCTTGTAGTTCAGATTGGGAAGAGGACATGTGTCTGTGTGGCAGTGGTGTGAGTGTACCTTGGTAACATGCCGTCCAAGCAGCCAGTGCGTCGTACTGACAGAAGCCGAGGTCATCTCTGGCTGGGGTCTTGAGGCCTTGGTTCACACTAATATTTTCACCCAGGTGCCTATCTCTCTTCCTAAATCCTCATCAGTTATGTGGGGTTAAGGGGCTTTTGTTTGTAGGCATTTCTCTGAGAAGGTCTGTTTCCAAAAGGAAGTGTATCACATTGGTGGTTCTCGGAAGACAGCGTGGCTCCCAGAGTTGTGGCTCCAGCACCCCTGTGCTTAGCTGGAGGACCACTTAATTGTCCTGAGTCTCAGTTTCTTAATCCTTGTTGGCGATGATGAAATCCCGTGTTCTTCCTACTTTGTAAGGCAGCACATGTGGGATATGTTTGTGATGTGCATTTGTACATCAGTGTTATTTTTATAATAATCAGTATTTGAAATACTGATGGTTAATGCTTTTGAGGGTATTATGGGCGTTTAATTTTTTTCCCTATTTTTTTTCTAGGTCTTGATGCAGAACTTTATTATGTGAGAAATGATCTTATTAGTCACTACGCCCTATCCTTTAACCTGTTAGTACCCAGCGAGACAAATTTCCTGCACTTCACTTGGCATGCAAAGTCCAAGGTAAGAGAGCGGTCAACCAAAGATGCCAGGACAGGACCACCCAGGCCCAGAGGCTGAGGCAAGGACTGTATCTGAGGAATGGGCTGCCAACCACACAAGGGGGTCAGTGGGTGGTGGGCTGTAGCAGTACTGGATCTTTTCAGATTTCTATTTTAAATCTTGAGCCTAGTCCTCTAGACTTTCTCAAATCCTTGAAAATGAAGGTAGTCATCATTTATGTGACTAACTTATGGCAGAACACTTACATCTTTTCAAGCTTTTCAAATAGGGATGTAGCTCTAGCTTGAAGAGGGGACAGCTGGACCCGTTAATGACTATGCTGTTACTGTTATGAAGAAGTGATATGAGTGAGGGGTGGGGGAATTTGTAAGTTGGGTGTTTCAGACATGTTTGAGGTATTGGATATAGTTCTCCCATTTATGGAGAAGTGGTAAAAGTCACGTACAGCAGACGTATGCACCTGTGTGTAACTATGACGAACCTCTTGCCTGGTTTGCTTGTTCCTGAATTCTTCACATTTCTTCTGACTGTCTGGGCTCCTCTAACATGATAAGTTTTCTCTTAGGTCAGAGAGAGAGAGGCTGAATGTAGAACCCACCTCCCCCGATCAACTTCAGTTTCTTTTGGCAGCATTATATATAAGCTTCTGAGTAGGGTTTTATTTGGGAAATAAAAATAGTTTTTGCTACTAAAAACAAATAAGAATACCTACTGTACAGTTTATTTTAAAATTATTATAAAGTGGTATTTGTCCTTATATTTGTTGCAGGTCATTTAAGTTTGATCAGTTTAATATAGATCTGTTTTTGTCTTACTTAGAAAACAATAATAGTTATTGGGAAAATTCAAATATTATAGAATTGTTTTAAGAACTGTTAAGACTTTGTACCTCTGTACCAAGAAGTAATCATTGTTTATAATTTGGTATACTTCAAAGCTCATTTCTTTTTCCTTTTTAAACAAAAAGGGGATTTTCTAACACATGTGTTGTACAGTTTCCCCCCTACCTGATACTATGTCTTGGCATCTTTCCATTTCTCTACTTTCCGATTTAACTCAGTCTCTTTAATGGCTCTATAATATGATATCTTATGGATGTACAATGTATTGTTATTTGTTAAGTGCCTCATTGATGCATGGATTTTTTTTTTTTTTTTTTTTTTTTTTTTTGCGGTACGTGGGCCTCTCACTGTTGTGGTCTCTCCCGTTGCGGAGCACAGGCTCCGGACGCACAGGCTCAGCGGCCATGGCTCACGGGCCCAGCTGCTCCGCGGCATGTAGGATCTTCCCGGACTGGGGCACGAACCCGTGTCCCCTGCATCGGCAGGCAGACTCTCAACCACTGCGCCACCAGGGAAGCCCGATGCATGGATTTTTAATAGCATTTTACTGTTTCAAACAATGTTTCCTTTCACTATTACAAATAGTTTCTTCACTTCATTTGGCAGGCAAAATCCATGGTAAAAACAATTGGTAGTTCATCTTTTGTTGCTGTTTCTAACTTTATTATTGATGAATATAGAAACAAAAAATATGTATGTGTGTGAATGTTTATGAGTATGTATGTATACATACATTAAGAACATCTTAATTTGTTAAGAAATTTTTGTGTACTTTTGGCATTATTTCTGAGTAGTACGTTGTGACCCGGAAGTGAAATGACTGGGTCAGAGACTGTGCATGATTAAAATTTTGATTGATATCGCCAAATTCGTTCTCCCTTCCCTCTCTCAAGATGGTACCAATAAGCCAACATTCCTTACAAAGTGAATAAGAGTGCTTCTTTCAGTTCACCATTTAATACTAAATATTTAAGTATATTTGTTTGCCAGTCAGATAAGTAAAAATGATTATATAAATATGCATATGTCCACATTATTATATATACTCACATGTACATTAGAGAAACGTACACACATACACATAAATGCATTAAAACGTAGCTGCAGGAATGCTGTGATTAAAGTTGAATTAGCTTGGATCCTGGGTAAAGCATATGTGCCTTGCTGTCTAGAGCACCTCAACTGTCCAACATTACTGCCTTGGGGTATCCAAATAGGGGGGTGTTCTTTTAGGAGTGGATAGATCGCTTTAGGGTGAAATCTACAAAAACAGAGGGAGAAATTTCATGTGAGCTAAGAACATATGGTAGACGGTAACTTGGATATACTGAAGTGCCAGCATAAATGATATAGGTAATTCAGAAAAGGTTCACCTGAGACATTTTAATCTATGGTCTGTTAGTTTGAATGGGTAGACACCTGGACTCTTCAATGAAACAGCTAACACATTTTTCAGCATTCTTATATAACATTGTGTGACATTATTATTTGGGGCGGGTAACTTTTAATTTTGATATAATTTCAAACATAGAGAAAATTATAAGAACAGTACAAAGAATTCTCAAAGAGTATCCTTTACCCAGGTTCACTAATTGTTACTGGTTTGCTCCATTTACTTACTTTATCATTCATTCGCTCATTCTCCCCACACTCATGCACACATACTTTTTTCCGTTGAACTGTGTGCAAGTGAATTGCATGCATTGTGTCCCTTTACTCCTAAATATATCAGTGTCTATTTTCTAAGAACAGGGTTAGGAACTTAATATTAAAACAATACTATTATCTAATCTACAGAACTCATATTTCATCAGTTATCCCAATCATGTTCTTTATAGCCCTTTTTTCTCCTGTGGCCTTTCTTTGTGTTTCTTGACTTTGACATTTAGGAACATACAGGCCAGTGGACTGTCCCTCATTTTGAGTTGTCTGAGGTTTCCTTACGGTTAGATTCCGGAATGTCTCCTGGGTGGTAACACTACAGCATTGCTGTCCTCCACAATGCACACGATGTCAATTTGTCCCCTTACTGTTGATGTTAACTGTGATCACACAGTTCACCAGGTTTCTCCACTGTAAAGTTCTCTCCTTTATAATGAACAGGTAATCGTGGGGAAATAATTTGAAATTATATATTAAAATCCCATAACGCAACACCCTTTCAACCACTAATTTTTGCACCTGTGTTTAGAACTAGGTTTCACTTTTAGACAGTGTGATTGTTTCCTCTTACTGGAAGAGGTGATCTGCACTGGGTAGCCATTTGGTGGTAGTGCTGTAGAAGGAATTTAAACATTGTGGAGTGGCAGTCTTAAATTTTAAGTTCCCTTGCAACTCTGAGATCCATCGTTTCTGTGAATCTTTCAGGAAGAGAAGCTTTTTATATTCTTCAAAAAATTGATGGTTAGTCCTTTGTTACTTTTCCTATCTTTAATGTTGATGAATACGAAAACAAAAAATACATATATTTTAAAATAGTGAAAAATCTAATGAAATAGTAGAGATTCTATTCTGGGTAAGCTGCTGACTTTGAATAGGATGTGATTGTTTCTGGGCCCACTTGGGGAAAAAAATGCTGATATACCATGAGAATATTTTCTGGGCAAGTGTATGAGTAGTGACTTATGAATAAAAAGGCAGTGTGGGATGTGGCAGTTAGAATTGAACAGAATTAAACATTCTATTTTCATTCATTTTAAAAAATATACACTAATTTTTTTTTTTTTTTCACTTGGAGTGAGTTTCAGGGGTCTGACTGCTGATAGTGGGTGCCTGAGGAGTTTTAGGAGCCTGTCACAAGGAGGAAATTGGAGTGGAGGAGAGCAGATAGAAGAAGGGGCTCAGATGAATATATATGTTTGAACGGGAAGCAGTGTTGGCGCGGGTACGTGTTGGATTAGGAGGAGCCTTGGTATAGCTCTTTTGTACTTTCATGTTCTTCACATTATCTTGTAGAGCATCATTTCTAAACTACTTCTGTGGCGGGTATTAAATACCATCATTAATGCACATTTGGACTGCTCTTGCTGGTATGATAGTCCTCGTAAGGCAGAAACTCCCTGACTTGTTGGAGGCCATCACATTTATTTACACGTCGAGGCCAGAAGCCTAGAAGGGATCCTCGACTCCTCCTTCACCTTCCCAGTCCAGATTATTCTCGCTCATAATTACACCTTAAATTCGTTTCCTATCTCTCTCGAGACTAATGCCTCATCCTTAGTTTGGGCTTTCATTGTTTCTTAACTAGATACAGAAATAGTCTTCTAACTGATCTTGCCTCTGGACTGACCTCTTGCTGTACTCCCCGCAAAGCAGTCCTAGGGCTCTCGGTTGCCATCAGAATAAAGTTCTGTTTCTTAGGGAGCCTTCATGATCTCATCCCTGCCTTTTCTTTTTCTGCCTGCCCTCCTGCTAATTGTTTACTGCCATTTTTTTGGGGGGGGGTCCTGGCAATTTCTGGAATGCCCTGTACCCTGTTACATTGCTGCTGTTTACTCTGCTAGAAATGCCCTTTCCTCATTTTTTACCTCATTAACTCTTTTTATCTCAAAACTTACACTTGGTGTCACCTCTATTTCATCTATGTCAGGTGCCCTTTTCTGTACCCACAGTGACCTTCTCTTTCCTCCCTCATAGCCCTTATCATACTCTAAGAATATTTTAGTAGTTGATTTTCTTGTCTGTCTCCTTCCAAGGTGCTGAGCATGTTAAGGCTAGGAACCTCTTTTTGTCCTTTTCTGTGTTCCTTGTGCCTGGTGTAGCACCTGGTAGTTAGTTACAGGTATTCCTTAACCGACTATGGAAGAGATGCACAGGTAGAAGCCACAGGGCACAGCTCAACAAATGGGGAACTTCTGAACAGTTAGAGCTTTTCAAAGTTAGAATGTGCTGCTTTAGGAGTGGTGGATTCCTGTATCTAGAAATGTGAAAACATAGGTTGGGTACACTTGACAAGCTAGTTGACAAACTAGTTGCACATCTGGGATTTTCCAGATATTTCACTCTGAATAAAGTTGTAAATTTGGAAAAATGAATGGAATTCATAGTTTGAATATATAGCTAAACTTATCTCACAGTTCATCTGTAGCAGGTGTAAGAATTGAGAGGAAAGTGCTAATCATGTTATATCTTAAAATGTTTTATAGTAAAAAACTAAGGAACGTGTGTACGTTAAATCTAATTTCAGGTTTGGCTTCCATTGCAGCTCCTAATTCCAGTTTTAGGTCATAATCTCTTCGGTGATTTTAGCACAGTTGTTTAATTGAAGTTTGTCTATTTTAAAAGTTAATCTTTTTTTTGTTTTTGTTTTTGCCGTCCGCGGGCCTCTCACTGTTGTGGCCTCTCCCGTTGTGGAGCACAGGCTCTGGATGTGCAGTCTCAGGGGCCGTGGCTCACGGGCGCAGCCGCTCCACGGCATGTGGGATCTTCCCGGACCGGGGCACGAACCCGTGTCCCCTGCATCGGCAGGCGGACTCAACCACTGCGCCACCAGGGAAGCCCTAAAAGTTAATCTTTTGAGTATTTCATTTATGCATATGGTACAAAATGCAAAAGGCATAGGGGTATACAGTGAAAAATAAATCCCCTACACCTTCCTAGTACCATCCCCAAGCAATCTAGCCACCTAGTTCCCCTTCCATTGGCAACCACTGTTACCTGATTCTACTCTCCCCTTCTAAAGATAGTCTGTGCATAGATAAGCACCTGGGTGTGTGTGTGTGTATTTTTTTGAAATGGGAAAATCATGCAAGGGGCTTGGAGAGACATGTTGGAGAGTTCTTCACCTGATCATGTTGGCTCTGGGATGCAATCAGGAACTTTCAGAAGGAGGGCCATGGCTCCCAGGCTCCAGCACTTTGTAGTTCTTGCTTTTTAAGAATTGCCAGAAGATGAGGTATTTGCTTCCAGAGATCTCCAGGCTTCTTGGTATTTCACTTCACATTGTAGATATTTTAACATTAGTTTTAACACATCAGAGCTTTTGATAATAGTGTTCTCCAGTGTATACCTGATTCTGTTTTATCTTGCCAAACAGGTTGTGGTCTTCTCAGAGGCTGGAGCTGTGTCTTATTCATGACATTGTGTCATACTGCCTTAGTGAGTGGTTGGTAAATATGATGGGTTAATTGCATTTCCAGATGGGATGAGAACTCTGGTGTTGCTTGTCTTTCACAAGGCCACACACTCAAAAAGAAAAAAAAAAAAGACTACTGGTGGCTTTAAGAAATAATTAGTTTCTTCTGTATTCCAGTACATTCTCCAATATCCAGAAAAAAACATGGAACTGCATCTGTTAAGTGTCAGTAGATATTTTAGATAGCTGAAAGGCAAAAATGTACCAAAATGTAGCAGAATACAATCCCCACTCACTCCCATCCCATAGCTGATATCTGGTTTCAGGAATTCATCATTGTCAGGAGGGTCTGCAGGGAACTTGTCCAGAGTTCCTACAGCAGCCCTGGGGCTCAGCCTGCTGTATCGCCTGCAGAGTGGGGTTTCTATGAGAAATGCAGCACTTCTGGTAATTGCAGAGGAATTAAAAGCCTATTTGGCTGTAGGCAAGTGTATTCACTTTAAATCTGTACTGCGTTCCAAAAGGAAGTGGCTTTACTCAGCAGCTGCCTCTTTGCAATTGCCATTTGTTTCCAAGTAAGGGAAGATTACCAAAAATGTTTATTTCTTAGCTTATTCAAATATTTATATTTTCTCTAGTTTCTTTTCTGAAGTATTTTGGCTCATTCTTTTTTCTGATAAACAACTGCTGTTCAGATTTCCTTTGTTCCAGTAGATTATAAATGTTAGCTTTAGAGCAGATCTGTTTCTTCAAAGGATCATTGGCAAGTGAGATTCGATATAGAGCGATACATGCCAAAATAGGAAAAAGCTGGCCTTTAATAATTGGCAGTTTCTAACCCCAGAAACTGCAATTTAAAATTTTATATTCTGAAGGTTCCAGAGGGAGAAGAGAACTGCTTTGGAATGCCTTTCACGTTTAGGCAGAGAGCATCAAAAAGGGAGGAAGCAAAGGACAGGCATGGTGCTTTCACGCTTCTTAGTGTTCCAGGCTGCTCTTGGCCAAAGGTTTGGGCTTTTCAGAAATCTTACTCAGCCCATTCACCACCTCTCTCCATGCCCCTGACTCTACCCAGCTCCACTCACAAGCTTACTTCTTTCCCTCCTGCCCTTCTCCGCCCCCACCCCCTGGCTGCACTGAGACTCTCCAGAGCTAGTCTTGTTCCCGCCCTCAGCACTGCAGATGAGGCCTTTGACCCTGTTTGCCGCTGGCTTTATCTGCTGCCCCAGGGGTTCTGGTCCCTGGCTAGCTGTGCCTCTGCTTGCAATAACTGAGACCTAGAATAAAGGAGACAGCAAGTGTGGGGAAGCATAATAAGCTTGGTTTTGAATCTGCCACATTTGAGAGCTGTAAGATTATTAGGTAGATATGTCTAGTAGGTAATTGGGCATATGGGAGAAAATGAAGATATAGGAGAGTGAGAGAGATGAGTTGATGATACAAAATCCCATCAGTGGTGAAGTGGGCTAGAGCTAGTATACTAGGAGAGAAGGATTTATCATTTGGAGAGGAGAACAGGTCTCTCCTTGGGACTGGTGCGCAAAGATTGAGTGTTCTAAACAGATCTGCCTGGAGCTGAAAAGAAAGGCAGAAAGGGGGTTCCTGTGTGCCAGCCGCAGGGGACAAGAGCATTGTCCGAGAGAAGGGAATTGGGGAGGGCAGCAGGTGGTGAAGCTGTGGATCCTGTGAGATTTGGAGTGAGAAGACTAAGGAGAGAGGGGTGAGTGGGGAAGGGATTGCTGAGCAGGATTAACGGCCTACCCTGAAGCTGGGGATCATCTTTGTGTCGTAGCAACTTTCTCTTCCAGGTGTGATTTCCCCCAGCAGTGCTGGGCAGCAGAAGTAGAGTGAGAGGTGGTCAGAGTCCTGATGGCAATACGACTGTGTCGGTAACTAGTCTTCTTTGGGGCACAGTCTGTGGGAAAGTGAAACCAGGTCACTAGCTAGACTGGAGAGGATGGAAATAGCTTTACTGGCTATTGCATCCCAACTATGAGCATAGCCCTTGGCTTACAAATGTGCTTCATAAATGTTGGTTGAATCAGAGTGTTGGAGACAAAGAACCGGTTTTATAGGAATCAGATGTTATGATGGGATCTTTGATAGAGTGGGATTTTTGCATTTGTTTTGGTTATGGGGCAATTCTTCAGTACATAGGAATACTGAATGTTAATATTGAAGCCATCAGGAAGATGGCAGGAGACAGAGTGAGCCAAGCGCCCAGGCCTCTGCAGAGTCCCTGTGTGTCACTGATGATGTTGGCGTGAGAAATAGCCGTTATGAGTAGAAGTTGGGAGCTTCAGAGTATAGGGGGTTTTGCATGAGGAAGGGGTGTGTAGGACCTAATGATTCTGAAAGAATGCTGACCCTACTGTCTAGGCCCTGAGGGTTGAGGGTTAGGAAAGCCAGTCTGGGGGAGAAGGTGGGGAAGACACTTGTGAAGAGGCTGAGAGTATGGGAGGCTGTTTAGAATAGTGGCGTTCCCAAGATGGGGGACAAAACAGAAGGGCAGCAGTATTGTTCTTGGCAGGGCATAGGAAAGCTTGTGTCAGAATCTCTGGGGTCAGTAGGCTGGTGCTTACGGGGAAGTGCAGCAGGGCCTAGGGTAGCTACTCTGGAATGATTGCTGATGCCACTGGGGTCTGCGTTTATTAAAGGGGACCTGTGCCAGACTGACAGGTGTGTCATCTTAATTATTTGATCCTCATAATATGGTTATACTAGCCTCATTTTATAAAAACTGAAACTCGGAAAAGTTAGTAATTTACCTAATGGTCACACAGTCTCATGGTTCTAATCCAGTTCTTGCTGACTGTGCTTAATTTTTTTTTCATGCACTTGCCCTTCATGTATTGCCCTGTTTAGAGGTAGCATGGATATAGGGATATAGTCAATGCATTCTCTTAATGTTAGTCAATGAGTGTTGCTGGGAAAGCCTGCCCATTCTGGGCCCAGACTTTCTGGGCTGCAGCTCTCTCTCACCCCCTGGTGGTAGTGATGGTATTTCGGCCTGCTAAGATGAGAGGGAACACTTCTAGCCAAGGTGCCACTAAGTCACTGATGTGCAGCAGCAAGAACATACCCTTTGTTGTGAACGTGGCACTTACCGAATACAGCCTTCAACAATTGTTTGTATACCTATCTTAACTGTAAAGCAATACTTTAATATTTGCATACTCCCTACAGCGTTCTGGGACTTTCAAGTAGCGTGTGAAAAGAGAAACCCAGAGGGGAAGTTACAGTCATTGGATTGAGCCCTTCTTATCCATGGTTTAAACACCTCCTGACCCAGTTAATACTCAGGTGTCCATCCTTTCTTTTATAATCTGGAAGATTACTCTTTCCCTGTTTCCTCTTTGTTAAGTCCTTTTTTTGTTGGTTTTTTTCATTAGCATATAAACATGTTTGAGTATCTTCCATTGAAAAAAGAAGAAAGAAGGGCTTTGAAATCTACCCCACCACCCACCCCCAGCCCTGCTCCCCACCATTACCTGATTACATTCTTCCTAGTTAAGTTTCTTGAAGAACGGTTTCTTGGACCTCTTTTCTACTACTGTTTTCCTAACCCACTGCCCTTTGGCTTCTGCCAGTCCCAGCCTCCACCAAAAAGCCCTTGTGACCACTGAATGGGAGAGGGGTACCATTCTTATTGAGTCCCCAAGGGCAGGACAAAGAGTAGTGTGAAATATAAGGCCTCACTGAAGGTCTTGAAGGTGGCAGCCATTCTGAATTTCACCTGTTGCTTTGCACTTTGAACTCTTTCTTTCATGAACATCTCTCTAGCAACAGGATATATTTATTGATTGATGCTGATTGGTTCTGTTGAGCCACCTGTGTAGGCCAGGTATTGATAGAGAATATTGGTGTTCCCAGGACATCTTCCTAGTCACCCCTCTTCCTTTCCTGATTCTGAATCACTTGAGAAATAGATCCAGAGGTTAGATGGGCATCCAAACATAAACTTTCTCAGTGGTGAAAGCTGGACTAGAGAATGTGGCTTAGATATTCTATGAGAAATTTGTACCTTGGAATCTGCTTGTGAGGTGAGTGGGTCTGTAGAATAGACCTTCATCCCAGTCACATGCAGGCCCTCAGAGCTTGGCTTTTATCAAATAGAGAAGACATTGGTGACTAGTCATGGTCTGTAAATTATACATCTCAGCCCCTTGGCTCTTCATATCTATCTGCCTCTCCAGGGCTTCTCTGTCAGTGGCTGTGGTCCTCAGCAGAATTTCTGAATCCTAGATGGCAGATTGTACAGGAGAGTTGGGGTACTGTTCTGAGCATGAAACAGAGGGTGGCTTACTGGATTGAATTTTTATCCAATTGAAAATTCCTAGGAACAAATGCACAAACATAACAAGACAGAAACCGAGTCATAACTACAGAGGACAAGCAGATGGTTACCAGAGGAGTTAGGGTAGAGGGGGACGAAAGAGATAGGTGAGGGAGATTAAGAGGTGCAGACTTCCAGTTGCAAAATAAGAGTCAAGGATATGAAATTTACAGTGTGGGGAGTATAGTCAATAACTAAACAATATCTTTGTGGTGACGTATTGTAACTAGACTTATTTTGGTGATCATTTTGAAATGTATAGGAAAAAAATCACTGTTGCATAAATGGAACTAATATAGTGTTGTAGGTCACTTATACTTCAAAAACAAACAAACATACAAACAAACACATAGAAAAAGAGATCAGATTTGTGGTTACCAGAGGAGGTGGGCAGGGGGAATTGGATGCAGGCAATGAAAAGGTACTACAAACTTCCAGTTATAAGATAAATAAGTGCTAGGGATATAATGTGCAACCTTATAAATAGAATTAACAATGCTGTATGTTATATATGAACATTGTTAAGAGAGTAAATTCTAAGAGTTCTTATCACAAGGAAAAATTTTTTTCTATTTCTTTAATTTTGTATCTATATGAGATGATAGATGTTCCCTAAACTTATGGTGATAAACATTTCATCATGTATGTAAGTCAAACCATTATGCTGTAACCGTTTTAAACTTATATAGTGATATATGTCAATTATATCTCAATAAAACTGGAAGAAAAAAATAAACACACCCCCAAGACAGTAATCTAATGGGTCATGTAAGAGGCAATGCAGTCTGGTGGGGAAAAGTCTTAGAATCAGACGCAGCTGAGCTGGATTCCCACTCTAGCTACTTTGCATATATTCAACTTCCCTGGCTTGGTTTCTTCCAACTGTTTAAAACAAAAGGAACATTCCTAGCACTGTTTCTGACAATTTGGACTTTTTAAAAAATAGCTAGATTATTTGTTCTTATGAAAGGCTCGTGCATTCATTAGTTAATGACCTAAATCAGTGAGGTCAAGCTGTTGGTGCCTTTTCTGTTATGATGGATCCAGTTTGTTTATTTCTCCATTTTACAGGTTGAATATAAGCTGGGATTCCAAGTAGACAATTTTGTGGCTATGGACATGCCCCAGGTCAACATTTCTGCTCAGGGGGAAGTTCCACGCACTTTATCAGGTGAGTCTCAGTGACAGAGTTTAACATACTGTTTTTAACTGTGTCCCATGTACTCTCAAAGAACAGTTAAACTACTGATAATGTAGTATTCTACGCACACACGTAGGTATCAGACACATAAGTACTTCGAAAAGTAATTTTTTTAAATAGGGGTTATTTGGACTGTTTAAACCATTTCCTCTTTTCCAACCCTTCCAGAACTGTCTGCACTCAGCTCTTCTCTGTCTCCTTGGCCCCCAGCTGGGTCCCTTTGTCTGGTCTTGTTTCTCTTCTGTTAGTTCCCACACTGCAGCCCTGATAACCGCCGAACACTCACTTCTGACCATGTGATATCAAGCCCCTCAGTGCCCCCACCCCAGTCAGCTGAGTACATTGCACACTCCCCAGCCAGTGTGCTGTGTTTACATCTGCCCCTGCCTGCCTGTCTAAACCTTATTGCTGCATTTGCCCCAGTGTTCCAGCAGTGCCATGCTACATGTAGTTCTCAGAGCCATGCCTTTGCACAAGCTGGTCTCTGTATTTGGAACGATTTTTTCATCTTTCCTGCTTGTGAATTTCTATTCATGCTAAATATTCTGCAAGACTCAAAATCTGCACTCTCCTTTTCCTGCCTCCTCTCCCTCCATTTGTTAACTCTTCTGTATTTAACTGTTTTGAACTGATCACATTATCTTGTAATTCTTTCTTTCTCCCTCTAGCCTGTGCCACCCTGAGGGTAGGAGCTGTCTTTTTCAGCTATCTACCCTGGGTGCCTAGCATAACATCTGGAACAGGATAGGCACTCATGACATGTCTGAGTAAATCATTTAAGTGTCATATTTACACCAATTTAACTACTTTTGAGCCAGCCTTTTGAGAGAGGCTTCTGAAGATGTGAGATTTAAAGAAAACTAAAAATTTTTAAACTTGACAGTATAAGCCCCAGTGTTATGGAACTTTTTTGACAGTCTTACTGTTATTTGTGACATTCATTAATCCAAGCTTTAAGAAAACATGGGAAGGCTGGTTAATTTTTATGGGCCAGTAAAGAAATTTAAAAATGCCCATATTGTTCATACGCTGATGTAGATGGTAGAATGATATATTCTAAATTTGTAGAAAAAGAGTCTTAAACTGAAAGATTGAAAAAAAAAAAAAAAAAGTGCACCAAAGTCTGTTATCCCCTTGCTTACATTAATTGATTAAAAGCCAGTTTCTGTTTAGAAAGGTTTTTTTTTCTTTTTAATTCATAGTTGAGAATTTATCAGTTTCATTTACAGGTTTATTTTTAATCTCTTCATTAAGAATAATACATAATTGCATTTTGGTGGTGAATTGTCTTTCCTTTTTTATCAAGTAATTTTTGTTATTACTGTTGATTGTGACTGATGAGGCAGTAGGGTTTGCCTTATGATTCTGTAGCTTTATTATAATAAGAGAACTTATGAGACAAATTGATATGTTAAAAATCATGAGCAAATTTGAAAATAATTCTCTTCCTTTATGTCTTGGTTTGTTCTTTAATGCTAACTTTTATATCTGTAATGAATGAAGTACTTAATGTCCAAAGCTGTGTAGTCTATAGATAAGTTCTCTGAAAGTTTCTGCTTAGTATGTTATGTAAATGTATTATTTGTAGTTTTATTGAAACAAAAATAAATTCTAAATTATTCAATGGGCATTAATGTTGATTTTTAGAAAATTAAAATATTTTTTCTTTTTTAAACAGTGTTTCGGGTCGAGCTTTCCTGTACTGGCAAAGTAGATTCTGAGGTTATGATACTAATGCAGCTCAACTTGACAGTAAATTCTTCAAAAAACTTTACAGTCTTAAATTTTAAACGAAGGAAAATGTGCTACAAAAGTAAGGAATTTATTTACCAAAGTATGTGTTTTATATAGATGTGAGAAGGTCAAAAATAGATTTTGTCATCTTTTTACAGATTTGTGATCAAATCTTGATTATAGTTGCAAGTGAGAAAAGAGAGCACTAACTGATGAAATTCCAAAATAATCACCTAGATAGCTTGTAGCCAGGAATCTCATTCAGGCCCCACTTACTTCCTGCTTTCTCAAAATTTTCATCAGATTTGTTAAGGATGTTTTCCTTTAGGAATGTGAAATAGCACTAGTGGCTGAAGAGGTAAAGCAATCAGGTAATTTTGATAGGGACCCCTGAGTAATGGGGTGTTAACTATGTTTCCTTTATGAATTACCATTATGTAGAAGAATTACCCTGGGGCCAGAAAGACCTGCGTTAGAATTACAGCTCTGCTCTTGACAGGATAATTGGAACAGGTTTCTTAACCTAAGTCTCAGTTTTTTTCATCTGTAAAATGGCATAATAACCTGTTTCAAGAGGTTGGTTGGTTGGTTGATTTTAGATTAATTGAAGCTAATAACCTGAAACTTAGAATACCATATGTGGGTACTTAATACATGTTGGTAGTTTTTGGTTTTGAATAATCTGTTGCTCAAGAGATTACAGTGGATATGAAAGAGCTTCAGCATGCTAGGTCATAGATCAAAGAATTTTAGAATTCTCCTTAAAGGTTATCTAGTCCAACCCACTCACTTTAAGTTCCAGAGAGATTAAAGAGACCTGAATTTACAAAGTCACATTGGTAGAGCCAGTTAGTATCTAAGATAGGAAAAAAAAAAAGCTAAAGAAAACCCCTCTAAACTTGCTGAGTGCTTACTGTGTTCCAAGTGCTTTACACACATTAAACCCATTTAATGCTTATAGCAGCCCTAGGCAGTAGGTTCTCTCATTATCTCCATTTTCTGAGGAGCAAGCTGAGGCTCAGAGAATCCAACCAACTTGCCGAGGCCGGACAGCTAAGTGGTGGAGCTGGGTTGCAAACCCGTGCTCTTGCTTCTTTGGCTCCTTTGTCAAACTGTCTCTTAACACATTTCCTAGTCAAAGTTAGTGCTGAGTGTTATGAGAACGCCTGAGGCCAGCACATGAGTTATAATGGCTAATGTCCAGATAACATGCCAGTAAAAAAGCTGTACTGCATTAGAATGGGCATTTTTTTTTTTTTTTTTTTTGCGGTACGCGGGCCTCTCACTGTTGTGGCCTCTCCCGTTGCGGAGCACAGGCTCCAGACGCGCAAGCTCAGTGGCCATGGCTCACGGGCCCAACCGCTCCGCGGCATGTGGGATCTTCCTGGACCGGGGCACGAACCCGTGTACCCTGCATCGGCAGGCGGACCCTCAACCACTGCGCCACCAGGGAAGCCCTAGAATGGGCATTTTTAAGCTCTAATTTAATCTTTTAATTAGAGTAAATATAAAGTAAACAGTTACTCTCCATGTATATTTTTCCCAGTTTTATTGAGATATAATTAACATATAATTAACATACATCACTGTATAAGTTTAAGGTGTACAGCATAATGGTTTGATTTACATACATTGTGAAATGATTATCACAATAAATTTACTTAGCATCCATCATTTCATATGGATACAATAGAAAGAGAGAGCAAAAAAATAAAAAAAATTTTTTCCTTGTGATGAGACCTCTTAGGATTTACTTTCTTAACAACTCTCACATATATCATACAGTTAACATATTGTGTTAAATAACATATAAAGTACACCGTGCTGTACGTTATATCCCTAGTGTTTATCTTATAACTGGAAGTTTGTACCTTTTGACTACCTCCTCCAGTTCCTCCTCCCTCCTGCCTCTGATAATAACAAATCTGATCTCTTTTCTTACGATTAAAAAAAAAAATTGATTCTTTAGATTCTATATACATATAAGTGAGATCATAGAATATCTCATAGCCTTTCTCTGTCTGACTTATTTCACTTAGTATAAGACCCTCAAAGTCTATCCATGTTGTTGCAAATGGCAGGATTTCCTTATTTTTTATGGCTAAATGGTGTTCTATTATGTGTGTGGCGTGTGTGTGCGTGTGTGTTTGTGCATGCACATGTGTTTTCAGCACTTCTTTATCCAGAATGGACATTTTTAGTCTATGGCCACATCACCCTGAATGCGCGATGTCGTCGGAATGGACATTTTTAAAATGAAAAGTTAGTCCCTTGTTAGCTTTGGTGTTTTGATACATTTGTCAGTTCTTACATATCCAGTTATACCTTCATGTAATTTTAAAGCCAAAGAAGACTTCAGAGACACTAGTTCAACCTAGTCGTTATATAATATGAGGAGACTGGGACCTGGAGTGGTCACCTAAGTGTGCATAGGCAGTCAGTGAGGAATGCAGAATAGGTGGTTCCTGGCCCCTAGGGAGGTGGCGCTGCCTGTACCTCGGCGCTTCATCTGTTAGTGCTTAAAGGCAGAATGTTGGTCAAGTGTGATGGGGTCTGTGGAGCCCACTAAGGTTAATGATTAGCCGATATTCAGAATAATCCCATACCTTCTCCATTTTCTTTAATATGTACATGAAAATTAACAGTTGATGTAATTTTCTATTCTGTTTTAGACTTAAGTTTAATATAGTACCACCCTTTTTATTTGGTGGTCATACTTCTGGCCACTCTAATCATCCGGTTTACATTCATGACTCTTTAATATGTGATCCTAATATATTGATATGATTTTCCAGCTTACTACATTTTGAAAACTGTCTGCCAGAGAAAACATACATGTACTGTATATGTTAATGGGTGTTACTGGGAAGAAAATGTTCCTTTATGAGGGTGTAAATTATTGGATCAGACAGGTTTTGTTACTCTCAAACTCCTCAGAGCCTTTGCACTCTGCTAATGTGCACTGTGAACCTCCACAGAGGTTATAGTATGTAGCTTTCCCCAGACTTCTTGACCACAGAAACCCTTTTTCATTGAGCATCTACCTGTAAGTAATACCCATTGGCTAATATAGGCATAGACTATTGATTGATGAATATAGTGATGATTATCAGAATAGTAATGTAGCATTTATTATATATATATATTTTAACATCTTTATTGGAGTATAATTGCTTTACAGTGTTGTGTTGGTTTCTGATGTATAACAAACTGAATCAGCTGTATGTATACATATATCCCCATATCCCCTCCCTCTTGCATCTCCCTCCCACCCTCCCTATCCCACCTCTCTAGGTGGTCACAAAGCACTGATCTGATCTCCCTGCGCTATGCAGCTTCTTCCCACTAGCTATCTATATGTTTATTATCTTGCAACAAATACCTTGTTACTTAGTTCAGGGACTTCTGTTAGAACATAAAGCTATGTGAGAAAAAATTCTGAAAATATAATTTGGTATTTAAGGATTTTCATGGAAAAGAAAGAATTTCTAAAGCATCTTTTATCTCCTTTTTAATTCAGAACTTGAAGAAGTAAAAACTTCATCCTTGGACAAAAACACTAGCAGAACTATTTGTAAGTGTTACTGTATTATCTTTTTCCATCATTAGGGATGAAAAATGATGGATTGCAAATGAACATGGTTTTGTGTAGCTTGGATGTTTTGTGGTTTCCAGTTTGTCAAAAGATTAAATGACGCCATGCTGCTTATTTCACTGATGTTTTGTAGATTGGTATGTTCAGATGAAACTATTAGAATATTGAAAATTTTGTAAAGCAAAATTCATACATATTTCATGTGATCTAAACTTTTATAAGCAAGAATTTATATCATCATTTCAAATGGTCATAATTAAAGTATGAACGTGAAATATGTGTAAGATCTTCATCTGTTTAACAGAAGGATAGAAAATCTAATTCATGGCCTGGGTAACCCTCAGCTAGTTTCATCCAGGTGAAAATACAGGCTTAAATATCCACATTGTTTAAACCTACAGAGCAGAAACTTGAAGGAGATTTTTATTTTTTGATAATGGTTGTGTAAGGTAGTATAACTTAGACTTCTTTTTCCTTTTCTGACATGGATACATTATTAACTCTTACTCTTCCTGAATTTAATAGCAGTATCTTAAAATGTTACTAGATTCTTTTTATGGAAGTAAACTAAAACAAAATCGGGGGAGGGAATTTCAAGTATGCAGAAGTCAAGAGAATGTTTTGATGAACCCCCATGTGACCATCACCCTGCTTCAGTAATGATCAACATTTGCCAGTCCTGTACCGTTGATTCCTTCCTCCTTTTTCAGTTGGGTGCGTGGGTGGGGAAGGATAGAGTAGTACTTTAAAGCACATCTTAGGCATCATATCATTTCACCCCATAAATGTTTCAGGGTAGGTAACTTTTTAAAAGGCCATTAAAAAAACAAGCCACAATCACCCAACACCTATTCACTTGTATTTGATTTATCACATGTAACAAAATTAACTCCTTAATATCTTCTGATAGCTAGTCCATGTTCAAATTAACCTGATTGTCTCAAAATTGTCTTTGTATAGTTTCTTCCCTGAATCAGGATCCAAATGAAGCCTACACACACTGTATTTGGTTGACATGTATCTTATATTAATCAGAAACCACCCCCTTTCCTTCAATGTCATTTATTTGTTGAAGAAATTGAGTCATTTGTCTCATAGAATTTTCCACATCTGCATTTTTGTGGTGTCATTTAACATGTTTTTCTCTCTTCTAAACTGGTAGTTAGATTTTGTACTTCGTTAGGTTGAGAACTAACTCTTTTGGCTAGAATAGTTCATAGATGGTAGTATGTGCTTCCTATTTTATCTTTTTTATCGCCTCAAGAGGCACAAAGCATCTGGTTGTCTCAAAGTAGACCATTTTTGAAGGTAAAATAATATGAGATTAGTCTGCCTTTTAGAAATATTTCATTTGGATTTGTCTTTGAGAAGAAAATAAAACTATTTTTTAAAATATTGCTGCTCTCCAACTTTACTTGTAGAATTCTGGTGATTTTATCTCTCTTTTATGCTAGTAGGGTTATTATTTCTGACAAGCAGAATACAGTATTGCGTATCCTTGGTCTCTGTCTGCCTCTTCGTTGCTCCCTCTCTCCTCCCCTCCCTTTCTGTGTATTCATCCATCTAACGTTTACTGAGAGGCTATGATGTGCCAGGTGGTATGATTGAGGCAGAGGATTAAACTGAACAAAGCAGACTCTGTAAGCCCCCATGGGTTTCTAATGTAGCAGAGGAAATGGAGTTGCAGTACCAGTGACAACAGTATCTTGTGGCAGGCTGTGATGAGGCCAGCACAAGGGGCTTTGGAAATCCTGAGGAGGGGGCAAGTAACCTCCTCTGGGAATGAGGGTGAGCTTCCTGAGGAGGGTGGCATCTCGCCTGAGACCTGAAGGTCTCAGACTAGGTGGTGGCAGGTGAAATGTCAAAGTGAGGGAATGGGAACAGTGCATACACAAGCCTTGGAATTTGGAGGTAGTCAGGCGGGGCGCATTTGGGGACCTGCCCAGCAGAGCGGTACCCTCTCCTCTGCCTTGGAGTGTGCTGAGATGGATACTGCCAACATCAGCCTTTGGGGCCTTCCTTTCCCACCCCTTCAAGGTTGAACGGCCTGTGGCATTCTTAAGGAAAGTCATACCTTCATTCAGGCTGCTGTAAAGTCTAGCTGCCCTAGAAGCCATTCGGTCTCTCTGCATTGATCTGTTCTGGTTTATTATTTGTTGATTCAAAGTTTAACTTTTAGAAAGCAATCTTATTTTTAAGTTTTTGAAAGCTATGACTTTTATCTTTTGTCCTGACCTATCCCCATAGCTCCACATTTGTATTTCTGTCAATTTGACATCTCCATGTAGATGTGTACTAGGTACTCTTGGACAAAACAAAACTCTTGATTCTCTGTTTCCCCAACCTGCTTCTTTTTTCTGCTTGTAAAGGTACCTTATCCACCTAATTCTTTAAGCCAAAGCTTTGCTTCCTCTTTTTCTTTCTACCCCGGTTCAATCCATTAGCAAACTCTGTTGACTCTGCTTCCCAATCCGTGAACTTCTCACCTTCACCATAACACTCTTGTCCAAGCCACTGCTCTCTCTTTCTTGGACTGCTGTAGTAACCTGATTTGTTCCTGCTTCTGCTTTTGCTCCTCCCCACAGTATTCTTTATACAGCATGCAGAGTCATCTTTGTTTCTTTTATTTTCACGTATGATCATGTGTATCATTCCTTTGGTTGAAGCCTTGCAGTGACTTCCCATATCACTTAGGATAAAATCCAAATTCTTCACTAGAATTCTGATGTGAGTACTCATTAAAACTTACATGAATCTCCAGTTACACCAGTTGTTTCTATTTCTCTGTCTTCCATTCTGCTTGCTCTTATCATGTGGATCTTTGTTTCTGTGTCTCTTTCTCAGTTGTTTCTGTGTGTATGTATATACATGTGTCTCTGTGTCTTTGAATTATTTCCCCTATTGCTGAGGCTTTCTTTCTTTTTGAATAGTATTAAGGTGACTGTTATTTTATTTCATGAGTATAGTCTTGTTTTCCTGCTTCTATCTTTAAAAACAGATAAGCAAAATAATTTCTGTTACTCTCAAAAGTGAAAAAGATGAAAGGTTTGTTTGTTTTACCTGTGGGTCGCTCTACTGTATATCCCTCCCCCTGTGAGTTAGTGGTCATCGGCAACAAAGATGTCTGATCTCTCTGTACCAGGTGTCACTGTTGAGGAAGGGTCTGTAGAGCTTGCTGTCCAGTATGGTAATTACTAGCCACGTGTGGCTATTTAACATTAAATTAATTGAAATGAAATAAAATTAAAACTTCAGTTCCTCCACTGTACTAGCAACATTTCAAGTGCTTAATAGCCACAGGTGGCCAGTGGCTGCTGTATTGGAATGCACCCTATAGAGCATTCCCCTATTGGACAGCACTGCTATAGATGTTTTATTATATGTATACCACTTGTAAATTTTACTCATTAGCCAAAAGTTCTATTTAAAATCCCTCTTTTACTACAACAAAAACACTTTTTAAATTGTGTGAATTTATATCAACATGCTACTGGTAACTGATCTTATCAAAGAATGGACACATGAAATGAAAATCTTTTACAAAGAACAGGGTACTCATTGTGTATATTAGGTCACAAAGCAATTGATGATATTTGTTTAAAAAGCTTAATGTGCTGTTCATTTTTATTTCAGATGATCCTGTACATGCAGCTCCAACCACTTCTACACGTGTATTTTATATCAGCGTAGGGGTTTGCTGTGCAGTAATATTTCTTGTAGCAATAATATTAGCTGTTTTGCACCTTCATAGTATGAAAAGGATTGAACTGGATGACAGGTATCGTATATATTTTGGGAAAGGAAAAAAATAAAAGCAGTTGTTTGCATTTACATGGGAGCCCACACACACCCATGCCCACTGGTGCACAGTGGTGCAGGGGAAGAAGGGTGGGAGGCTTTCCCTAGCCAAGGGAAAAAATACTTGAAAAAATACTGTCTTTGTGTTTCTCTAATTCTATTTTTAAAAATCTGTGAAGTCAGAAATTAGTTTATTAGTTGGTGGAGAAGTAGTAGAGATCAGTTTTTTCCCTATCCCCTTTGACATGACTCTCTTCTAGACTCTTAGTACCTTTTTGAAATAGCCCTGTTTCTTCCTCGTAGTTTGTCCCTCCATCACTATCCATCCTTCTATCCATCCATCCATCCATCCAATTTATTAACATTTATTAAGAACCTGCTATGATTTAAATCATTAGTTCTCAACCTGGTCACACATTAGAGTCATGGGTAAGCTTTTAAAATAAATCAGAACTTAGGTACCCCCTTCCAGAAATTCTGATGTCATTGGTCTAGGGTGGTGTTTGAGCGTCAGTATTTTTCTTAGAGCTTTCTGGATGAGTCTAATGTGTAGGCTTTGAGATACACTGGATTAGATGTTATGCTAAGCGCTAGGAATAAAAAAAAATAATGATATACTTCATGGCTTCAAGTATTTAATCTTTGACATTAACCCATATTATAAAAGTTTGTAAATTTGATGATTGTGGTATGTGTATTATAGTGTGGGAATAAAACAAGTGCCCGTCCCAGCCTGGGTGAGTCAAGATGACCAGGAGGATGTTATAGCCAGGATAGGGTGAGAGGTAAAGATGGAATCATAGACAGGTTTATTTTCCTAGTGCACAGTTCTCGTTTCCCTCCTCAGTGATTCCCAGTTGCTGACTGAAGACATTCTCAGCTTCGTGACTTGGCTTTCAAGGCACCCTCCTTTACAGTCTGGAGATGAGCCTGCCTTGTCTCTCATCCTTACTTCACGCTCCAGTTAAATGATTATTTGTTCCTCACTTTTGCCCTACTTTGCCCTCCAGGACTTTTGTTCATGCTTTCCTTTGCCCACAGGGCTCCCTGCATTTTCCACTGGTTCAAACCATTCTTCACATTTCAACTCCATTGCCGTCTCTTCTGTGAACTCTTTTTTAAGCCTCCCAACCATCAATTTCTCCCTCCTCTCTTTGTCTCTCTCTCCTTCCCTCTCCGTTTCTCTGTCTCTCTCTCTGGTAGCAATTATTTTACTTTTTCCTTCTAAAATCAGTTTTTGTGTATTTGTCTCTCCTGCTGGAATGTAAGCTTTTCCCAGTTAGGGAGCAGTGCATCTTACTGCTGACTTCCCAGTCCTACATGGTGCCATACATACAGCGGGTAAGCATATGTGTGGCAGAAACAAAAGCACAAGGGGATGGGGATCCTGGTTGGATTAATTCCTGCCCCTAACTACTCTCTGTCCCCTCTGTTACCCTTTCTTTATCTGAGTAGAGAAAGAAGAGGGAGGAGGTCAGAGTGAGAAGGGAAATTCACGGGTGGGGTGTTTCAGAGTATGTTTTGTATATATGGTTGTGTTACTTACAATCGGGTTTTGTAGAGAAAGTACTGAGGGGGAAGTGAAGTAACAGGAACATTTTGATGGGACTCTGAGAGAGGATATGGCAGAGTTAGAGGTCACTGGAAGGCATGGCATTTAGTAGTCTGTCTTGATAAACACATTCTCCTTGAATGCTTGCTTGTGGGTGGGTGGGGGGCTCGGAACCCACAGAGATCAGAGTTGTGCAAGAACTTCAGAATCCATGGGGCTTATACCTTTGCTGCTGAAATAATTTGTTACCACCCATGAATTGGTGTTCCAGTTCTCTAGTTTTCAGGCAGATGTTTCCAGACATTGCCTGAATAGAAGCAGCTTTCATCATCACTTGTTTTCAGAGTACAGCCTAGTGGTTAAGAGCATGGACTGGAGCCAGCACGTCTCTGAATTCTGTCTGTGCTACAGGCCCAGATAGAGGAAGTTTTGTAGCTGCTTTATGTCTCAGTTTTCCTCATCTCTAAAGCAGAGATGATCATGGCACATACTTTGTAGGCATGTTGTGAAGTTTTAGTGAAATAAAAGTGTAAACTCTTAGAACAAGCCTGGCATATAGTAAGTGCCATTATTATGATTTTTCTTTTCATAAAGTTGCAGTGTGTTGGTAGTGATGGACTAATTTCTTCTTCATCTCTTTCCTGTTCTACTAGCTGTTATTTATTACATGCCAGGCAAGCTAACAGTGGTGACTAGAAAGTTCCCATCCAGTAATCTAATAGCATTTAAGAGACACTGCTTCTTCCCTCTGTGCTGGGGCCACTGAGTTAACAGTGGCTACCATTTCATTGAGTGCTATTTACCAGTACTGTACCAAGCACTTTACATGTATTATCTTATTTGACACTCACAGCCACTTATGGGTATGGTACTGTCCTTGTTTTAAAGATAAAGAAACAGGCTTGAAGAGATTAAATAACTTTTTCAGGGTTGCACTTCTAGGACCAGGGCCGAGCAACAGGAGGGACTCATTATTGTTGTAATAGCTGTATTGTAATAACTCAGTACTGTAATTGTATAAAGCACTTGTTATATGCCAGGCACTGTTCCATGTGCTTTTACATCCATTAATCCTCTTAATCCTCACAGCAGCCCTGTGAGGTTTGATGGGACCCATGGCTCCATGGAATTGCTTGCACAGGGATGGTACAGCGTTCTTCCATTCCTGACACTCAGGAGCCAGAGTCCTCTTATACACAGAGCTTATTTAGAGGCAGAGAATAAAACTGCCTGAGGTGTGCTCATGCCAGGGGCAGTTGGAGCCCAAGTGTGTGACTTTCCCTCTCCTGACACTATAAGCTCATCTTCTCAGTCTCTGTGTTGTGCCAGATGAGTGTATTCTGGAGATGCAGAGCTTTTGTAAAGTCCTTCCACAGAGGGATTGATCTGCACCCTGTCTATACTGTAGTCTTTCCCTGTTAGCTTGCAACTATAGGAGAGTTCACTCCTTTGTGGGATACATGAACTTGTTATTTGGCAATATCTTCATTTTCCATTATCTGCATTGCCCCATCACCCTTGCCATTACTGGTGACAGGGTCCCTTTTATTTCCCCTTATTCATTTCTGTATTCCCCTTATTCAGTGTCTAACAGGTATCACTGAATGAATGTTGCATGAAGAATTTGTTGAATGAGGAATGAGTAGAGAGAGACAGGAAACCATTCTGTTAGAGCAATAATTCTTTCCCTCTTTCAGTATATGTCAATAGCTCATGTCAGCAGCAACTCTTCTGTGTGGTTTATAGCTTTCTATTCCAAGGAAGGGTGTTTTTCTCTGTTTATTGATTGATTGATTCAGTAAGTGTTAATTGAGCTCTCACTAAGAGTTGGGCCCACTTGAGGCCTCTTGTGCCAGGCCCTGGCTTAAGTGCTGGGAAGGGAGGAGTGAACAAATAGGTACTTTTCCTACCCTCGTGGAGTTTACAGTCTGCTTGGGCAAGATAGATATTAAACCAAAAATCCCTGCTAGAATGTAGGTTTCATGAGGGTAGGGATCTTTGTTTCTTATGTTCACTGCTGTATCCCCAGCACCTGGCACAGTATCTAGCATCTAGTATACACTTAGTAAATAGTTTTTGAATGAATAATTAAATAAATGAATTACACAGAAAAATAGAGAAATATAAATCATAATAAGCACTCTGAAGGAAAATGATGATCTTTGCCCTAAGTTCTAACTTCAACGCTAAAGCAAGGTTAATGTCTTCATAACTAATCTTACTTGCTTATGAAAGTCAAATGAGATAATTTATTTAGACTGGCGTTAAACTATTAAGTGCTAGCAAGTGTACATTTTTATTTCATTTTTTACCTCATGTGATGTAGCTATGTAGATATTGAATTTAATAGGTATCAGGGGTCGAGCCCCAACTGCTCCGTGCTTCTCTCATAACAGTAAGTCTGGGCTTTCAAAGGTTTGTTCTGATCGCTTAACATTAGTGCTGTGCTCATTGTAGGGACCACTAAATATGGATGAGTGCATAACATCTTTGTATGCCCAGGCTTTTCAGGAATTCTGAGGTGGTACAAGAGTGCCACCTACTGTTGAGCTGCTGAAGAGAAACACAATAACTAGTAAATAATTTGGGGTCTGTGCATATTTCTTCAACCTGTACATTGGTTGCAGGTAATATTTGAATTATACTTTCACATATATTATACAACTTGAGCCTCACAAAAATCCTGGGAGGTAGGTTTTCTTAGTCCCATTTTATGGGTAAGTAAATTGTATTCTATTATTTCCCCCCTCTTTGGGGATGATAATGCTTCTCTCCTCTCCCCATTATTGAATCCTGGACTTTTAACAGATTTGATTTCCGACGTGGTCTTTGAGTAGTATATACTCAGAACTCCAAAAACAGGTGCCTGGTGGTTCCAGGAATTAAGGATGCATAATATTGGTAATAATATGCATAATTAGTAATAATAACTTGTAAGTGTATGTTTGAGGGCAGGGCATTGCCCTAAAAGGATTATATTTTTCATGTAATCCTTTTAGCAACCTTTTCAGGAGGTAGTATTATGGTTATTTTATCCACGAGGAATTTGAGGCTCCAGAAGCATTTTGCCTAAGGTCATACAGCTAGTTAATAAATGGTGGTGCTGGCAGTTTTGATTTCAAGGTTATGCTCTACATCTCTTCACTGTACTGTCCCATACCCACTATATGTGTAGACCTATATAGATCAATTTTTGAGTAGCAGCTTTTTATCATTATGTGTTTTTTTAATCATTAGGTTATGAAAATACAGAACTATTTTGTGGGGTGTGGTGATTTAAACAATTTTCATATTTAGGAAATTTGGGAGCCTCTTATGGGACTCTGCCAATTCTATAGCTAAGGGAGGCATGGAAAGTAGACCTTGCTCCTGAGGGGATGACATCCTGCCTGTGATTTCACTCTTCATGCTGAATTTCTATGCTTCACTTCTCCACTGCTGCAAAACTACAAGGGCTGAGGCAGTGAAATTGAAATGTGTGTAAGGGTGACCCTGGGATAAGGTCGTCGTCCACTGACAAGACAAAAGGACATTAATCTGTAGTAATCTTGAGTATGGGGTTCACGTTTATTTGAGCCTACCATTTTCTGGGTCTCCTCATTACTTAAAGAATATGGCATAATAGAATGCTTCACGTGCTAGAGATTTCTAATAAGTTCTGCAAATTCTAAAAAGGTGGGATTGGGGAAGTAGAAGAAGCAAAATGTATATGATTAAACAGATTTGAACCAGGTAGGAAGTCCCTTCCCAAGCTTTGAGCACGTTGGCACGTTTGATTTGCTTTCATACTCCATCATCTGTAGGCCATTTGATTTTGGACCATCATTAACAGAGGCCTGTCTTTATGCTCCTTTTCTTAAAAGCAATCTAATTGAGTGGCATGAGCTCTTTTCCTAAGAGATGGTTCCCTAGCATAACATTTTGTGAGGTTCAGGACTGCTATCTATGGTGTCTGAGGAATACCACATTTGTGAATGACTATGATATGATGAACCTGCCTGGTGGTTGTGGAGATAGAAAGGAAGGAAAAAATAGAGCTCTACGTTATGAGGCAGATTAAAATTTCAATATGGAACATTTGTGATAGAGGTCCATGCATTATTGTGATCTCCGTTAGGGTTTTAAGCTGGTTATAATAGCTACGTGCATTTTGTATGTATGGAAAAAGGAAATTTCTCATTGAAGCTGACTTGCCAAGTATTTCTCTCTTAAAAATTGTTTGCAGCATCAGTGCCAGCAGTAGTTCCCAAGGGCTGTCTCAGCCATCTACCCAGACGACTCAGTATCTGAGAGCCGACACACCCAACAATGCAACTCCTATCACCAGTAAGAGTTAATTTAATTCTAAAGATGGTTTACTAAAATTGTCTATGTTCTGTCTTTCCTTGGTCCTGTGTGGTTAGTTACGTGTGCCATGCTGTGTACATAGTATCTAACATGTACAGAATTAGGCTTTAACTTTTGCTTTCTAGAGCATTGAATGAAACATTCCAAAATTGGAGTATTAAAATTTTAGGTTTAATGGCTAGAATTAGTTTTGGGGAGGTTTCTGTAGATTATATTAAGAGGGCTGCTGAACCATCTCTATACAAATTCAGAAGGAGGATTTTCAGGTAGTTAGATAGAATAAGCCACTGATCTCTATGAAGGCAGAGACTTGGATTTTAATGAATTATTAGATGGTCTCATGGGCTGTGGTTAGGACGTTACATTGTCTTCTGATCATGATGGGAAACTAGATGCCATTAGAGTTGAGAATGGGGTCTGATTTCCTTTTTTTGAACAGGATTTTGATGAAAGTTTTTATACTGTAACATGTAGATGTTTGGGGGAAAATAATCATTCTTAGAGTATAATTTAGACATAATGAGGACTCACTCACCATACAAATAGGAAACTACACAATCATCAGGATAGACAGTGGACTACAAGTCAGGGCTCAACTCAATGGTGCCATTGATTAATGAGGTTCTTGTAGGCAATTAACTATTATCTCCCCTGGGCTGACATTTACTCTCTAGTAAACTAAAATTAAGGAGTATCTGTTCTTCACCCAGTGCCCTCTTGTGGTCTTTCAGTACTGGTTCTCATTAAGAAGTACCAGGATTCTTTGGAGAAACGGATGATTCCAGGACTGGGTCGGGAATGTGTAAGATAAACCTGGGACATTTGCTGAGCCAAAAATCCAGGAAGCTACTAAAGACAAGAGCTCCCCAAAATGAGACCATTGAGCATCAGAAAGAATAATGACTGCAGTGGATTGATGAAGTGATGTAAATGTGAAATGTAAAAATGTGTAAAAATCCACAAGTTCGTAATGATACTTTTTAGAAAAATCAGTCATTATGGGAGTTAACTAAGGCACCAAGTTAACTAAGACATTATTATGCCTTACTCTGACAACTGGCTACCTGCACTATTTCACAGTAACCAGATAGTGCTGGTTTATGAAGGAAAATGTTTTTTTACAGAAGAATCCCAGCTAATAAATGTGGAAGGAATGGTAGAATTAGAAAATCATACTTGCATCCCCTAATAAAATATTTGATTCAGGAAAAGTTCGTTAGTGTTTTAAACTATATGAACAAAGGGAAGTAGGGAACTTTACCATTTGAGGGATCAGAGTTTCACCGCCTGAATCCACTACTGAAACTTAGCATCATTAAAAGTAGGACAGCTAAGTATTTTGTGCTCCCAGATGGAGTATTCTTGTCTCCCCTCCCCCTCCAAGAGTTAACCTGGATCTAATCAAGGCTGTAAGGATCTAATCTTGCAGTTTACAAGAAATACAGGGATAGGGAAACAAGTTAGATGACACTAGAAGAGGCAGTTGCTGGACATTCTCCAGGATAATTGACGCAGTTTCTTTAATAAGATGTGGCAAGAAAAACGAAAGGGAAGGAGGTGGCACTCTAGCTTAAAAGAAATATAAGAGAAATCATAACAGCAGTTAACATCTCCACCAAGGAAAGAAAGACATAAGTTCCTCAGGAAATATAATGATAGATGTGAGAGTAGTCCAAACTATTTATAAGAAACACATCATTGCTTTTAATGTCTAGCTGTCAAGATTTGCTCATTAGAGTCAATTCTTGATGGTGGATATAACCTTAAAGAGGTAGATAGTAATTTATTATATGTGCTAAAAGCAAAATGCATTTTAAAAAGTCAGTGGAAATACATTTATTTGTTGACAAATTTTTTTATTTACCACCAATAAGAAGTTTATTTGTTTTGTAGACATTACCTTAAGGAGATAGATACTTCATTTCTTATGTATGATAAAAACAAATAGTGCTTTTAAGAAAACCCAGTGGAAATATATTTGTCTATAAATAAAAGAAGAAAGGAGCGGAAAAAATACTTGAAGACAAAATAGCCAAGAGTTTTCCAAAATAACAAAACACAACAGTCCACAGATGCAAGAAGCTCAGAGAACTTCAGGAAGGATTAAACACTCATAAATGCACTCATAAATGCTCACATATGCACACACACCTAGACATATCATGGTCAAGGTGCTGATCAATGGAATCAGGTTTTGTCAGCCTAATCCATCCATTATAAAGGTTTCCAAAGCCTTTCATGTAGTTCTTCTAGCAGCCACTGATGACCGTTGTCCAAGTCCACCCATTCTTTACGGATTTTTCTTCCCCAAAATACTATTCCAATGGGGATACCATTCCAATTTCTGCTTGCTAACACTAACTTTTATTCTGACTTTTTTTTTGTGCAATGAGAATTTTAATTGATGGCCAGAAATTTTGTTTTGCCGTCATCATATTAAGAATGATGGGAATTAGGGAACCGAAAAACAATTATGAATCTCACAGTGGTATGACTAGGCTGTATGGATGCCAGAATGATTAAATCAATTATATGTTTTTTTAGAAAAGATATTTTTACAAACATGTCTTCATTTGAAAAGGTTTTTTTTTTTTGTTAGGAGACTGTATTAGAAAATCTTTGGAGAGAAAAGCAGTCCATATGAGGGATTACATTAAATTCCATGAATCAAAGCTTGTTTCATTTGGCTGAAAAGCAGTTGAAGTGGTGGTAATATAATATTATTTTTAGTGTTTCTTGTTTTAATTCTGCATTTTAAGATTTTGGGATAGGTGGGAAAGTGTTTCTTTAAAATTTAGTATAGCCTTCATATGTAATTCTCCCTGTTCGTGTGTGTGCCTTTTTCCATTTATGATTCTTACATTCATTCATTCCTGTGACTTGAGTCCTGAGGTTCTAACTGAGCTAGTTGACCCTGATGCCATAATAAGGGTATTTATATTTCTTGGTTTGGCTTTGTTGGCTCCTCAGGTTATCCTACCTTGCGGATAGAGAAGAATGACCTGAGAAGTGTCACTCTTATGGAGGCCAAAGCTAAGGTGAAGGATATCGCAATATCCAGGGAGAGGATAACTCTAAAAGATGTACTCCAAGAAGGTATCTATTATCTCAAAATCAGGTTTTCAAGGAAGAAATGTTAGTAGTATAAAAATTTTTTTGTTTCAGAATTTAAGAATTTCATCTCATTTTGAGTTTAAGGATAGAAAGCAGTGCACAATTTGTTTCCTCTATAACACTGATTTTTATTTTCCCTTTCTTTAGATTTTCAATTTGCCTTAATATGGACAGCTTTGGTGCAATTGTTGATTTTCAAGTATATTAAGGCATAATTATTAGTGTTTGTCACCTTTAAAGTATATTTTCTGTTTAGTTCTTGTCTGAAGGTGATCACTACCTAGCAGGCCTCTTTGAAGCATTCTAAGTAATTCTCTCTGTGATGGAAAGTGTATGGGCTCTAGCAGAAGGCGCAGGCATGAGGATTGGAGTTGTGCCCAACTTCCAATCCCAGTCCCACAATTTATTACCTATGTGACCTTGGGGAAATAATTTCCTGTTTTCCATGTCCAGTTTTCTCTTCTCTAAATTTGGACTCCGTTGTCTACTCTTAGACAGTTATGAAGATTAGATGAACTGATGTTCATTAAATGAACTAACATATGATAGGTGTTTGAGAGATAGGACCCTGCCCTTCCCCCTCTTGCTGGTCCTTGCTTTCTTTTTTGAGTTTCAAGGTATTGACTGGGGAGAATGCTGAAAGAAGAAGACAGAAATTAATAATAAAATACTTTATTGAACTCTTCAAGTTGTTAAATAGAGAATTACTTTTTCCCCCCTTCCATAACTCAGTTTGGAATGTTTTGGATGCATGTGAGTCATTCTGAATTCATCTGTTTGGTTGAGATGCTTGTAGGTCAGTCACAGCCAAGGGAGGGGCTTGAACTGTCTCCAGTGGCAAATAGTAATTAATGGAAGCAGATTTTTTTTGGTGTTTTTGAACGTATGAGGAGAGTCCATTTTTCTCCTTTGTCTTTGCTCTGAGGCTAAGCCTAGAAACTCATAAATGTCTCTACGGATACCCCATTACTGAGCTCCAGTGCTCCTGTCTATATCATTAGTTTATTTAGGATATTTCAGAATGAATTCTCATATATAGTTTAAATTTGGTATTTCAAAAGGCAAGTTAAGATATTTTGTAGTTAAAAAGAGCCTTTAACAGTCATTAAAAAACAAAGATTTGAGTCTTTTTATGCTAGGGCTGGAGTAATTTTGATCACATTTTCCCTTGTTATGTTTAAGTTGTATTGTGCCAGAAAGTTTTGTACTTATAGTTTTATGAACGTTATCATATGATCTCAATAATTATTTTTCCTTTTAGGTACTTTTGGGCGTATTTTCCATGGGATTTTAGTAGATGAAAAAGATCCAAATAAGGAAAAACAAGCATTTGTAAAAACAGTTAAAGGTAGGATTTTATTTCCCATTCTGTTTCCATGCTGCTTTTCTGTCTAAGGTGGCTTATGTCAGCAAAATTGTTTCAGATTTTCAGTGTGTGCCAGACCTTAATCATCAATCAGTCCATGTTAATTTAGCTCATACAGTCTAACCTTTTAGGAGATTTGTGTTGTTTTCGTTAAGGTATAGAACATAGAAGCTAATAAATTAAGACATTATATATTTATTAGATATTACTCAGGCTTCTAATTAAACTGCATCCACTTGACTTCATTTTTGCTATATCTAATATTATGTTTTTCCTATGTTAAAATTCTTTGGTTTTTCCTTCTTAAAAAACATTGATAGTAGTTTTCCCTCCATCTCAGCACCCCTCCACCCCCAATACTGAGGACTTATAAAGAAAAAAAATGACCCCCAGACCCACTGAACCTTATGTGAATAGGTGCTATTTGCCTTTCTCTCACTCCCTCTCCTCCCTTTTTTTTGCTGTGTGTGTGTGTGTGTGTGTGTATTATTTCTTGGTAGAGTTTTGCAGGTATAGCTGTAGTTGGAATTGCTGCCCCACGAGGTGTTTACATTTAAAATATTGATAGTTGTTGCCAGATTGTTTTCTAAAAGGTAGTGATAGTTTATATTTTCATGAACAGAATACCTATTTTCACATATTCTCCTTTTGGAGAAATGTGATGCTTAATTTTTCACTTACTGATTTATATAAAATTTTCAGTTAGAGATTCCCTATCAGCATATACTAGAATATGTTTTTATATGGCTTATTGCCTAATACTGGTAAATTAGCAAGTCCTTTTATAATATTAGAATTTTAATGATTTATAATTGATTTGTATATTTAAGCTTTGTAAAAGCTTCAATAATTCTTAGGTAAGTCTATTTGCTCATTTTAAGAGAGAAAATGTAATTTAAAGAGTGCTTAATGTCTGACAGTGTCTGATGTAAGTTGAAATAACTAGTTATTAATTTTGGAAAAACAAATTTAGCATTCCAAATGCAGAAATTGAGGGCAAAATTAAATTCAGTTTTATGAGTAGGAGGTGACAATTTTGTGAAGTTCACAAAGTTAATTTATAAGAACTTATGTTTCTAAATTTAGTTAAAGGAATTCTTAGGAAGCATGAAAGGTTTGTGTTTATTGTTTCTAAAAAGTTGGGTTGTACTAATCTAACAAAAAAACTTTGGAATTTTCTTTTAATTTAGCAAAATTGCTTGTTTAAGGATGCTACAAACACTTTCTTCTTTCTAAACAGATGGTTTAACTTACTGTTAAGTAAGTTAACAGTTAATAAAATGAATTTATTCATTCACTTCTCCTAACCCCAAAACACTTCTAAAGATTGAATTTTAGGTTTGGTCCCACTAGGTTTTCTGACTAGTTTTGAAGGATACTTTACATATTACTCTTTGTAGATGTAAAATTTGAGCCCTAAGTTTAATAATGTCTGCCTTTTGTTACAGTTTCTCCATTTTTTAAAGGAAACATTCCCCCTTAATTCTAATATTTTTTCTGGGGTTTGTAAATATTCTATGGATAATTTAGAACTGGGATATTATTAATTTGTTCTGAAGGAATGTTGAATTAACAAAAGAGGTTTCTGTATAGAATTGGGTTGATTTAGGATTGGAAATGGGGGGAAAGGAAATAATAGTGATAAGAAAACAATGCAGATACTGGGACTGTTTCACAAGATAAGATTTCTCTTTCCGTGTACCTTTGAATTGTAGTCACTTGCTTGTTTCTCTGTCTTACCACTGTAATTATAATGTTCTCTCTGAGCTAGACGGAAACAAGAGAAAGCATAGTGAGTCCTTAGCCAAGATGTGGTCATGATTTGCGTGGGAAACACAGAGGAAGTGCACTGACCACGGTATTTGCTTTAAAATTGTTAGATAACTCCACATGATTGAGTGTCTCTGAGATTTATTCTTTTGGAATGTTATTTTTTAATTGAAGCTACGTAGAGTTGACAAAGTTCTTTCACAAATATGTATGCTTTGTTACATGCTATACAATTAGAAGTACAGCTAAAAATGCAAAAATAATTTTTTAAAAGATCAGTTACTTTACCTTTATTTTTTAACTTATTTATTTTTATATTTTTATTTATTTATTTGGTTGCACCAGGTCTTAGTTGCAGCAGATGGGCTCCTTAGTTGCGGCTCACCTGCTCCTTAGTTGCAGCTCGCCAACTCCTCAGTTGCGGCATGCGAACTCTAAGTTACAGCATGTGAACTCTTAGTTGTGGCATGCATGTGGGATCTAGTTCCCTGATGGGAATCGAACCCGGGCCCCCTGCATTGGGAGCGTGGAGTCTTAACCACTGCACCACTAGGGAAGTCCCTACCTTTGCCTTTAGGCATAAGCAGGAAATTGGAGTTTGGCTTCTTAAAAGTTATCATTTTTCACAGAGACTTAATGGATATCCCAATATAAATTTCCAGAGATTGAAATTAGGAATCTGAATTTCACACAGTGAATATTGTGAAATTGAATTCCATGAAATAAATGAATTAATTTGAGGTTATTCGTATTAAGTTCTTGTTTTTTTTATAGCTTCTAATTTTTTACAAATTAGAAATAAGTAGGGTTTTGTAAAAATCATTTTGTTCTTGTAACTTTTAGAATGTAAATTATTGTATAGTATTCTTTTCAAATATATACATCTTAAAGATGGACCTTTCAGTATTTAAAATTATAAGACTAGGACCAGACTGGGTAAGGTATCCAGGAAAATGATTTTTTCTTACTAAATGTATAAAATTATTTTTTCTCCAAAGTTTCCTTAGCTCATTATCCAGCTGAAGTGTCCCTGGCTTAATAGAACATGCTTATCAAAGTTAAAAACTTAAAAAATTATGCAAAAAATGACACATCCTGAAATTACCTTTCATTTTACTTGGATCTCTGCACCAGTTGACAAGAAGGTAAACTCTTACCAAATGGGTACAGACCTCCAACTATTACTAGTTTTCAGTTCTAAAAAGATCCTTCCAGGGCTTCCCTGGTGGCGCAGTGGTTGAGAGTCCGCCTGCCAATGCAGGGGACGCGGGTTCGTGCCCCGGTCCGGGAAGATCCCACGTGCCGTGGAGCAGCTGGGCCTGTGAGCCATGGCTGCTGAGCCTGCGCGTCCGGAGCCTGTGCTCTGCAACGGGAGAGGCCACATATTTAGATTACAGAAAGAGTAAAAAGGTATATTCTGCCATTTACTAAATGTTCCTAAATTTTAAGCAGTTTTTAAACAACTAGAGTTTATTTCAGCAGACATTGAGGTAAAGTGCTTTTTCAAAGAAGTAGCAAGTATTCCAAGTCCTTGGCTTTTTGTCTACCCATTTTGTATTCCTACAAAAGTTTTAACTAAGTGAAGCTGTCTGGAAAGGGAACACTAATATCACGTAATGAGAGAGGGAGTGATTCCACGGGTTAGTCTTGGAAGTAAATGAAATTTACTATTTCTCAGCTTTGACAGCTCCACTTTTAAGGAATGAGTGTATAATCATGGTGCCTGAGTTTAGAGGTCTGGATTTTACTGTTGGTTTAGCATTTTACTAGGTAGGGCTGGGAGGTGGATCTTGGCTTTGCCCATCTTTCTATCTTCTTCTGCCTCGTACTGCATTGATCAGAAGATCTATAAATTATTATTATGATTTTTTAAATTGTTGACATACAAATCTATTATTGGCTTCTTTGAAAGTATTTTTAAGGGTATACTGTTAATTTTGTTTTTGATATTTAAAAACCATTTAAAAAAATTAAGACTCATATTCAATTTTATAATGAAAATATACTATTCACTTAATGGAAATGTTCTTTTCAGACAGGGGAGAAAATCTTCTATACTTATTAAAATAGTGGTCCCTATAAGAGAAGGCATCCTTGTAGATTTGTGCAAATATTTAATGGCTTCAAATTCTTTGAAGGTGCAGACTAAAGATATTGGTAAATTGCATTATCATGTTTTATTTCAAAAACATTGAACTAAAAGCCAATTTTAGTTCTGTTTGTTACCTGGACCAAAAACCATGAGTTCAGAAGCTAAAAATAAAATGGAATAATCATGCTAATTTGGGCTATTATATGAAAATTAAATCTTTTTCTACCAATATAATAGTAGTTCTTTTTGTTTGTTTAACCACATAGAGGTAAGAAGAAGAAAACAATAAAATGCACCACAATCTCCAGTCAGAACTCCTGTGGTCATTTTTTTCTAATTCTATGTTTGTAAGGTTAGAAAGTTTAAACAGGACAGAAAGGTGCAAAATGTAAATTCTCGCATCTCTAAAAGTAACCACCGTAAACAATTTCCTATGATTCCCTCTGTGAGTAAGAAGAAAAACACAGCCAAATATATCTAATTTTCCAAATAAATTTGATTTTGAAATATAACTGATTGCACAAACACAGTTTTTCATCTTGCTTTTAAAATTTAATATGTCTTGCAGATTTTCCTGTCAGTACATGTAAATCTGACTTTTTTTTCTTAAGGTAGCTGCATATTATTCTTACATGCTAATTTAACTAGTTCTCTGTGATGGGCACTTTGGTCTTTGGTTGTTTTGAGTTGTTTTGTTGTTATAATTGAACAGTATTCTTGTTATGTTATATATAGATGAGCTTTTATGAGTAGACTCTTAGCAGTGGGATTGATGATGGTAAAAGGTATTAAAAATTTTGTTAGATGTTGTTTCCCCCACCTACCCAAGATACTGTGGATGAGCCTGTTTCCTCACACTCTTGCCCAAACTGACAGGTAGCTGACTTTTTTGTCTCTTCCAATCTGATGAGGAAAATGGCATCTCCTCGTTTAATTTGCATTTCTTTACTGAGGAATGAAGCAGAAAGTCGTTTTTTTAATTTTCCTGGTCATTTGTGTTGTTTTTTTAGTAAACTATATGTTAATATCCTTTGCCTCTTTTTCAGATTTTTTTCTTATCGTATGAGTTCTTTAAAGAAGGGGGGAAAAGACGAAATCAGCCCTTTATATGCCTTATGTGTTACAGATATTTTTCCAGTGGTATTACTTTGTCTGCTTTGTTTCTGGAACCTTACTTAGTTTCTGATTTTTATGTAGTCAAACTTATCCTTAATGGCATCTGTAAATGTTGACCTTGTCAATGAGACTCTATCTACTACAATAGAATTTTAGGCTAGACCTATTTAGATTTGCCTGTAACTTTTGATGAAATTTACCATACAGTTTGAGATAGTTACTTACTAATACCAGAAAATATTGATGTCATATGTATAATATTATCATACTATATATGACAGTGTCTTTTTCTTTATGTAGATCAAGCTTCTGAAATTCAGGTGACAATGATGCTCACTGAAAGTTGTAAGCTACGAGGTCTTCATCACAGGTGAGAGGAGAAACCACCCAGCATTGTGTTAAGCATGGTAGCATTGTATGCTACATTTTTAAGAATGTTGTAATGTGCTGTTAATAGAAAGCATTTCTGGAATAGCTTAATTTGTTTTTTTCCTGAATATAAAAGTGAAATGCATGCTCATTGCACAGAATTTTAAAACACAGTAAAATATAAAGAAGAGTATGTAAGCCCACATCTGGATAATTATAGCTGAGCTTTCAGGAAAGAGTTTATATTTATGTGCATCTTTCCCTTTAAAAAGTAGGATAATGATATACATATGCTAAGAAATATTTGTTATGAAATGTTGAACATGTAGAGTACCAAAGAAAAGAATAATAAACACCAGTAAGCCCACCTCCTGAATACATTGGTGGTTAACATTTGCCATTTTTGCTGTGCATGTTTATGTATCTATCATCTATTTAGGTAGATATAGATAGATATTTGCAAGTGTGGAAATATTTTAAACTAAATTGGATATCTTAGCACTTTCAATGCATTTCCAGCATGCATTTTCCAAAAAGTTGAGGACATTTTTCTATATAATCACAATACCATTATCTTTAACAAGGTTAACACACTTCTTGATATATGGCAAAACAATGTATCTAACTTTTCATGTAAGTAACTATAAATTCACATCCACATTTAAAAAGACTGCATAGTAGTTCATTGAATGGATGCACCACATTTTATTTAACCAGTCTCTTATCATTAGTTTGCAGTATGATTTTTAAAAAATACTTACAGTTCTGTATATGAAGAACTTTTTAAAAAAGCTTTATATCAGTCCTTTTCACAGAGCTATAATAAGAGATTCTATCTTCTGAGCCAAAAAGGGCGTAATTATAGTATCACAATGTGCAGTATCAATATTTGGGCAAGGTTTTTGTTGTTGTTGTTTTAAAGCACTATACAGAGTCAGCTTAATTTGTGTGCCTACTGAAAATTTGATCACATATGTTTAAAAAATGGAATGGTGACCATCATTGTTGGAAGATATTTATGGACTTCTGGAAAAAAAAGAAAGTGATGTGTGCAAAAGACATTATGCATTGTAATTTCTGTGTACTTTGAGCAGTTACTTGAGTTCTGCCAAAAAATAAGATGACTATGCAGAGTTTTATTTTTGAATTTTATTTATACTTTGGTTCATAGTCAAAAGAATTTGAGAACCTAAAAAGAAGGCAGCTATAGTAAGATGAATAAAATGGTAATGAAAATGAAATTGAGTTTTTTGGCATTGTGATGGTGGAAAAGAAGACAAATAAGCCAACATTAAGGAGACAATTATTTTTACTGTGATTGAACATAAAACAACTCTTAGCTTCTGGGCAAGCAAGGCTGAAGGAAACAAAGTTTGATACATCTCAGTATTAGAATGGAAGGAAATGTACATGTTTCTTGGGGAGAAAACTTTTTCTGGTTTCACATTCTGGGACAGATGTCATTAGCTTTATCATATACTTGGGACATTGATTAAGATAATGAACAGATGTACTTTTTAGTTTCATTGAAAATAAAAAAGCCAGAGACCTCTGAAAAAAATTGACCACACAGTAATGAGGGACTAAAGATGTCCTTTTGAAGGGTTAAAGTCATGTGATTTAAGAATGTTACCTTCCATTGACCTGATTCACTGATTCATTCCAAGAATAGAAGTCATTTGCAGAGGAATGGATAGATAACTGACCCTTTAGACTATATTTTCTAAAAAAAAAAAAAACACACATTTTGTTTCCTCTGAGTAACAAAGCAAGAACTGGGTAATGATCAATTGGGAATGTCCTTTTTGACAATGTTCGGAGTACTTGATTTATTATGCTGACCCTAGTGGGAAGAACCAGAGTGTTTAATACTAGTTTGTAATGTTAACCTAGTACTTAGGTACTTAGCTAGTATTCTTACCTTGATGAAAGGTCTGTACCACATCAGCACAGAAGTGGGTGGCAGGGGTATAGACAAAGCCAGGATTTTCTCAAAAAGCAGTTTTATATCCACAGTAGCCCAAAGGTGCTTTGGCTGAAAAATGTTCAGAGCAAGCATTTGCAGCATTTTCTCAGGCAGCTTTAAGCTATAGGATTTTCCAGCATCCAACTAGGATGAATTAGTAGCCCCAGGATACACTTAGGTGGTGGAATGGGATGACTTATACTGAATTAGGGTTATTTGTTACTGTACGTTCAGTGATTAGGGAATGTCTTCTAAAGGCAAGTTATGGTTTGATCCTGGTTAATTGTTCTTCCTCATCATAAAGTCATACCAGGACTCCTGGTTTTTAATGAGCAAAACACATTGTCAATATGTAGAAAGTATATGGTTCTTTCTACTCACTGTAGCAATTTATTTCATTTTTAAGGGGACTAGGGCCTATGACACATTTCTTTTGACCCCTGATGTCTAGACTGTTCATGGCTCTGTGTATGCATACGTTCTCATTCATTAAGTGCCCATTTTGCACTTGGAACACTGCTAGGCATGAAGGTTAAAAATGAAATAATGGGCTTACCTGGTGGCGCAGTGGTTGGGAGTCCGCCTGCTGATGCAGGGGACACGGGTTTGTGCCCCGGTCCGGAAAGATCCCACATGCCGCGGAGCGGCTCGTCCTGTGACCCATGGCCATTGAGCCTGAGCGTCCGGAGCCTGTGCTCCGCAACGGGAGAGGCCACAACAGTGAGAGGCGCGCGTACTGCAAAAAAATTAAAAAAGAAATAATGATCTTCAGTGATCATATTATAGAATTTATCAAGCAAACTCAATACACTCAGCAAGAAATGACATCTAGTTTCTGATTTTACCTTTTTTAAAAAACTAGTTTTGGTATGTAATTCATCATGTTTACTTCATGTTTTAACATTCCATGATTAAGAGTTTTAAAGTGTTGAAATATTTTAAAGCATCTTGAAATTCTTTCTTTTCATTCCTTTTTCCACTGGAATTTTTGAGAATAATTTTTATTATAAGTTAAAATAGCTGTATAAATAAAAGATAGCTGTTGATTTATTTAAATTCCATCAGACATGCTTTATAAAAAGTACAAGTACTCAAGCTATTTCTGCTTGTAGTTTGACTCTCCACTGGCCCAAGGGTGCCTGATGATGGGCACTTTGCTGAATGCCTCATGGCTCTCACTCTGCAGGCACGCTCGGCAAGACTGAGAACTGGACCAGTTCTTGCCTCAAGTCCCTGCAGAACCTGCCTTTCCTCTATAGCACCTGCTTCTGCCTCATCCGCTCTTCTTATGGATCCCATATCTTCCTCTTTATCTTCCTTTCCTTTATAAACTGGGCAGAATGAAGAGCAGCCATTTATTCCTTGAAACATTTTCATGCAGCTTGTTACTTCTCCCGGAGGGCTTTTAATCCTCTGGTGATAGAATAAGTGATTTGATCTCATCCAGCAAACTTCCTGTGTTTGGGTCAGATTCCTTTAACTTTGCTCAGTGAATTTCAGTCATGAGGAAAGGTGCAGAGAAATAATTTTGGGAGGGTTAAAGAGATTGGGCAGCTCTTCATATTACTCCTGAAATCATGGTAGGTTCAGTTAAACCTGAGTCCACACCTGCTGTAGTCATTTTTTCCCACTTTTATTTAGAAATAATTGATATACCTCACTGTATAAGTTTAAAACATACAGCATGATGGTTTGATTTACATATATTGTGAAATGATTACCATAGTAGGTTCAGCTAACGTCCATGTTCTCATATAGATACAATAAAAGGGAAAGAAAGAAGAAAGAAAATTTTCTCCTTGTGATGAGAGCTCTTAGGATTTATTTACTCTCCTACCCACTGTCCTGTATATCACACAGCGGTGTTAGCTATAGTCGTCAGGTTGTACAGTACATCCCTAGTACTTATTTATAATTGGAAGTTTGTACCTTTGACTGCCTTCCTCCAGTTCCCCCTCCCTCCATCCTCCTGCTCTAATCATTTTAGTATGTGTGGGTCTTGGTGTGAAAAGAGGCTCTGTCTTGCTCCCCTGGGAGGGAATGTCCAGTGATCCAGTGGAAAACACAAGGTTTTTATAATCAGATGAAGATTTGAATTTTTTCCACTATGTGCTGGCTGTTTGTCCTTGGCAAATTACCTCACCCCTTACCACCTTCATGGATTCCCTCGCCTGTAAAGTGGGACTAATCATCACTGCCACTCTTGGGCTGTAAGGCAAGCAGAAGCCTTACAGAGAAGTTGCCGCATACAGGTTTACTGATCTCTGAGTCCTCATTTTCCCGGCTCTTCAGGGTCAGTGCTTTCCCTGTTAGTAACTCCTGCACAGCAGGCGGGGGGCCCCACAGCTTTCACTTCTGCACTGTTAGGCCAGAATTGTGTGACTGTGGTTTTAAAAGAGATACATACTCAATTGAGACAATTTAGGAAATACAGAAAAGCAAGGTAGAAATGATCTAAAGTCTCGCAACTCAAAAACAACTCTTGGCATACTTCTGTGCAGTTGTATTTGCCTCCATACTTGTAATTATCCTGCAAGCATATGTGAATTTTGTATCTTGCTTTCCTATAAGTAAGTTTTTACTCATATTCTTGTAACATCCCTTTGTGACTATTTAATTGTTATATACTGTCCTATTATTTGGCTGTACTTCCTTACTTTTGGACAGCCTTGTTGTTTGCGGCTTTTACTATTAATACTGCATTAACTATCCTTGTTCATATAGCTTTCATATGTTTAATAATATTTCCTTATTAATATCCTTAGAGGCAGAATTTTCCAAGTTGAGGAGGAATGTTTTTCAGCTTGTTGTTTGGTGTTACTTACCAAATATTTATTAAATGCTTATTTCTGTGGCACAGAATCCAAAGCATTGGGTGTAAAAAAGGAGTTCACTTTAGTTTTTGCCATCTAGGAATTTTCAGCTTAGTGGGGGAAATGAGGTAATTATGTAAAAAGTTACATAGCCTTGGGAAAAATTAACGGTTATTTCCAGGTACCGATGGAAGAGGTGTCATTAGGCAATAGGATGAAAGTATGTGTGCCATGGAGATTTTAAAAGGAACAAGATTTTTTTTTACTGCATGCTTGGCCTTATTTGTATATCACAGCAACATTGTATGGCTGGTGGGATCCCCATGTTAGAGGTATGGAAACTAAGGCCAAGAGAGATGGTCACACAGACAGTAAATAGTAAATTTAGGATTTAGAAATCCCATGTGACCTGCTAAGAACTTCTTGGCTTTTTGTGACAGTTTCATGCTCTTGATTATCATATTCTTTTCTGCAGACTTGCGTTGGGGCCCTTTTTTTTTTTTTTATTTTTTAAGCGTGATAATGAACCAAATGGGCTGTTATCATATGCTCATGATCAACTCATTTTTTAGGTCCCTTTTATTACCCTTTAGAGTAGAGATTTAGTGTGGCTAGAGTGTGTCTTAAGAGAATCTAGTCCACAGGAAACAATTTCTGAGTTCATAATTTTTCCCTATCAAGAAAGTGGGTATGTGGAAAACATTAAAGTCCAGTCTAAAAGAGCATTTATAATTTTACGTTTTTAATGGTTATGTTTTTAAGTAAGTTTGAGATTTTCTTGTTTTGTTTTAGGTTATCTTTATTTTATTACTTTTTGTTAAAAATAACCCCCTGAAGTTTCAGATTTCACTTGTGTTTCTCCTGATTTTTTATTATTTTATAGAAATCTTCTTCCTATTACCCATGTCTGTATAGAAGAAGGAGAAAAGCCTATGGTGATATTGCCTTACATGAATTGGGGGAATCTTAAATTGTTTTTACGGCAGTGCAAATTAGTAGAGGCCAATAATCCACAGGTGAGAAATATTTGCCCACATACCAATTATTTACCAGTAGCTTCTAATATCTTTGAAGGTAGATGTTAACATTCCTATATATAAACTGTTTAGAAGTCTGTAAAAAGAAACTCAAGGTTGAACCAGAAGATATTGCTAATCTGTTGATTTAGAGAGAGATGGTTTGTGATTCCTGTCTTGAGGCTTACACTCTGCTGATGCTGAAGGTTTTCCGTGTATTAACCATTGTGTATTATTCATAATCACCTCAAACCCTCTGTGACACCATCTCAGTCATTTTCCTCATAACTCTTTGAAGGTACTTGTACTAGATCTCCCTTCTAGGAATGGAAATAGACCTTACAGAGCCATTTGGTCCATGTTGTAAAAAAAAAAAAAAAAAAAAGCTGGTGGTAGCTGGAGGTGTAGATTGTCGGTGATAATTTGGTAGCCAGGGTTTCCAGCAAGTGGTTGGCAGCCAGAGCCCACCAGCATCACCTGGAGAAGAATTTCATTCCTCAACCTACAGTCCTGGCACATTAGCTCTAGAGGAGCACATCAGAGAGAGCTGTAAACTAGCATTAGTTTGAAAATGGTCCCCGGGGGGTAACCTCCTAATAAAAGCTTAATATTGTAAAAGAAAAGAACAAGTTATTGAATAATAAACATTTGAAATATTACCCTTAGAATTCAGCATTCATTGAACAGATGTTTATTTAGCTGCTACTGTATATGCTGGATGTTGGGGAGATACACCTAACAGATGAGAGTGAAGTAAATGGTAAATTACGGTACAGAATGATAAGGACTGTAGTAGGTATAAGTATAGGAAGCTATGGGAACATGTTCTTGGTCAAGAAGTAGCTTTTTAAAACTTAGTGTGTAGGTGTATTTTGGGATGGAGTAAGATTGTGGAATAAAATAACTACCATCAAAGTTTTTGTGCTAACTGCAGACATTGTCACTTTCTGTTACTACAGGCAATTTCTCAACAAGACCTGGTCCACATGGCTATTCAGATTGCCTGTGGAATGAGCTATCTGGCCAGAAGGGAAGTCATCCACAAAGACCTGGCTGCTAGGAACTGTGTGTAGGTGCCATGAGCTTGTCACTGTCATTTGATATTTAGTGTTCCCTGAATTTGGGTTCTCTCCAGGAGTCACAATGGGAACTGTGTTGTATTTATGAGTGATTGTGGTCCATAGTTTTTCAGTATTCAATTGTATTTGATGTTCATATCTACTTTTCAGCATTGATGACACACTTCAAGTTAAGATCACAGACAATGCCCTCTCCAGAGACTTGTTCCCTATGGACTATCATTGTCTAGGAGACAACGAAAACAGGCCGGTTCGGTGGATGGCTCTTGAAAGTCTGGTTAATAATGAATTCTCCAGTGCTAGTGATGTGGTAAGTACTGGGACCCCCAGATATCAGCGGAATGGAGGAGGCTCCAAATGCTTTTAAAACGTTTTTCAATTTTTTTAATCTGATAACTGTTCCCCGAAGTTTTTTATTCAGAAAGCAAGTATAGTTAGTTTTCTAACTGTCAGCTAGTTTGTGACCCAAACCATGGCCCATCATTGTGTGTAATCTCATTTCATCCTCATGATAACCTGTGAAGGGGCTATTAACACTATGAGATAGGTAGACACTATCCCAGTTTTAAAGGTGATGATATTGAAGTTAGGTTTTTGTTTTTGTTTTTTTGCAGTACACGGGCCTCTCACTGTTGTGGCCTCTCCCGTTGCGGAGCACAGGCTCCAGATGCGCAGGCTCAGCGGCCATGGGTCACGGGCCCAGCCGCTCTGCAGCATGTGGGATCTTCCCGGACCGGGGCACGAACCCGTGTCCCCTGCATAGGCAGGCGGACTCTCAACCACTGCGCCGCCAGGGAAGCCCTGAAGTTAGGTTTTTTCAAGTCTCAGAATGACCAGGTGGCTGTCAGATAGTAAAGATTTATTGTTTTCTTTTTTTCAAACGACCTCTTCCAAGTTTTATGGCCTGTGTAACTTACAGTTCCCCAGATGTCACTCTCTTCCTTTTTGTCAGTTTCTGGGTGGTTCTGTCTATTCAAGCAGATCATATAGTGGGATCCTTTCAACTTAGTGATGTATAGTTTCAGAAGCCACAGTTACTTGCGTGTATTTTGTAGGCATTTTAATTGTTTTTAATTTCTGCCACTTTTTAGTTTGATTTGGAAAATTAATTTATTTCCCTATCTCTTGCTTAATGCACTTTATTATTATAGCTGAATATTTAGAGATTAGGTAAAACTTCTGCTTATAAGGCCCCCCTGTATCACTCAATATCTGTTAGTGTTACATGTAAAATTTTATAGAGTAATTTGCTTCAAAGTTTCAGCTATAAAAATTGGGCTTACCATATCATTATATCTTGTGTCTCAGTGATATATTTTATTTATAATATAGGGTTTCCCTTTTACTAAGCTTGTGTGGGTTAAGGACTACTCTTTTAATACACAATTTCCCTCAGTATATTAGTGTCCTGTGGCTGCTGTAACAGATTGCAGCAACCTTGGTGGTAAAACAGCAGAGGCTTATTCTCTCACAGTTGAATTCTGGAAGCCACGTGTTTGAAATCAGGGTGTAGGCAGGGCCGTGCTCCCTCCAGAGACCTTAAGGGAGAAACCATCCTTGCCTCTCCCAGCTTCTGGTGGCTCTTGGCACTCCTTGGCTTGTGGCTGCATCTCTCTGCTCCATGTTCATACCACCTTATCCTCCATGTGTCTGTCTCTCGAAACTCCCTCTACCTGTCTCTTACAGTGATACATATGATTGCATTTAGGATTTATCTCATAATCCAAGATATGTTTCTACTCTTAAGGTCCTTAACTTAATCACATCTTTTGTCATATAAGGTAATACCTATAGGTTTCGGGGATTAGAATGTGGACATATCTTTGGGGCCACCATTCAATCCACTATACTCAGTAATTGAAATTACCTAAGATTTCCTTATTGAAAAACTAATCTTCCAATTTAAAATCCTTGAAATGATTTGTTAAGGGAGGAACCCTCTCTTGTTATTATAGTCTTTTTTTTTTTTTTTGCGGTACGCGGGCCTCTCACTGTTGTGGCCTCTCCCGTTGTGGAGCAACAGGCTCCGGACGTGCAGGCTCAGCGGCCATGGCCCACGGGCGTAGCCGCTTCGCGGCATGTGGGATCCTCCTGGACTGGGGCACGAACCCGTGTCCCCTGCATCGGCAGGCGGACTCTCAACCACTGCGCCACCAGGGAAGCCCTATAGTCTTTTAATTTAATTTTTTCTTTCTTTTTCAGGAGCTAGGTTAGCTATTTGATATATTGTGCCTTTCTGCATACCACGTGTTTTGATGAAATGTGCTCACTTGATGTGAATGAGCAAGTTACATATATAGTTTTTAACCTTTTTTCCTGTAAGTGAAGGTCTTTCATTATGCATATCTTCAAAATACTTCGTTTTAACTTAATTTAAAATCAACTACTCTCTGAAAAGAAAAAAAAAAAAAGCTTATCTGACACTTGTGAGATGGGCAGAATAGATATGAGTGATGATGCGAAGGATGTTTTCTGTTTCATGGAGCAGCTGCAAAAGTTAATAGTGGATGGAAACTTTGTTGCCACAGTCTTTCCCAGCCAGAGTCATGGGGCCTTTTGGAGAATGGGTGGAGGTGGGAGGAATAAATCCTGATTCTTAGACACAGAGCCCTGAGGGTTCAGCTTGTATAGCAGTGGGAAACTAGGCCTAGTCTGTTCTTCCAGAGCTGTGATAATAAAATAAAACTTCTCTAACATTAATGTCAAGAAGTTAAAATTCCAAGTAAAGCAATACAAATACGCCAAGCAACTTACATAGTTCTCATAGTTATCTAAAGAGAACCTGGACTTCTTTTTGGGGGAAGGAGGGGTTGCTTTTTTTGTTTTTGATGTTTATTTTTCTCAAATGATGTTTAAAAAAAAGGAAAGCAGAGCTTGATTTAGGCTAGCAAACAGCTGCTGTATTGAATGACAGTAAGGACCAGTTATACTCAGGTGCTTGTTTTTCAGGTTGCCAAATCTTTATTCAGAAGTTCTGAATTGTAGGTGGGATTCTTTACCAGTTTCTACATTAAGCAAAGCCGTTTTCATGGGGAAAAAAATTGAGTTTAACTTTGGTTTTAGAACATAGTTCAAAAACATAATATCAGTTGAATTAGAGCTACATGGTTTTCAAATCCACCCCTTTAGTAGAAAAGCCTGCATCTGAACATTTTTGAATGCAGAAAAGTAAAAGAAACTTTCCTCACATCTTCTTTGAAAATATCATTCCATATTTGATTTAAAAGATTAATTCACTCATCTCTTTGGAATGTTAATATTCTTTTTAATGGTTGATTTTAAAATTTTATGGTTTTATTACTCATGGAAATATAGCATAGTTGCCTTAACAGAAATGAGGTGGCAGTTGTGGTGAACCCAAAACTAGTTTAACGGGTAGGAAAAAGAAGATGTTTCTTAGATGGCAGTCTATAATACAAAGATGCCATGTAAATTCAAGGAGATTGGGAATTGTTTGATTATTCTCTTAGAAAAAGGAATTGATAAGTAATATTTCAGAGGGGTATGCAAGATGGCCAGTAGTACTGTTAGCTTGCACAGTGGAAGCCCCCAAAATATGCATGCTTAATTTAATGTATTTGCTTATTTCTATGTAAGTATTCCATTGTATATTTAAGCAGTAATAGGAAATTTTTTTTAGGAATTATTTTTTATAACACTTATGATCGCATATTTCACAGGAACTCCAGAGTGAAAATTAGATGATACACTTCAACTAATGAGACTATAGTTAATAATACATTTCTAAGCAATGTGATCTGCATCTCTTCAGCTGGGTACACTGTGCTGTATTAGCTGGTAAATTCCATATAGAGGATATATGGCTTGGTTAAGCAAATATTTCAAAATCATACTTAGAATTAGTTATTCTTACAATTATGATATTTTACAAATTTTGCAACAGTTCACATATTTTGTGTAAGAACTTGCCTTAACAGGAGAATTACTTTAAAATCATCACCACTTTTAGCATGTCTTGGCATAAACCTACTTGAAATGTCTGTGTGACCCAAGTTCTTCTGAGCTGTACTTAGAATGTGATGGTGAGAATACCCACATTGATTTACGTTTAACATGGTCAACTCCTAAAATGTTCAGATTTTTCTTCTTTAGATTCTTATAAATTCATTTCCTTTAAAATGTATTTTTCCCCTAAATATCTTTTGCCTTGGATAATTGAGATTGAAAGGAATGGGAATACTGTTCTGTTTCCTATGACTGTGATGGGGCTGTTTAGTGTAAAAATCCTGCCTTTCTGTTTTGTGGGATTGAGTATTTTTTGAATTCTTATGTTGAAGCACACATGTTAAATTGCTTTTTAACATTTGTATTGAATTGTGTATACATAATCGTTATGCTGTGCTTCCACTTTTCCTTTATGGATTAAATTGGGGTTTTAAAAAGCTACATTTAATATTGTACTTTCGGGCTGTAAAACTTCATTCAGAGTCAAATGCAAAATAAGTAATGTAACCCCATTCCCCCCAGAATATCTACACATGTAAAATACATATTTTAGCTATTAATGTAGCATCTAACAAATGATATTACTGCCTTGGAGGGAAATTTTCTCTGCCCTTAAAAGACCCTTAACATTTTTGCATTCCTTTATAGTTAAAAATTCTCCCTGATTTATTTGGAAATACATTAATGTTTTCTGTCTTAAAAATAATACATTGCATTTCTGGGTTGTGTTTTAACAGTTTTTACTGGAAGGATTCAATATTTTACTATGTCAAGATTGTTATGATGTTAATATCAGCTTTTAACTGTTGAACTTAGGAAATATGCACAACCAGATTTGACTAGTTATAAATCTCTAATATTATTCTAAGATATGACATCATCATAGCCATTATTAAGAATTTCTGGATATTGTTTTTATTCTGCTTTCATCAGATGTGGTACTGCCATAAATTTTTTTTGGTGACTTTCTTTTCCTTTATTTGAAAATAGATTTCTTGATTTATGTCTTCTTTGAATTATTTAGCTAGTTATAGTAGCTAACATAATTCTGTAAGAGGCTACCTTCTATTAAGAGACTGAATGCAATCAGGAATACACAATTAAGAGCTTTTTCTTGGTGGTTTTCTTGCCTTTATGGTATTCCATTGTGTTTACAAAGCATTTTCTTGGGACAAAAACAAGTCAAGGAAATGACTTCCATGTTAGTCTTATCAGTGTGGTTTATGGCAATGAGGAGATCCTTTAAGGTATTCAAACAGTTTTTAGGGTGCATGGCATATGAAAGTGTGTTCCTTGACACTTCTTTTGTGAACATTAGAGATTATCTCCAGAAGAAGGAGAGAAATCTGTAGTTATGCAGATACTCTGTTTGCTGCAGAGTGCTTCTTATTGCTCCTCTTTGCCCAGTGCCATGGAAAGTCACTGCCACAACCCTGAAGAGACTTGTGCAGGAGAAACTCACATTCATAATGTGCCCATGAAGAGTGGTCTTCTGAACTACTGTGGTGTCAGAGAGAGCTATAGTTTTCAGAGAATGCTTATTATTTTTAAAAGAATAGAAAACTTTCTATTTTATTCCATTTCTTCATTATTAATTTTAGAATAATACTTAAGAGTCCCATTATTTAATTTGTTTCCACTATGGTTGCACATTTTACACATCAACAATCTTAGACTTACTATTTAAATATTCATGTTAAGATGAATTGATTAAAAGACATTAGAAAAAAGCTGGAGAGGTGAAAAAATCATTCAGACATTACTTTAGGAAATAAAGATTTAAAGTTTAATTTTATTAACATTAAGAAAACATTGTTTAGTTTTATGAAATAGTCCTAATATTTCCTGGGAATGCGGAATAAATGGATTTACTTTAGGAACAGTTAATATATTTTCAGAGTGAACAGTTCCTGTCTTGTGATCAAGTAGTTGCACTCAATTTATTTTCTGTATTTGGCTCTCCTTGAGAATAGATATTTTCCTTAAGAGATCTTGTGAACATACCCTTCCTTTCCTTTCCTGCCTTGTCCTTATCATTCTATTTAATATCCCCTTCAAATAGCCCCAGTGTTCTGATAGAGCAATGTCTAAGCATCTGATACAGTGGAGGAAAGTACCATATATAGCAGATATGTGTGATGGCTTGGTAGGCATCCAATATTAGATCCTAGGACAGATTTGGTCTCTTTTCGGTCACGTAGGACACTCTGTGCCTAAAGTTTGCGGATTTTTGAAGTTGAGTTAGCAGACATGTACTAAATTTGATAACTGATGCAGTCAAAATGCACTTTCTATATAGTCATTGTACACTTGGGTACATTTGTTTAGCTGGAATAGAAAAGTATTAGCCACAGTGATAAGTATAAAGGATTATTAAGATTTTTAGGTGATAGTTTACACTGAAGAATTGTTAAAAAGAACTCTTTAAAGGTCACTTGTGTGAATTTATTAATTGGATCCTGGCCCCTGGCCCTTGCCTCCACTCAGTGCGCCAGGGGCCTGGCCCACCACTGTGCATCCAGTAAAGCTTTTTTAAAGTAGCATAATTCTATAGATACATATTTCCACTGTGGTTATTGGAAAGGCCTGGAAAATACGTGTCTGAAAAATTAAAATTCGTAGAATAGTATAGCTTCAAAAATTGGATATTCAGAAAGGGGTATATACTAATAAAGCCTGTACCTCGAGTACGGCATAGTGTTAGTTTTGGAAACTTGTGAAAATTGTTTAGTTAATGAAAGTCGATTAAACTCAAGCTTCCACTGCTTGGAATGTTACTCCATGATATTTTGATCTTCAGAGTGAACTCTTAATTAAAGGAATTGGTAAAGAGAAATCCAAACTCCTTCGCCTTGGTTTTCAGAACTTCTGTTCCTTATCTTCTTGTTTCAGTTTTATATTTTCTACTGTACGTTTCCTTATATTCTGCATTTAAGCCAATCCGAAATTCCTGCTGAGTCCAAACTCACCAGGTGCTTCTGTGCCATTTAATTTGATCATCTTTGGATCCCAGAGAATTGTATCTACTTAATGACACCCATAAAGAATTCTTTATTTACCTAATAATGGCACCTATCACACACTGCCTTATATTTTCTGGCACAAGTCATTTTTCCCAGAACAGGCAGTGGGGAACTCTGACTTAATTATTTTCCTTTAGAAGGTTTTCCATATTTACAGAATTAAAGTTGTGTGTGTGTGTGTGCGTAGCAGTGTTAATCTTATCCTTAGAGAGCTGTGTACTTGACTGTGTAAAAGAATCTTGGAGGGCCTCACACTGTCCTCTTCTCCCCTCTGTTTCCATGTTGAATCCTCATTTTTCTCCTTGTCTCACTCTTACAGACTTCAATTCAGAGATCCCATGTGTTCTTTTGACTACAGTTGTTATTTATGATTTATTAATTGACATTTGTGGCCTAAGGTCTCCCTCTTAAGTATTAGATATATTGCATAGATACCTACTCTGCTTTTGTGCCCAGGGCCCATGTTTCTGAAAACGTAAGTGCAATCTTTGCACTGTAAAGATGCAACACAATTGAGGACAACAGGTAGACTGTCTGGTTTGAGGGGAAAACATGATTGATTTGCTATGGGGCATGTTAAGTTCAGGATACTGATGGGTGGAATGTAGGTCTGGAATTCTGGACAGACATAGAAGCAGGATATTAGAAATTGTACATCAGCTTCGTAAAAGTGTGTGATAGAATAAACAAGAGAGTTTGTTGATCTCAGAGGTGGCGAATATAAAGAGAGAAGAAAGCCAAGAGAAAATGTAGGGAATATTTACTTTAGTTAGTGAGAAAGGGAAGATGAACAATGAATAAAACAGAAAGGTAAGAAGAGAATCCAGAGAATGCTGTGTCTTAGAAACCAAGGAAGGAAATAGTTTCAAGGAGCGTCTAGTCTCTAAACATATCTGCAGTAATCAGAAAGGATGAGGAAATCTTTGAGGGCTTTTGAACAGGCAGGTTTAGTAAATCATTAAAGATGGATATGATTGTTAAGGGCTCGGTGGGAGGTGAGAAAGTGGAGACAATAAATAGATTACACTTTGAAGAAGTTTAGCTATGAAAAGGAGTGGAAGGATTGTAGCTTGATGGGTTGGCAGGATCAAGAGAGGTTTTATTGTGTTAATGTTGTATTTTATTTTACTGGGTTTGTTTGGTGTGACTTTTAGGCAGGGAAGCAATGGGGAGAAAGAGATGGACTTGTGATTATTGGAGGGGAGGTCCAAGAGATGATAGGTGAACGGGCTCAGAAGCCCACGTAAAGGTATAGTTTGGCATAGGAGGAGGTATACCTCTTGTCTGAGATGGGAATAAAGCAAGAGATGGGAGAGAGCAGGTACAGAAAATTCTTGAAGAAGGATCTCTCATTGACCTATGGGACAACTTCAGTTGCTGAATATAGTTGTAATCGGGGTCCACAAAAGCATGCATTGGAGATGCGGGGCAGTAGGGGACTAAAAGAATAATGAAGAAATAACTGAAATGTTTCCAAATTTGATTAAAACTGTAAACCCACAGATCTAAGAGCTCAACAAACCCCAAACAAAATAGGCACGAAGAAACTAATGCGTTACACGTTATAATCAAATTGCGCAAAACTAGCGATAAAGAGAAAATCTTAAAAGCAGCCATAAAAAAAAGAATGTTAATATACAGAGGAACCAGGAAAATTTCTCACTGGAAGCCATGCAAGGGAGAAGACAGTGAAGCAACATCTTTAAACATCTTTAACATCTACTGTAAGAAAAAACTTACGTAGAATTTTATATACAGATAAAATATCTTTCAAAAACTGAAGGGGAAATAAAGACTTTTCCAGAAATAGAAAAGCTGAAAGAATTCATAACTAGCAGATGCACAGTATAAGAAATGTTAAAGGAAGTCCTTTAGGAACCAACCAGATGGAAATACGGGTCTGACGAAGGAACAGAGAATACCAGAAATGGTAACTGCATGGGTAAATGTATACAGTTTTTTTTTTCTCATTACTTAAATCCTTTAAAAAGATAATTGAACATATTTTTATGCGCCTTGTGTAGTAATTGGTAAAATAGAAAATCAGTAAGGATATAGATTTCAATGACAGTACCAACCAACTTGATCTAGTTAACAATTATAGAACACACCATTCAACAACAGCAGAATGCATATCTGCAGGTTCACATGGAATATTTACTAAGGTAGACCACATTCTGGATCATGATCAAGTCAATAAATTTAAAAGGATTTAATTCACACAAAGTAGGGTTTTGTGAACACAATGGAATTAAATTAGAAATCAAAAATAGGAATCTAGGACTTCCCTGCTGGCATAGTGGTTAAGAATCCGCCTGCCAATGCAGGGGACACAGGTTCAATCCCTGGTCCGGGAAGATCCCACACGCCACGGAGCAACTAAGCCCGTGTGCCACAACTACTGAGCCTGTGCTCTAGAGCCCATGAGCCACAACTACTGAAGCCCGTGCTCTGCAACAAGAGAAGCCACCACAGCGAGAAGTCTGCACACCGCAATGAAGAGTAGCCCCCACGCACCACAACTAGAGAAAGCCTGCGAGCAGCAACAAAGACCCAATGCACTCAAAAATAAAAATAAATTAAAACAACAACAACAAAAAGGAATCTAGAAAATCCTCAAATATTTAGAAACTAAATAATACACATTCAAGTAACCCATGTGTCAAGGAAGTAACCAAAAGGGAAATTATAAAGTACTTAGAATTGAATGAAAGTAAAGACACATTTCAAAATTTGGGGGATGCTGCTCAAGGGCGACATGTATACTATTAAACATCAATATTAAAAAAGAAGAAAAGTCTCAAATTAGTGACCTTAGTTTTCACCTTAAGAAACTAGAAGAAGAGCAGTTTAACTCCCAAGTAAGTAGGTGAAAGGAAATAATAAAGATTAGATGGAAGTCAGTGAAATATGAAACAGAAAAACAGTAGACAAAAATCAAGTGAAACCAATGCTTAACTCTGAGAATATCATTAATGATGACTCTTTTGCCAGACTAATCAGGAAGAAAAGAAGTTGCAAATTAACGATATAATGAATGAGAGAGATATCATTAAAGATTCTCACAGGTATTAATAGTAAGAGAATATTATGAACTTTTTCCCAATAAATTTAAACACAGGTGAAATGGACAAATTCTTTGGAAGATAAGAATTTTCAAAGCTCACTCAAGGAGTAGATAATCTGAATAGCCATATAAAAATTGAATTTTTGGTTTTTCTGGCCTTGCTGTGTGGCTTGTGGGATCTTAGTTCCCCAACCAGGGATTAAAGCCAGGCCCTCAGCAGTGAGAGTGTGGAGTCCTAACCACTGGACTGCCAGGTAATTCCCCCAAAATTTAATATTTAGTTAAAAACCTGCCCCAAAAGAAAATTTTAGGTCTAGATTAAACTCTAGGGCACAGCCGAATGCCTTCAAACATTTAAGGAAGAAATAATAAAAATTCTATACAATTTCAGAAAGTTGAGGAGAGAATACTTTCTAACTCATTCTGTGAAGTCAACATTACCTTGAAACTGATCTACAGATCATTGTCACTCATGATCACAGATGCAAAAATTAAACAGAAGTTTAGAACCCATGAATGTATTTAAAAATAATATTATGACCACATAGGCTTTATCCCAAGAATACAAGCTTTTTCAATCATTTGAAAAATCGAGCAGTGCAGTTTACTGTATTAACATATTAAAAAAGAAAAACCATATGATCATCTCAGTAGATGCAGAAAAAGTATTAGAAAAAATTCCAAAATTCATTTCTAGTAAAAATTCCTAGCAGTCTGATAAAGGGCATCTACAAAAACAAAAACAAAACCCTATAGCTGTTATCATACTTAATGCTAAAAGGCTGAATTCTTTTTACCTAATAACAGTAACAAGATAAGGGCACCCACTCTCATCAGTATTGTTCTCAAGGTTCTAGCCAGTGCACTAAGGCAAGAAAAGGAAATAAAAGGTAAGAAAATATTGCATAGGAAAAAGTAACTCTTTATTTGTGGGCAACTTGATCGTCTATGAAGAAAATCCAATGTGATATACAAAATAGCTACTAGAACTAATAAATGAGTTTAGAAAGATTACAGGTTATAAGATCAATTTACAAAAGTAAGTTGTATTTCTACATACTAATAATCAGAAATTAAAGTTTTTTAAAAACATAAAAGCATCATAAAATATGAAATTCTTAGGAATAAATATGACAAAAATTGTGAAAGACCTATATGATGAAAACGCTATGAAACACTGTTGAGAGAAATTAAAGTCCTACATAAGTGGAGTGGTGTACCTTGTTTGTTGGCCAGAAAACTCAATATTGAGATGTTAGTTCTCTCCAAGTTGACCTATAGATTCAACACATTTCCGAAGAAAATCTTTGCAGGCTTTTAATTTTTTTTTTTTTTGTAGAAGTTGACAGATTGATAAAATTGATATGGAAAGGCAAAGAACCATAGCCAAAACAGCTTTGAAAAAAGAAAGTTATGGGTCTGATTTCAAATTACAGTAATCAAGACAGTTGTATTGGGATTAAGGTAGATAGGTAGATCAGTGGAACAGAATAGAGTATGTAAAATTTGGCCCACATATGTATGGACAACTAATTTGCAACAAAAGTGCAAAGGCAAGTCAATGGAGAAAGGATTCTCTTTTAAACAAATGGTCCTGGAGCAACTGGATATCCAGCTACAAAACAAATGAACTTCAATTTATACCTTGCTCCATGTACAAAAATTAACTCAAAATAAGTCACAGACCTAAGTGCACGACCTAAAACTATAAAACTTCTAGAAGACAATAATAGAAGAAAATCTTTGGAGCTTTGCCATAAGCAAAGATTTCTTAGACAAGACACCAACTCAAGATCTGTAAAAGAACAAATTAGACTTTATCAAAATTTGAAGCTTGTACTTTTTGAAGTAGTGTTAAGAGAATGAGAAGACAAGTCACACTCAGAGGATATATTTGCAAGTCATATATCTGGTAAAGGACATATTTGCAGAATATATAAAGAACTCTAAAAATTCAGTACAGGTATTCCCCACTTTTCAAAAGTTTGCTTTATGCCACTTCGCTTTTACAAAAGACCTATGTTAGTACCTGTTTTCACAAACCAAGAGAAATCGAAAGAAGCTTTTTGGTTTTACAAAAAAGAAGGTGAAAAGCAAAAATAGCATTCAAGTGTTTGTTTTGTAGCAGCCATTATAGAGGCATCTTGCACCCCAGGCAGTGAGAGTGGCCCCACCAATCTCCTTCCCCAGACACTACACTCAGCATCTCAGCATCAAGCCACCATGGCTTTGAACTGTGCTTGTGAGCATCTGTGATTTATCTCGATTTATATTGTGCATGTGTTAGTAAGATGTGTTCTAAAGTAATTGCTGCCTCACTTTATGGCATTTCTGTTTACAAAAGGTTTCATAGGAATGCTCTACTTTCAGATAGCAGGGGAAGCCTGTAATAAAAAAGCAACCCAATATAAAAATGAGCAAAATATTTCAACAGACATTTCACCAGTGAAGATATGTAAATGGAAAATAAGCACATGAAAATATGATTAACATCATTAATCATTAGGAAAACGCAAACTAAAACCACAACAAAATACCATTCCCCACCCATTACTATAGCTAAAATTGAAGACTGAAGTCTTTGCAAGGATATGGCAGAACGGTAGCTCTCTTATACTGCTGATGGTAATGTAATATGGTACATACACTTCGGAAAACAGTTTTGCAGTTTCTTTCAAGTATGAGATATTTTATCCTTAATAAATTTTTTAAAATTTATTTATTTTTGGCTGTATTGGGTCTTAGTTGTGGCACGCAGGATCTTCATTGTGGCCCATGGGCTTCTCTCTAGTTGTGGCACGAGGGCTCTTCATTGCCCCACGTGGGCTCTGAAGTTGTGGTGTGTGGGCTGTCTAGTTGAGGCCTGTGGGCTCAGCAGTTGGGGGCACGTGGGCTTAGTTCCCCCATGGCCTGTGTTCCCTGACCAGGGATCAAACCTGCATCCCCTGCATTGGAAAGCAGATTCCTAACCACTGGACCACCAGGGACAATTCCCAGTGTGGCAGTTTCTTAAAACGTTAAACATGCACATACCATATCCAGTCATTTTGCTCCTAGGTAAATGAAAGCATATGTCCTTACCAATACTTGGGCATAGATGTTCATAGCAGCCTTATTTTTAGTAGCTAAACCTGGAAATAATTCAATGTCCATCAACAGGTAAGTGGGTAAACTGCTGTATTCATACAATGAACTACTGTTCAGCAGTGAAAAGGGATGAACTGTCAATATATCATGGATGAATCTCAGAATCGTTATTCTGAGTGAAAGAAGCTAGACAAAATGTACAGTTTTAATAATTCCATTTATGTGAAATTCTAGAAAATGCAAACTAATGTTAGTGGCAGAGAGCAGATTAATGGTTATTTGGAGATAGTGGGGACTGGGAGGAAGGGATTAGAGCTGTAAGAATCTTTGGGAAGTGATGGATATGTGATATGTTCATTATCTTGATTGTGGCAGTTGTTTCAGAGGTGTGTACATATGTGAGAATATATCAAGTCGAACAGTTTATTGTATGTTGGCCATACTACAATAAAAATACATAAAAACTGTCTTCTGTCTTTGCTGTCTGACCACCACTGCTAACACATCTAAGACTAGTTCCTAAGTTTGCAGGATCTTAGGACCCAGCTAGGGCTCTTAAAAATATTGAGTTCCAGGCCTCAGAATTACTAGGATGGGGCTAAGGAATCTGTAATTTTAACAAACACTCCAGGTGATTTTTCTTATTACTCAAGCTTTGAAAGCACTTGTCCCACATTAAGTTAATTCCACTTTGGTCATCTGAACCTATTTCCATATATGAGAAAGGGATGTTAGGTTTCCAGTGTTAACAGAAAGGCCTAGCCATAAAACACTTGATTATGCTTTTGCTATGGTCAGATGAGATCATTTAGAATTGAACAAAATTTTTTTCTCATCATATGTAATATACTGAGGTCAGCCTGAAGTAACAGAATGGAAATCTCTGAATAGTCCCAACATTAGTGAATATTACATCAAAGAGTAAAAAAGAATTATTATATACTTTTTTTTTAATAAATATATTTTTAAATTTTCATTCATTTATTTTTAGCTGCGTTGAGTCTTTCATTGCTGTGCACGGGCTTTCTCTAGTTGCGGCAAGTGGGGGGCTACTCTTGGTTGCGGTGCGCGGGCTTCTCATTGTGGTGGCTTCTCTTGCTGCAGAGCAGGGGGGCTCTAGGTGCACAGGCTCAGTAGTTGTGGCATGCAGGCTCTAGAGCACAGGCTCAGTAGTTGTGGTACACAGGCTTAGCTGCTCCACAGCATGTGGGATCTTCCCGGACCAGGGATCGAACCCGTGTCCCCTGCATTGGCAGGCGGATTCTTAACCACTGCACCACCAGGGTAGTCCCGAGTATTATATACTTTTTGACAAGTCACATCTGTATATGTTGTTAGTGAAGAAAAAATTTTGTATCCTATATATTAAGAAGCTGTAAAATAACACAAGTTGGGAGAAGAGAAATAAGATGAATAGAAGAACAGTGTTATTCTCTACATGTTCTTTAAATGGATGTAGCAAGAGCCTTTTATAAAAGTTGTATAAAACTCTGGAAAAAATAGGCTGACCTTCTCATTGCCCCCTTTCCAAAGACGTCAAACAAGAGGAAATTATAGAATAAGTCTGTCTAAATTTTAAATGGTTCAGTTATCAGAAGACTTTAGAGAGCAAGTTTTCCACAAATTATCCTTGTGCTGTTTGGTCTTGATTTTTTTTAGAGGGTTGGTGAGCCAACATGTAATTAATCACTTTTTTTGGTTGTTGGCTTGTAAGGAAATGAAACTGCAACTTTCCCTTTGGCTTTATTGTTCTTTTTTTGGTGTTTCTTAGTGCTGCAGTATGTAACATAAGAAACTTAGATGGGTGCTTAGTGATAATGTGGGTACAACAATGTGAAAGAAGTATTTTTTTAAGTCATTTTATATATTTTGTACTGTTATGGTACCTGTGTACACTCCAGGTCTCAGATACCACCAGCATTACTATGAAAGTCTTACAGTCAGAAGTTGTTAGAACATCCCTTGTCAGTGGATGGGGTTACTCATCAAGTGGCAGTATCCACTTTTTACCAGTTCTTATTGTTTCTTCCTCCAGAATCTAGTTTGGATTGATTATTCCTTCCCCGAAGCTGCTACCGCAATCAGTGAATAAGAACAGACCCATATCATCTTGTAAATAAGGGGTAGGAACACCCTTCCAACTAGCTTCACTTCTTTGGGCTCTGTTCCATCTGTGTAGTGAACTACCTTCCCTGTGGCAGTTGGACACTATTTTATTTATTTATTAAAAATTTTAATTTATTTTATTTATTTTTTTGGTGCTTTATAAATAAATAAAGATTTTATTTATTCTTCGTTGCTGCACGCGGGCTTTCTCTAGTTGTGGCCAGCGGGGCTACTCTTTATTGAGGTGCGCGGGCTTCTCATTGCAGTGGCTTCTCTTGTTGCGGAGAACGGGCTCTAGGCAGGCGGGCTTCAGTAGTTGTGGCTCGCAGGCTCTAGAGCGCAGGCTCAGTAGTTGTGGCGCACAGGCTTAGTTGCTCCACGTCATGTGGGATCTTCCTGGACCAGGGCTCGAACCCGTGTCCCCTGCATTGGCAGGCGGATTCTTAACCTCTGCGCCACCAGGGAAGCCTTGGACACTATTTTAAAAATTAAGCATTACAATGACTAATTACTGTCATTATTAAAAGTTCATATAAAGTTTAAAGACAAACACCTGTATGTCAGCAGGCACCTTCCTTTAACTTTTATTAATTTGAAATCGTTTTTCCATTTCTAAGCAGAACAGAAGATTCCCCTTAAACCAATAGGTTTAGGGAAATTCCTGTAGACTCTGTCTCTATGAAGATTTAAAAAATATACATCCATCTGCATCTGAGCCCTGTCTCTTCCCTCCCCCCAAAGCACAGACCTCAAGGATGGCCGTTGTTCTACCTTAATGGTAACAATTAATAAAAAAGATATTAAGTTCCAAAAAGCTAAACACTTTGGTTTTGGTATTTAGGATAATGCTGGCCTAAAAATGAGTCGAGAAGTGTTCCATCCTCCCCTGTTTTCTGAAAGAGTTTGTGTAGGATTGTACTGTGGTTTGAATTGTGTTCCCCCAAAAGATAGGTTGAAGTTCTAACCCCTATACCTCAGAATGTGACCTTCTTTGGAAACAGGGTCATTAGAGATATAATGTTAAGATGAAGTCATAATTAAGGTAGACCTTAATCCAATATGACTAATATCATTATAAGAAGAGACACTGGCATGCAAGGGGAGAATGTTGTGTGAAAACAGAGGCAGAGATTGAAGTACTACAGCTGCAAACCAAGGAACACCAAGGATTGCTGGCAAAGCACCAGAAGGTAGGATTAGGCAAGGAAGGATTCTCCCCCGTGGGTTTCAGAGTGAGTGTAGCCCTGCCAACACCCTGATTTTGGACTTCTAGCCTCCAGAGCTGTGAGGCAAATTCTGTTGTTTAAACAGTCACCTAGTTTGTGGTACTTTGTTATGGCAGCCCTAGGAAACTAACATTGTATTAGGAAACTAATATTGTATTTTTTTCTTTCAAGTTTGATAGAATTCATCCAGTGAAATTGGATGCAGAGTTTTCTTTGTGGAAAGATTTTAAATTATGAATTCAATTTCTCTAAGAAATATTGGGCTGTATAGATTTTCTGTTTGTTCTTGTATCTATTTTGGTAACATATATATCAAGGAATTTGTTCATTTCATCTAAGTTTTTGAATTTATTGGCATAAAGTTGAGTTGCTTATAATATTTTTTGATGTCTGTAGGATCTGTAATGATGTTTCCTCTTTTCTTCCTCATATTGGTTATTTGTGTCTTTTTATTCTCTTTCATCAGTCTGGCTTAGGGTTTCTCAACTGGGGGCAGTTTTGCACCCTCCCTCCTGGAGGTGTGGGGCATTTGGCAATATCTGGAGACATTTTCAGTTATTACAACTTGGGGCATCCAGTGGGTGGAGGCCAGGGATGCTGCTGAACTAAACATCCTGCCATGCACAAGACAGCCTCTCACAACAGAGACTCATCCAGTCCACAGTGTCACTAGTGCTGAAGTTGGGAAACCTGTTCTAGGGCTTACAGTGTACACCTTCTACTTTCGAATATTATGCCACTTCATGTTTAATATAAGCAGCTTACAATACAGTATTTCCACTCATCCCCTTCCATCCTTTATGCTATTATGAGCATACATTTTACTTCCATTTATATTATAAACCCCACAGTGCATGGGATTTTGCTTTAAACAGTCTATTAAGCAAATTTTTAAATGAGGAAAAAATACCTAGTTGTTCATATATTTTTAGCACTCTTCATTTTTTGTATAGATCCAAATTCCCATTGGTGTTTTTTCTTTCCACATGAAGAACTGCTCTAACGTGTCTTGAAGTGTAGGTCTGCCAGTGACATATTCTCTCAGCTTTTGTTTGAAAAACTGTATTTTGTCTTCATTTTTCAAGTACATTTTGGCTTAGTATAGAATTCTCCATTGACAGTTTTAAAAAATATTCTGTCATTCCACTGTTTCCTTATTTGCCTAAATTATAATAAGAAATAAAACTATTGTTCACAAATATAAGGCTTTAAAAAATCTGTATACTTTAGAATAGTATTTCATTATTATTGAACAAAATAACTTAAAATTTGATGCACTGTGCTTAGATTTTATAAACAGACCTGTTCTTGTGTTTTTTTCCTCTTTTTCCCTTTCCTTTCCCCCCCCTTCACTTATAAAAAGTGTTTTTGGGGGCAGGTTATTTCTGTTTCCTCATCTGTAAAATTGGGCTACCAGTGATTCTCATAGGTTCGTTGTGAAAGTTAAAAGAGAAAAAGAACGAAAAATGAAAACAAAATGTCTAGAACTTGAAGGTATTCATAAACATGATAGCATGGTACACAGGTATCTTCCTCCTCATCCACCTTCAGCTCTCCTGACCTCAAGGCCCACGCATGGCAGCAGATCAGTGGGATCCCCCAGTCTGAGTCCTGTCCTGCCTCATAGCAGCAGCTTTGTGGAGACATATTCCTGCCGTCCACACACTGTCCAGAAGCCACAGGCAAACAGAGGAGCCCTGGCTGGACCATGACTGAGCACTGTTGCCACTGCTTATGATTTCTGCTCCTACCAGTAGTTTACATGTTGATTTTAAATAAATCTCATATTTTACCCAAGCAAGGTTGGAAGATATTCTTTCAGTATACTTTCATCTGTTAATTTAAATTATCTGAATATAGTAAAAATCCATGACATTATATTTTACATGATTTGCATTTTCCACTTTTCAGCTATGCAGACTAGCTATGGTATTTAACACATTTACCTATTAGGAAAATTTTAGACATAATTAATGGTTTTGGGTGGTGGGGCTTGTAATCAACAGTAAAAATAATTCTTTCCAATGGCTCTAATTACCTTAGAATATACAATAATGATATTCACATTAAAGGATGCATTCATTAAAATGTTCCTTTCTGTCCAACAAGAGAATCTAACTGGGTATGGTAGACTTCTTTTTATAAATAACATTTTGCTTTCATTAAGAGTTAATAGATCTGCTGGGACTTCCCTGGTGGTCCAGTGGTTAGGACTCCACGCTTCCAATGCAGGGGGCGCGGGTTCGATCCCTGGTCAGGGAACTAAGATCCCACATGCCACGCCTAAGATCCCACATGCCACACACACAAAAAAAGTTGATCAATCTGCTATTTTTGGTCCCTACCTGGCCACAGGCAGCAGCACTCTGACAGCTGTTTTAAATATCCCCTCATGGTGTTGCCGTTCTTCTTCTCAGTGGGCCTTTGGAGTGACGCTGTGGGAGCTCATGACTCTGGGCCAAACACCCTATGTGGACATCGACCCGTTTGAGATGGCCGCGTACCTGAAAGACGGTTACCGAATAGCCCAGCCGATCAACTGTCCTGATGAACTGTAAGTTTTTTCTGAGCTTGAAGACATGGATTTCACTCCATTTACGATGTTTGGATAAAAGAAAAAGAACAGGTGTCCATACTTGTACAGACTTCCCTTTTGAGAATAATGCCTCTTTGGACTTGAATTATACTCCTGTAGAGAAACTACAAAGTCAGCCAGACTCATTCATTCTTTAAGGCATTTGACATTAGGACTTTTTGCATCTCATATTTGTAGTGATTAATGTAATCCAAGAGACTTATGTACATAGTGAGAAAACACTGAACACTGTCAGTTTTCCTGTGTAGAGTGAGGACCTACACAGCCTTAAGGACATCCTTAGTTATAAAGAGCCTTTCTCATTGCTGTTGTGCCTTGCCAGCTGGTGTGAACTGATATACGTATAAGGAAGATGTTCTGGTCTGGTGAGTGGGATAGTTCCTGTTTCCTGCTTTTATCACATAGCTAGTCTTTCCATATAATGGGATCGGAGTGGGCAGGAGGCTGTTCAGGGGTGATTGAGTCTCAGTTCCAGTATCCCCTGAAGTTTTTTGTTTTTTTTTTTTGCGGTATGCGGGCCTCTCACTGTTGTGGCCTCTCCCGTTGCGGAGCACAGGCTCCGGACGCGCAGGCTCAGTGGCCATGGCTCACGGGCCCAGCCGCTCCGCGGCATGTGGGATCTTCCCAGACCGGGGCACAAACCCGTGTCCCCTGCATCGGCAGGCGGACTCTCAACCACTGCGCCACCAGGGAAGCCCCCCTGAAGGTTTTTATACTGTGGCAAGGTGGCAGCTTTTGCACAGATTTTACTGTAGATCAAGGATTCTTACAGTTTAGTTAAAGGTTCCTCTTCTTCCAAGTTCTTTCTTTCAGAACTCAAATACAGTTGACCCTTGAACAATGTGGGTTTGAATTATGTGGGTCCACTTACGTGTGGATTTTTTTCAGTGATAAATACTACAATACTACATGGTCCATGGTTGGTTGAATATGCGGATGAGGGGGAACTGGGGATACGGAGGGCTAAACTGTAAGTTATGCGCAGATTTTTATGCAGAGAGTCGGCGCCCCTCACCCCTGTGTTGCTTAAGAGTCAACTGTACAGGATAACACAGGTTATTATTTTGACTATGTTTTAGGTAGTTATATACAATCTCTATTTGCTGATATATTTTGACATGTTTCAGAATTGAAATCCACAGATATCATCCAGATAATTCTGCCAGATTTATCTGGATTATTCATCCAGATAATATCTGCCAACAGATAGTAATATTGATTGATTTTTTTAATATATCGTCCTCTCCACGCCCACATTTAGATAGACAACATAACTGGTATCATATTGACCAAAAGGTTAGGAGTACTATATCATCACTAGCCAAATTTTCTGGTCTTGTCACTCTGCAGATTTGCTGTGATGGCTTGTTGCTGGGCCTTAGATCCGGAGGAGAGGCCCAAGTTCCAGCAGCTGGTCCAGTGTCTCACAGAGTTCCATGCAGCCCTGGGGGCCTACGTCTGACTCCTCTCACAGTCCCCCAGCGTCAGGAGGAAGGAGCCTGCCAGGGCTCACTTGCAGCCGGTCACGGATGCCGCATACGCCACGCAGCGCCGCAGAAGCACATTTGTCTTCCAGAGCACCGTGCCTTAGGAATGCTTTAGAATCGGAACTATCTAAGGCAGACTTAATGATGTCAAATATTTTCTAGATATCACTTTCATTAGGTTGAACTGAAAATGTTTTTGTAAATTTTTTGGCCAAAAATTTTTTTAAACATAGTTAACTTTGGACTAGGGGTACATTCTTACAAAATAAATAAACAGTTTTTAAAATTGTTTAAACACAGGTATTTGGAATAGCTACCTTAGTGCAACTGCTTTTTATTTTTTTTACTTCATCAAGGTAATGTAGGTGATTCACCTTTAAAGTTTTTTGTTTGTTTGTTTTAATATTTATCACTAGTCTTGGGAATGGTTTGTCTTCAAGATGCAGTACTTTTTCTTAGGAAAAGAAAAACAGAAAAAGATGTCGGTTTGCCTTGTACAGGAAAAGGCAATATTGGAGGAGGAACACTGAAAGAAAAGCTAGAGGGGAAAAAAAGAGAAAAATACTTATTAGAAACAGAAACTGCCCTTCCATGGAGAATTGTTCTTTATTTTTTTAATGAAAAGGAGTTCTCCTTTCTTATTTTGGGGGAAGTAGGAGCTGAGTTCATCGAAACATCTTAATTTTGGCAGAACCTAGCATTTCTGTGAGCCAGAAGTGGGTTTGGGGCAGGTCAGTAGTGAACAGTGGCGATATTATTTATTTTTACTCTCTGGAAAAGGAGATAACACAATTCCAGAAAGTGAAATCTTGTTTCTAAGGTTAGGAATTCCTTTTATTGCACCTAGAATAGTGCCATGCACAGAATGGGTGCTTGAGTTGTTTTGAGTAAAAAAATGTAAACAGGTAGATTTTGTACCTATCTTCAAGGCTGGCTTAAGTATAAAATGGTTTTTTAAAAACACCTGAGAAATTAAAGGATTTGTTTTATATTATGACAGTATTGAAAATATTGTTCATAATGAATGATTGGTTGTGTCTGGTAAGTCTTTGAACACACAACAGCTAGATAGCCCTGTTTCATTTCATGGGTGTCTCACTCAGACTCCCAAGCCCTAACCAAGTGCAGCTGACTCTGCTCAGCCTCCAGGTTCTAATAAAAAGTTGAGATTATTATTACAAGGAAGTATTACAGCACTGAAACTTTTCTCCAGAGCCGTTAAATTCAGGGTATGTATATATTTATACTTGGCTAGAGTTGGCCTAAGGCAGAGTTGAATGGACCTCTTAAATAGCTAGGCGTGCATGTGCCTGCCTCTGCTCCCATTCTCACAGGTACATAGGAGAGAATGCGTAGCAGTTGGAGGCTTTTGCTGTTCTTAAAGGAGCTTTATGAATCAGCAGCACATCTGGGAAAATAGCTTACATGATACGTGCTCTGTCACAAGCAGGCCAAGAGCATGATCTTTCTGTATGCCATTTATTAACACTGGTTCTTTGGTTTTATGAAATACTCAGCCCCCTAAGGGGCCAGCTTTTTCAAAGCTCTTTGAACTTTGTAAGTTACAGAAGTTTTGGTTGACAACCTGCAATCTTAGAAGGCATTCAGTCAACAAATATTTATTTATAGCGTTTATTATGTATTATTATGCACATGCAGTGAGTGGTTCCGCTCTAGCATCCCTTCCAACATTCAGTGCATTTTTTTAATGTGTTCAGGTTAGTGCATTTTTTATATATCACAGTTCTGTGCACAAGATCGGTTCAAAGAAAAAAGTGCTGTCATTGACTTCCGTCCCAAATTACCATGTAGTAAGAGGTGCTCTCAGTTTGCTTGGATGTGTGGTGCCTTTAACCATATCTCTGTTTGTAAGCTGTTTTATTTTATGTATGTATATTTGTTTTAGAGGTGGTTTAAGACTTTAAATAGATTTTTTTTGCAGAACTACTTGGAGTCACTGACTTCAGTGAAAAGAGCAGTTACGAGATTTTCACGTCTGGGCTTTTTCCAGTGGTTTGTGAATATTGCTGAATAGATTTTGTAGAAAATGTAATTTTTATAGTAAAGAAGCAAATTAGCAAAGCACTGATGTGGTATAAGCTGGCCCTATGACCAAGAGCTCTATTATATTCTCTCCTTTCTCGTAACACCACCACTGTAAGAAAATTTTATTTATAGATGTAAGGAGGATTGGTTTATTCATTATGTATTTATTGAGCACCAACTGTATATCTGGCCTTCAAGGTATGCAGGGAACAAGACATGATGTTCCTCCCTTTCTAGGTCTCACATTCTGGTTAGAAGAAGCAGATAATGAACATAAGTAAGATTTTGGTAAGTGCTATAAGAAAAAATACAGAGTGGTATCAGAGAATAACTTTACATGTCTTTAGTCAGGCTTCTCTGAGCAGGTGGCATTTGAGCTGAGATCTGAGTAACAAAAAGCCACCTATGAGAAGATCCAGGCAGAAGGGACATAATTGCAGAAGCATTAAAGCAGGAATGAGCTGGCCTCCTGTGTCAGCCCTTCCTGTTCATCCTCCAGCTGCTGCCACTGGAAGAAGAGAACAGAGGCCAATGTGGCTAGAATGTAGTTAGGGAAGAGGTCTGGGAGATGTAGGAACAGACATTGGAGCAGGGTTGGGGGTGGTTGTAAGCCATGGGACACATTTATATTCTAAGTACAGTGGGATTTCATTCAAGGAGTTTAAAAAATGTTTTTAATTTTATTTTTTAACATCTTTATTGGAGTATAATTGCTTTACAATGGTGTGTTAGTTTCTTAGTTACAATGGTTAGTTCCTTAGTTACAATGGTGTGTTAGAATCAGTTATACATATACATATATCCCCATATCTCCTCCCTCTTGCGTCTCCCTCCCACCCTCCCTATCCCACCCCTCTAGGTGGACACAAAGCACCGAGCTGATCTCCTTGTGCTATGCGGCTGTCAAGGAGTTTTTAAATAAGGGAGTGACGTGATCTGATTTGCAGTTTACAGATTATGCCAACATTTTTCTGAAGATTAGACTGTAGGGAGACAAGGGTGGAGGCAATGAGACTATAAGAAACTGTTGCATAGTTTAGGAGAGAAAAGATAGTGGTTTTGGACTAATTAGAGTAGTGCAGGAGGTTGGGAGGGGCAGATTGGACCTGGATCTATTGGATGTTGGAGAGTGGGGTGGAGAAGGAAAGAGTGATCAGGAATAACTAGTTGGTTTGGAGCTTGAACATATAGTCTGGCTGTATGGCCAAACTGTATACTGAGATGGAAAAAAAAAAACTAGGAGGAACAGGATTTTGCTTTAGCAGGGGGAATTAGCAATTTGTTGTAAGCCATGTTCGAGATGCCAATTGGTCATCTAAGTGGAGATTTTGAGTAGATAGATGAGAACCTGCAGCTCAGGGAGGAGGTCTCATTGAACATATAAATGTAGGAGTGTAAAATACAGACCATATTTAAAGCCATGATATTGGATGAACTTGCTTCGGGAGCCAGTGTAGATGGAGAGGAGGTCTTGGGACAGGGTCCTGGTTAACTCCAACTTTTAATGATCTAGTGAAGGAAGAATAAATAACAGAAAAAGAGAAGAAACCACTACAGTTGGAAAAAGCAACAACAAAAAAACAGGAAAAAAGGAAAGAAAGTATTTCAAAGTGGAAGAAGAAGCCTGTATGGGATTTGGCATTATGCAATTATTGACAGAAGCAGTAGGGATTGGAGCAAGTGGAAGTGTAAATACTAGGTGGGACAGTGGAGACCCTACTTGAAAGTTTTGCTGTGAAGGGAAATGGAACAGAACTAGAGGAGATCAAAGAAGTATTGGGGTGGGGGGTTGCGGGGGCAGGCACGGGACATGTTTGTTTTCCAGGAAATGTTTCACTGGTGATGGGAATGAGCGAGCAGAGGGAGAAAAATCCCTTTGGGTGTGGAATACTCTTCGTTCTTGTCATTTGATCTGCAAGCATGAAAGCCTCTCCACTCTAGCCACCAGCCTCTCGTTGTGGTAAAGGTTATGTTTTTATTGGGGGAAAATGCGAGGATGAAGGGAGGTGGTGCACAGAACTTTAAACGTTTCCATTATATGAAAACCTGCCTTTGTTGAGGTTGCTTCCTTAGGACCTGAGACCTGCCATGGTCTTGCTTACCATCATCATCTTTTGGCCTCTTGCCCTGAAACTGCTGGACTGGCCTTGGTCTGTATCCCACCCAACCAGCCTCTGCCAGAGTAATGCTTCCTAAAACTGAACTGTCCCTGCTCAGAACCGTTCAGCCCCTTCCCAGAGCCTGCGGAGTGGAGTTCAGAGCACCTAGGTGTATACAGCCTCCACTCATCTCTGCTGTGTCCCCTCCTGCTTCACCAGCTTACCACTTTCCTGCCTGAGCGTGGTGCTATTTCATGTGTCCTTTCCTATGCCTGTGCCACACTCTACTCCAGACTGCCCAGTGCCCAAGAGACTCCCCTGACACCTCACCCCGCTCCTCCAGGCTCTGCCATAGTTGCTTTTCAGGCTTTTTCCCTGGGTTTACATTCTGACAAAGCTAAGATGGGGGCTTATTTTTACCACTTGGCTGTTTATATTTCTTGAGGATAGGAACTTGTGTTTCACTCAGGTTGAATCTCCACTGCCCACTTAGTGCTTGACACATTTTAGGGTTGAATATTTAGTGAATTGGTAAGTAAAAACACCTAAATTTGCACATGAGAGCAGTTAGGCTTTAAAAAAATGGTAACTCTGTAAAACATCTCATTTAAAGTACTGTGTTCTATTATAATGTGATATATTCAAATTTAAAGGGTTTAAGTTTTATGTAATATAAACCAATAAAGCATGAAATAAAAGGAGACAGAATGGTAGGGAAGACCATATCCCACCCCATTGCTGGCTTAAGCAACCCCCAGCCCCACCCCCAGCCACCTTTTCATTGATACTTCATTTTCCCATCTTTTTCTTTGGTCGCAGAAACAATTAGCCTGATTGCAAATTCTGTTTCATACTTCTGTAAGGTCAACTTTATTTGGAGTTGTACATGAAATAATCATCTCAAATGAAGTAATTCATTGACTTGAGTGGAAGATTCTTTTCCAGGTGTTACTCTCCCATGCCCTGCACCCCCACCCATACGATAAAAAGGAGGTGATATAATTTATGGGGCTAGAAAAGAAAAACATAAACAGTTGCTTGTTAATAATTTTTGTTTCTACGTTCATTTTTGCCCTTAATAGTTCAGAATAACATTGAACTTAATCCTCTGGGACACATGAACATCATGCATAAGTGTACTGAGAACATACATTTTATATATAAGTAAACTGAAACTCTGGGCCTTTGTTTTCTCTCTCAGAGTGCTGTTCTTTAAGGATTAAGGCTGACCAGGCCTAAAGGGTTTAATGGGAGATGTCTTCTAACCCTTCAAAGAACAGATGTTAGAAACGTATTTAAAAAAAAAAAATGGGGAATCGATTATAGTTTAAAGGATTCCTCTTTGAGCAAATAATAATATGCCATTGGCGGAGAAGCGACCGCAGCTCCGGGCAGAGGAGGCAGGAACCCGAAGGCGAGCAGGGGCCGGGCGGCACCATGGCCGGGATCACCACCACCGAGGCGGTGAAGCGCAAGACCCTGCTTCTGCAGCAACAGGCCAGGGACGCGGGGGAGAGGGCCGAGCGCCCCCTGCGGAAGTGGAGGAGAAAGGCGGCCCGGGAACAGGCTGAGGCGGCCTCCTTGAACCATAGGGTCCAGCTGGTTGAAGAGCTGGACTGCGCTCAAGAGCGCCTCGCCGCTGCCCTGAAAATGCTGGAGGAAGCCGAGAAAGCTGCTGGTGACAGCGAGAGAGACATGAAGGTTACTGAAAACCGAGGCTTAAAAGAGGAAGAAAAAATGGAGCTCCCGGAAATCCAACTCAAAGAAGCTAAGCACATTGCAGAAGAGGTGGCTCTTAGGTTGGTGATTATTGAGGGAGACTTGGAAGGCACAGAGGAGCGAGCTGAGCTGGCAGAGTCCGGTTGCCGAGAGACGGATGAGCAGGTCAGACTGATGGACCAGAAGCTGAAGTGTCTGAGTGCTGCTGAAGAAAAGTACTCTCAAGAAGAAGACATATGAGGAAGAGAGAAAGATTCTTACTGATAAACTCAAGGAGGCAAAGACCCGTGCTGAGTTTGCTGAGAGATCGGTAGCCAAGCTGGTAAAGACGGTGATTTGGAAGATGAACGGATATGCACCAAAGAGGAGCACCTCTGTACACAAAGGATGCTGGACCAGACTCTGCTTGACCTGGTTGAGATGCAGAGCACCCCAGTTCCGCCCTGCACTGCCCCTCCCTGACCCCGACCGCTGAGGCCAGCCTGCCTGAAGCTGACCTTTAAGCTGAGGGCTGAGCTTTAACTGGAAGGCTGCTTTCTCCTTTTGCCACGGCTCCCACCCCCACCCCTGTGTCCTTTTCGCCAAACTGTCTCTGCCTCTCCCCAGAGATTCCATTTGGGCTAGAGGCTGAGCACCTTTGGGAACAACGTTTAAGGGAACGGAGCACAATGCTAAGTGTTTTCAAAAGCATGCTGTGATGTATGCATTTTGTAATTACCTTTTTTGTTGTTGATGTAGCAGCCATTTGTAAAACATTCCAGATACTTCCATAGTTCTGAAGCAGCAGTCTAATCCCTTTCTCACTTTTGGAAGGTAACTTTTCAGCTTAATGCATATCGCCCTCTCCATAGAGGAGGGAAAAAGGTATGGGCCTGCCTTCCTGAGAGCCAAACAGCCCAGAGAAGGACTCCATTTTGGGAAGCCTCATTGCTCTGCAAAAAGTCCCCGCCAAACCAGAAAGGTGATTCCAGAAGGAGTTAGCCAAAGCAAAACAAAAACAAAAAAAACCACTGTTCAGATTTTCAGCTTTACAGTATTTTGGGGCAACTTTTTTTTTTTTTTTTCCATCAGAAGTGACCAAACGAAATTAAGATGGTGAGACCTCTGAGACGAAATCCTTGTCCCAGCCCTACCCCTTCCCCACCACCCACAGAATGGATCATGTGTCCCTTATTTTGTGGTGACCACTTATTTGCTCTCCCGCCTCTTTGAAAGAAAGGAAAGAAAATTATGTTTTACCACTGATTTAGCCATATGAAACTCGTCACCCTTTTCTGGGTCTGAAGCTGCTGCTGGGTCTGAAGTGCCATCTCATTGTACGTTGTGTCAGTGCTGGAGAAATCTTGAATAGCTTATGTACAAAAGTGTTTTTAAATTTTATATTATTTTGAAACTTTGCTTCTTTGGGGTTGGGGGGCACACTGGTCACCCCATCTGGCTATGAGAGCTCTCTACAGTCTGGGCTGGCAGTGTGCTGGTCTTTTAAAGTTTCTTTCCCTACCCGAGCCCCCCTTTTTGGTGAGGTTTCAGTGAGGTCAGTTAGGTGTGCATCCTTCAGCAAAATTGGCTTAAAATGTACTCTCCTTTGGTGTCGTCTCTTTGGGGGCCGACTGGGAGAAAGAAAAACCAATAGTGTAACTGTTTTGATACTGAACATTGATAAATGTCTTTTTGAAATAAAGAACCAGGCCCTCCAATAATAATAATAATAATATGCATTTGCTCGTATTTGGTTCATCAGTATTTTAAAACTAAAGCATTTTTTAGCGATTTGTTTTTAGAGAGGGGTAAGCACTCCCTTGGGGGTATACAAAAATTGGGAAAAACATGTATAGTTTGAAAATAAAATAACTACCCTTTAAACAAAAAAATTGACGCTGACTCCATGGTGTCTGAATGTTACATTTGGAATCAACTTTTTGTGTCTTTCTGAGTCTACTTTTTTTTTCCTTTTCCTTCTTGGCTCCAAGAATCAGCCCAGGCTGATGTTAGATAGGCGTGCATCATTAGGGATAGCCTTTGGCTGCAAGCGATAGAAATACCACTATAATCACTTAATGAAATACAGGTTTATTTCTCTCGCATAACAATTCCAGAGAGAGACAAACCAGAGCTCGTGCTGTGATCCCAGGATATCATCCATTACCTGCTACCTCCATTTTTGCTGCCCTGTCATCTTTAACATGTTTTTGTTCTAAGGGGACCCCCAGGGCCTAGACTTTTAGTAGGCAAGAAGATGAGAAAAAGATGAAAGGCAAAAGACACGAGTTACTTGAGTCTTTTTTGAGGAGACAACTTTCCCATCGTATACTTCCACCAACACCTTACTGGACAGAACTGTAGCACATGGGTACCCCAAGCAGTCCAGCATCTTGGGAAATTGGTTTTGTTGGATTTTTTTCGACAGCTTTATTGAGATTTGATTCACGTGTCACCCATTTAAAGTGTACAGCTCTGATTTTCAGTATATTCGTAGAGTTGTGCAATCATCACCACGATTGAATTCATTTTTACCAACACAAAAAGAAAGCAACCCCATGCCCATTAGCAGTCACTCCTAATTCCATCCCCACCCCTGCCCTTGGCAACCACACATCCATTTTCTGTCTCTCTAGATTTGCCTATCCTAGACCTTTCATGTAAATGGTATCATACAATATGTGACTTTTTATGTCTAGCTGCTTTCACTTAGCGTAACATTTTTGAGGTTCATTCATATTGTAGCATGTATCAGGGTTTCATTCCTTTTTATTGCCAAATTTTCCGTTGTAATGGATATATATATATATATATATATATATATATATACACTATTCATTCATCAGTTTGTGCACATTTGAGGAAACTTTTTAGTTGAGCACATTCTTACCTTGAACAAAATTTGGCTTCCATTGGTAGGAAAATAGGGATGGCTGTTGGTGGGCAACTAGCAATGTCTGCCCCTGTGCAGAAATGGGGTAAGGGACTGGTATCTGGCCTCCTTTAGCAGTATATCACTGCTTCAGAGCATTGTCAGTATGAGAGGAAGTGCAGTGGTTATGAAGTCTTTGCCAATGTAGAGAGTGCCCAGTCAGCTAGTTTTCAGGTTGGTAAGTACTGCCATTATTTGAGGAGAAATACTGGTAGGGATTACTAGGTAACATTTTAGCCTCTATGTCCAGAAAACTCTACTATTCCATCCTGATCGCTGTTACTTTGGCCTCAGCCCTACTATTTTCCACGAGTCCATAATTCTGCCACCACTTTATAGATTTGGCCTTGCAGGGATATTTTTGTTCTCCTCAGTGTTTAGCCTGCGGTATCTCCCACCAGGTGCCTTTCCTCTAGCTTCATGGTCTGACTACCTAGGGCCTTTGGAAGTAAGCTAGAGATTAGCTATCTGTCTCCATAAAAATTCTTATTAAAAGATCTTAAACATTTGTTTATTCATTTAATGAAATATCACATGAATCTATTGGACTATATTTTATATGCCTTTTTAAAGACTATTTGCATTCATATAAGGTTTGTTAATTTTGAATTGGAGCTATTTGGTGATAGCATTACTTACTATATATCTAAAGAACACCTTAGATGTTGTCTCCATAACTCAGAGAACAGGACATTCTGGACACTCTGGTAGACTTGAGGAGGAATTGGTCATAGGCCCTGGCCCCAGAAAAGTACTAGAGTTCATATTCTGAATGAAGTTCCTCTAACTCTGACTCGCTCAGGCCAGAATGGGTTTGACTTGACCGTAATCTCTTCGGCAGGAAGTGCAATGTCCTGATAAACCTGTGTTTAAGTTTTGTGTTGGGATCTCTAGGCAGCGTCCCTCTGGCCTTTGCTCTTTTTTTCCCCTTAGAAAGACCCACACGTGACCTGACTGAAAGGAGGGCAGCTTTATTTGACCTGACAGGCATTCTTGGTCCGCTAAGCAGACTCTTGTCTCGTGGAAAGTACTCCCTAGGGTCCTTCTTGCTTGTTCTGGGAAGGCAGGAAGAGGAAGAGACAGGAGACTGCAGCCAGGTGCTATGCGCTTTGTGAAAATCTGGAACTGGCTCTGCCCTGAGGGCCTGCCCCCATCTCCACTGTCCTTGCTGGCCACCTTGGCCGTCTTCCTACTCTTCAACATCCTGTTGCCAGCCTCACCATCTGGCTCATGTGTCAAATGTCCCTCTGAAAGGAACCTCCTTCCCTTTCCATGGGATACAACATTTCAGATGCATTAAACAATAAGATTTAAAAGTAGATATAAAGATTGCTTTTTTCCCCATAACCATCTTAGCATAGCATCGCATTTTAAAGCTGAAAGAAGGGTAACCTAACTTTTGCTTTAGGGAACTGAATTCAGTATCACTTCCCAGACACAGGATGAAAAATAGGCTTTTTCTCATGATGATTTTTAGGGAGGTGGGTGGTTTTTTCCAGGAAGGGGAATTAATTTATTGGAGTAGTCACTAATGCTCCAAAAGTGGGGACTTTAATATCTATCTGTCTAATCAGTGAATGGGTTTTTGTTTTGTTTTTTAGATCTGTGGGCAGTTTGGTATTAGAACATAGTGTTCAAGGCAGAGTAGCAAGAGAGAACATGCCAGGGGTAAACGGCAGATGTGTCACGAAGGGCCTAACATACTGAGAGGTTTAGACTATGTTCTGTAGGTGACGGAGATTCAGTGGATGGCCTCCATCAGGTACTGATGTGGTCACATTTGTTTCAGTGATGTTAGTGGCAGGTGCCCATTGCTGACTGTGTGTCAGGCATTGTGCTAGTTGCTTTTCATGCATTACCTCACTTAGTCCTCACAAGCCTGTTAAGTAGTATTGTCACCTCCATTTTGCAGTTGAGGAAAGGAAAGCTGAGGTGGGTTGCACAGGTAGTATGTAGTAGTGCTGTGAATTTAATCCAGAGAGTCTAATCAGAGCTCAGAGAAGAGGACACCAACCATTGAGATAAGGGGAGAGGACCGCAGTGGTATGTAGAACATGGTGGGAGACCCTGGTTGGTGGTCTCCACATTTGTTGTGCCATAAGACAGGATTGTTGAGAGTGAGAGGTTGGATGGGGGCCTGATAAACATGAGAGTTGGAAGCTTTGACTAGGGGAAATTTGCAAGGGGGCTGATCAGGATCAAGTGCAGGTGGACCTCAGCTGAGGCCTGGAGACGGGACTGCCCTGATGGGTTACGGCATTTTTCTCCACATATTTGACAGTAGTAGAATCTGCTGTAACAAGGAGTGGGTTAAATATGATAAATGTTTATTTCTCTCTCATGTTACAGTGCAAAGGGAGGAGGGTGGAGTGCCTCATTTTTCAGGACCGCTCAGGGTCCTCGGGCCCTTCCATCTTGTTCCACTATCCACAGACTGTGGCTGCATGGCCAGAGCTGGGCTCTACACATCAGTGTTCCAGCTCCTGAAAGGGGGTAGGAGCAGAAGTGGAAAGCAAATAATTTCCTCTTAGGTAAGAGAGAGGGAAGTTGTACACATCACTTCTGCTCACATTCCATTGGTGGGAACTTAGGCACCCGGCTGCAAAGAAGTCTGGGAAATGGGTCTAGCTGGGCAGCCATGTCACCAACTAAAACTCTAGTGTTGTGGAAGAAGAGGAGAATAGATCTGGGGCCCGGCTAGAAGCCCGCCACAGGAGAGAAGGCTGACTGGGGGGTTGATGGAGGATTGTGGGTTTTCTGGACAGGTGTGAGGACAGCAGTGCAAGAGAGTTTAGGGTGTTGGTGAGATGTAGTTCAGATGGTCAGCTGTGAGCTCCAGCTGGGCAAGGTAGTTAGACCGGAATATTGAAGGCCTGGAGCCTCGTGTCTAAGAGGTTGCAGCATAGACGTGAGATGAAAGGGGTCAGTGGTTTGTGGGTAGAGTGTGATCTGGCGTTGGGTCTAGAGGTGGCCTAGTCCTGGGAGATGGTGGAGCCGTGGCTTTGGGAGGGCGACACGGTGAGACGGAGGTGTCCGGAGGTGAGGTCTTCCCGGAGCGTATTCAACGTTCCCTGCAGGGGCCAGACTTGCCACCGTAGCACACAGTTCCCTCCACCATCTGGCCCTGCTGTCCCCCTCACACGCAACTTCTTCCCCTCCCTTGCTCTCTACTCACTCACGAAGCCAGTGGTTCTTAGACACACATCCCTTTTGTGCCTTCACACGTAATCTCCCTTCCTGTAAATGCTGCACCATACCCCCACTTCCCATCCATCTAGGTAACCCCTCACCTGCAGAATCCACCACGCATGTCGTCTCTCCCAAGAGACTGTCCTTTTAATATTTAATTTTTAAACTCTTTTTGCAGCTTTATTGAGGTGTAATTGACAAAAGTTGTATATATTTAAGGTGTACAACGTGATGGTTTCATATAAATATACATTTTGAAATGATCACTACAGTTAAGCTAATTAGCATTCATCACCTCACATAGTTACCTTTTTTCTTCCACTATCCCCCCTCCCCCTCCCTTCTGGCAACCACCTGTTTGTTCTCTGTAGTCTGTTTTGTTTGTTCTTTTGTTTTTTAGATTCCACATGTAAGTGAAATTATACAGCATTTGTCTTTGTCTGAATTATTTCACTTAATATAATCTATATTGTTGCAAATGGCAAGATTTCATTCTTTTTTATGGCTGAGTAATATTCGTGTGTGTGTGTGTGTGTGTGTGTGTGTGTATACACCACATCTTCTTTATCTGTCCGTCTATGGATGGACATTTCAATTGTTTCCATATTGTGGCTATTGTGAATAATGCTGCAGTGAACATAGGGAATCGTATATGTTTTCAGATTAGTGTTTTCCTTTTCTTTGGAAAAATACCAGAAGTGGAATTGCTGGTTTGGATGGTAGTTCTATTTTTAATTTTTTTGAGGAAACTTCATACCCTTTTACATAGTGACTGCTACACCAATTTACATTCCCACCAATAGTGCATGACAGGTTCCCTTTTCTCCACATCCTTGCCAAAACTTATTTGTGGTCTTTATAACAGCCATTCTGACAGGTGTGAGGTGATTGTGGTTTTGATGTGCATTTCCCTGATGATTAGCGATGTTGAGCATCTTTTCATGTGTACGTTGGCCATCTATATGCCTTTGGAAAATGTCAACTCTATTCAGGTCCTCTGCCCATTTTGTAATTGGGTCATTTTTGTTTGATGTTGACTTGTATGAGTTATTTATATATTTGGGATATTAACCCCTTATCATATATATGGTTTACAAATATCCTCTCCCATTCATAGGCTGCCTTTTTGTTTTGTTAATAGTTTCCTTTGCTGTGCAAAAGCTTTTTAGTTTGATGTAGTCCCATTTGTTTATTTGTGCTTTTGTTTCCCTTGTCCAAGAGGCCGTCCTTGATCCCTAGCCTTATAAAGCCTCCTCTTGGCTTCTCTCTGGGTACCAGCTAGCGTCTTCCTCTGCTTATTTATAGTTTGTAACTGAAGCTTACATACGGCCAGTTTGGCCTTCCTAATCCTCTATGTACACACTACGTATCTGCAACTAACCGGCCGTTTCTTTGCTTATATTCATATCAAATTTCTGAGACAGGCCGTCTCACTGGCCCAGCTCGTCTCATCCTTTCATCCCAGAGCACAGCTAACCTGTGTATTACCTACTATCAGCTGGTCAGTCATGTGCAGGAAAGCAGAATGAGCAGATCTAGAGCTTGCCCAGCTGCTTCCCATGCTGTGTTCAGTGCTGTGGCTGTGACGTGTGGGCACGAGGCACCCCATCATGGCTTTATCTTCCTGCCAGGCCTTGGGTATAGGAGGGGTTTTTAGGGAGATACAATTTGGCCATTTGTCCTCACCACTCAGGAATAAATTTATGTTGTACCAAAGGGATTCAATCCGCTGGTTGAGTATTTGGTCGTTGGTCTGTTTATTCAACTAGAAGCTCTGCCAGGCCCTGGGAATGGAGAAGGCTAGGAAGCCACCCTGTTCTCACAGTCTAGTGGGGGTAGCAGGGGAGGACAGAAGAGGGGGCTTAGGGTGTATAACCAGCCAGTTATGGTACAATGAGTATGGGAGGAAAGGCTCTGAAACTGTGGGCACCCCCAGGGTTCCAGCCCCAGAGAGCCTTCCTCGAGGGCCTGGTAAAAACCCGTGAAGCCTAAACACTTGGAGAGGGCATCTCCAGAGACATGGGGTGGCCCCTGGAGGGGCAGTGGCCCCCGTTCTAAGGGGGAGCGGCTCGAGCCACTGTCTGTGGGATCAGAATGCTGCTAGGGTTTGTGTGTGGATTACGTGCACACGCGCGGCCCTTGTTCATCTGAGTGGCCATCACTTCTGTCCTGGAGTTTGGTTTTCTAATTGGTGTGAGGAGAGCCTGTGTCTGTGAACTTGTGCTCCCCACCCCCCCGGCCCCCCCAAACCCAGTGGCTCAGACCACTTTGGTCCCCGGGTATGACTGCAGCTTTGCACACACCCTGAGGCTGAGCCTCAACCTGACAGTAAGGAAATCATTTGTGGCATCAGCTGGAAACCGTCTGGCTGCCCTTCTCCCCTGCTCCCCCCATTTTTATTAAAACTTTTCTTGGCAAATCCAGTTCTTTCTATCCAAGAATTTGTTTGTTGGAAAACAAATACTCCATTTCCCAGAGATAAAAGCCAAAAATGTCCATCTTGTGGAAAACTGCATCACATTAGGTCAAGGGGGACTTCTCAGGATGGTGAAAGCAGTCTGGCCTGGTCTCCCGGCCCACACTACCATGGTTGCACCCAGTGCAGGAGCTGGGGAGAAGTTGGGGGGTCAGACCTGAGGTGGTCCCATGAGGCTGGACCTCCCCCAGGAGCTTCAGGTTTGACCCTGAACCTTTCGGGGAAGTCCCTGCAAAGGCTGGGCAGGAGAAGCAGCCCCTCTCACGCTCCCATCCGGAGGCCCTGCCCACCCTCTGCCCCGTCTCAGGAAAACAGACACCTGCTGTCTTTGCGGAGGTTTCCCAGGCTTGGAGAAAACCCTCTGGGCCGTCACACGCTCACTGAGTACATGGCTTACTGGGAAGTCTGCTGTTCAGGTGACAGCGTTCAGTGTCCCTTGGTCTGAGAGACCAGCCTTGGTTCCCCTCTTTCTCTCAGCCCCTTGCTCAATCCCCTACTTCTAAAACGCATCCCTGCACCACCACTTCTCTTCACCGTGTCACCAGCACTCTGGTCCAGGCCCCCATCGCTCCTGCCCGGACACCTCAAGCCCTTCCAAACCAAGCTACCCTCCAGCCTCCCCGACTCCAGGCCACTCTCCTCACAGCTGCCTGAGCCATCCTGTGACGGGGGACCCTCCTGACCAAAGGCCAGTCTGGATCATCACAGTGGATGAGTGTGGTACAGCTTGATTCTCCAGAACAGCTGCAGACCTCAGAAGCCTGGGCAGGAATTCCAGAAGGAATTGCACAGGAAGTATCACCTCCCTCCCCTGGAAGCTGCGGGTGAAGGGAGGAAACCACGGGAAACAGAGCGAGGCCAGGGTGGTTATACTAGACAGAGGACTTCTTGGGCTGGGCAGTGTTCCCAGAAAAGAAGCCACCACTGTCTGGGTGGTCACCTGGAGGCCTCGAGGTCCCTGGGGCTCAGGAAGAAGGAAGATTGGCCCCAGCATGACCTCGGGCTCCTTTGCTAAGCTGCAGGCCAGGCCAGGGGCCCTCTCAGAAGCCCAGCTGTACTTTGTCGCGACTCACTTTGTGCTGTGGTCTGTCCAGCTGGTATCCCACAGACTGTCCTCACTGTCCTGTCCCTCACTCTGGCCCTTCCTGTCCCCCTCGTCCTCACCTTAGCCCTCTCCCCCATGCTGGCCCCTCCCTCCCCTACCCTCTCCCTGACTCGGCCCCAGTCAGTGGCTCTCCTTTCTTTCTCGAAAAAGTCCATCTCGTGTTCCTGGGACACCCCTCCCCTCTCTCAAAAGACCTTTCTCATCTCTCACTCTTGCCAACACTAATGTCCCCTCCCACCCTGGATCCCCTCCCAGGGTGGTCTTCATTCCCTGTGATTTTCCTGTCTCTGGTGGTCCCTCCTCGATCCAGGACTTCCCTCCACTCTCCATTCAGTATCCCCTGCCTGGTACCATCGCACTGCCTGGAAGAGGAGGGCTCAAGCATCCCTGGGGCATCTCTTGGCTTCCTCGGGTGTCAGCACCCTGACCTGGGACTAGTGTCCTTACTCTCTGGGATGCCTTCCTCTGCAGGTCCCAAGACTCCCAAGGCGACCAGATTCAGTGTCCTCAGTCCTCCTCCTCCTGGCCCTACCAACCACATCGCCCTGCTTGAGACCCTCTCTTCCCTCAGTGCCTCTCTCCTGGGTTTTTTCTTCCTCTTACCTTCTACACAGACTTCTTTCTCCCCCATCCCCCCAAATGTGAGGGCTTCCTGAGGCTCCTACCCCCAGTCTTCCTTCTCCATCATGTCCCTAAGGTGTTCCATCTATGCTCAGATTCCTGCTCTGTGCCCAGCACCTCCACACCTGGGGCTCTGGTCCAGGCCTTTTTGAATATCTCTTCCAGGACATCCCCACCTGGATGTCACACAGCTACCTCAAACCCAACACAGACAACACAAAACTCATCCTCTCCATTTTCAGTCCTCCATCAGGGCCTCCCCAGGGAGCTACCTTCACTCCTTCTGCTGTGGTTCTTACTGAGTCATCCAGGGGCAGAATTTTGGGTCTCTCTGACAAGCTCTCTCCAGCCCCCCATCCTCCTGACAGTCTTGCCTGTAGGCCAACCTCTCCTATGCCCTCTGCTCCCTCCCCCAGTGTTTGGCAATAACAACTTGTTTGGGTCTCCTGTTCCCATTTTCTTCCCAGTGCTACCCTGGTTACCAGAGTTACCTTCTTTTTCCTTTTTTGAAAATCACTCAAGCATTCTGAAAAACTGGTATAAGAAATGTTTTCCTTCAACAAGTATGGATGCATAGCTTCACGTGAACATCAAAGACGTGTATTTTGGAGTCTGTTAACATTGTAAGCTCCCTAAGCAATGAAGGACCAGTCCACCCTCTCCTCTGCAACTTCTTCCAGCACTTAGGACTTACGAAATATAATGATTTCTTGGAGCAAAGAGTAATTTTACTGACCAAATAAAGGTAATCGTCCCACTTCCCACTGAGAAATATACACATATGGAATTCATTATTCCAAGAGTTCCTACTGGCAGAAAAAAAATCTAAATGTATTCAAAAGCCCTGGAGAAAGGTATGCCGGAGACAAGGTTGTTTTCTAAGACACACACTCCTGAAAAAAAAGAGAGAGAAGGATGGACTTAATCCTTAATGCTGATCTACAGGGTGAGATGTCCGTGGGTAGGAAGTTTATACATGAGACCAGCTGATGGGATGCCTTTCCCACAGCATAGCATAGTGCTGGCTCATATGTTTATGCATTCACTCAACCTGTATTTAAGCATGTACATGATCCAGCTAGAGTTCCTGGAGTTGCTTTTCTAGTAGTGATAACAACTTCAGCCCAACAACCCTGACCTCTGGACCCAGACCTGAGACCACAAGGCGCCTACTGGGGTTGGGCTGCTGCCTGTGGCCGTGAGCCACTAAGGAAATGACCCATGACCTAGACATCATCGACTCCCTGCTCTAATTCGCCAGCACAAACATCACTTAGAATGTCATTCTGAAGAGCTGACACTGTTGGCTGACCTACCATGGAAGGCAGGCATCAGCAACTGCCACGGTGACTTCATGACAAATGTCTTCCCTCCTTCTTGCCCCAAGAATTAGGTTCCTTGATTTATTTTCAAAAAATTTTATGCAGCAAAGTTAGAAAGTGGACAGTATCTTTGTTACAAATATACTTTCTCATCTAGGCACAGAATACCAGGAAGCAGCCTTGAAATTATTTTCCAATATCTAAGGAAAATATATTTTTTTGCAAGTGTACTTGCTACAGTAAGCATTTGATTAACTTCCTGTTGTCTGGGAGGAAATGCCAAGTGTGTATATAGGAGTAGAGTATAGTGTTGGGTTAATTAACCTTTAACAATAAGAGGGAGAAACAAATATTTTGAAGTCTAATGCTGCCTCTTCCTACCTTCCATGTCTCTTAACCTCTCTTTAATATTTTTCTTCATTTTAAATTTCTGTACTGCATTCTGGGTAGCTTTTTGTAACCTAGCTTCTGATTCACCAATTCTTTTTTTTTTTTTTTCAGTTGTGGTTCTTCTGCTCTTTAATGGAATTTGGGTTTTAATATTCAGTGTCTGTATTTTTCATTTCTAAAAGCTCTCTTTTTTTCTTGTAAAAATATATCTCCTTTTACCTAAGTAGTTGCTTATGTTTTTCATTGCACCTTTTGTTTCTTTAATTATTGTACACATTCCTTTTTAATAATCTGGATCTATTAATTCCATTTCTTGAAGTTCTTAGAAATTTGAAGCTGTTCATGCTTTTGCTGACTTTCATTTGCAGTGGATTCTTTTCGCATGTGGTCCATAAATTTGGATTGTGACCTCAAGTTCTGCCTGCCCTTATTTGTCAAAATCTCACGGGACAGTAAGACATGAATAAGAAATAATACAGGCACCACAATACAGGCACTAGTCCCCTCCACCAGGAAGCCTACACAACCCAGTGAACCAACCTTAGCCACTGGAGACAGACATCAAAAACAGCGGGTACTACGAACCTGCAGCCGGCAAAAAGGAGACCCCAAACACAGTAAGATAAGCAACAAACACAAGAAAGAGGTCACCTCCTCTGAAGTCAGGGAGATGCGGCATGTGGGATCTTCCCAGACTAGGGCACGAACCCGTGTCCCCTGCATCGGCAGGCGGACTCTCAACCACTTGCGCCACCAGAGAAGCTCCCTCTTAACCATTTTTAAGTGTACATTTCAGTACTATTAAGTATATTAGCATATTGTGAAATAGATCTCCAGAATTTTATCATCTTGCAAATCTGAAACTCTATACCCATTAAACAACTCCTCTTTCCCTCTCTCTTCAGCCTCTAGTAACCACCACTCTACTTCTTGTTTCTACGAATTTGACTAATTTAGATACCTCTTATAAGTGGAATCATACAGTATTTGTCATTTTGTGATGACTTATTTCACTTAGCATAATGTCCTCAAGATTCATCCATGTTGTACATGTTGACAGGACTTTCTCCCTTTTTAAGGCTGAATAACATTGTATGTGTATGCATGCACCGCACTTTGTTTTCCCATTCATCCATCAGTGGACATGTGGATTGCTTCCACTTCTTGACTATTGTGAACAGTGCTTCTATAAACATGGGTGTGAAAAAATCTCTTCAACACCCTGGTTTCAATTATTTTGCATATATACCCAGAAGAGGGATTGCTAGATCGTATGGCAGTTCTATTTTTAATTTTTTGAAGAAACTTCATACTGTTTTCCATATGTTATACCACTTTACAAATCCACTAATGGTGCACAAGAGTGCCAATTTCTATGCATCCTTGCTAATACTTGTTATTTTCTACTTCTTTCTTTTTTTTTTTTTAGTAATTGTCATCCTAATGGCTCTGAGGTGGTATTTCACTGTGGTGTTGCTTTGCATTTTTATGATGATTAGTGATGTTGAGCATCTTTTCATATGCTTTTTGGCCATGATATATCATCTTTGGAGAAACGTCTATTCAAATTCTTTGCCCGTTTTTATTTTTTTTAAATTTTATTTATTTATTATTATTTTTTTTGCGGTACACGGGCCTCTCACTGCTGTGGCCTCTCCCGTTGCGGAGCACAGGCTCCGGATGTGCAGGCTCAGCGGCCATGGCTCATGGGCCCAGCCGCTCCGCAGCATGTGGGATCTTCCCAGACCGGGGCACGAACCCATGTCCCCTGCATCGGCAGGGGGACTCTCAACCACTGCGCCACCAGGGACGCCCTCTTTGCGCGTTTTTAATTGGGTCATTATATTTTTTTCTTGTTGAGTTGTAGGACTTCTTTTTATATTCTGAACACTAGACCCTCATCACATATATGACTTGCAAATGTTTTCTTCCATTCTTTATGTTCTCTTTTTACTCTGTTGATGATGTCCTTTGATGCACCAAAGTTTTAAACCTTGAGGTAATCCCATATGTCTATTTTTGCTTTTGTTGCCTATGCTTTTGGTGTCATTTCTAAGAAAACATTCAGCCCAGTATCATAAAGATTTTCCCTAATGTTTTCTTCTTTTATAGTTTTAAGTCTTACACTTAGGTCTTTCATCCACTTTGAGTAAATTTTTGTATATGGTGTAAAGTAAGGGTTCAATTTCATTCTTTTGCATGGGGATACTCAGTTTTCCTACTACTATCTGTTGAAAAGACTATAATTTCCTTACTCACTGGTCTTGACATTCTTGTTGAAGATCACTTGACCATATATGTGAGTATTTATTTCTGGGATTTCTATTCTATTCATTGATTTATGTGTTGGTCTTTTTGCCAGTATCACACTGTTTTGATTACTGTACCTTTGTTATATGTTTTGAAATCAGGAAATATAAGACCTCCAAATTTGTTTCTCTTTTTCAAAATTGTTTGGCTCTTCAGGGTCTCTTGGGGTACCATATGAATTTTAGGATGTATTTTTCTAAGTCTACAAAGAATGTCACTGAGATTTTGATAGTGATCACGTTGAATCTGTAGATCACTTTAAGTAGTACAAACATTTTAACAATTTCCAATCCATGAACAAGGGATGCCTTTCCATTTATTTGTATCTTCTTTAATTTTTTTCACAATGTTTTGTAGCTTACAGTGTACAAATCTTTCATCTCTCTGGTTAGGTTTATTACTAGATATGATTCTTTTTGATGCCATTGTAAATGGATTTGTTTTCTTAATTTTCTTTTTTTATTGAAGTATAGTTGATTTACAGTACTATATTATTTTCAGGTGTATAGCATAGTGATTCAGTATTTTTATAGATTAAACTCCATTTAATGGTTTTATAAAATATTGGCTATATTCCCTGTGTTGTACAATATATCCTTGTAGCTTATTTATTTTATACATAGTAGTTTATACCTCATATTTCCTTTCCTCTATCTTGTCTCTCCCCACTTTCCTCTCCCACTGGGAACCATTAATTTGTTCGCTGTATCTGTAAATCTATTTCTCTTTCAGTGTATTTATTTATTTGTTTATTTTTTATATTACATATATAAGTTAAATTGTATGGTATTTGTCTTTCTCCACCTGACATTTCACTAAGCATTAATAGCCTCCATGTTGCAAAGAGCAAAACATTCTTTATTATGGCTGAGTAGTATTCTGATAAATACATATATACATACGGAATACATATATATGTATATATTGGAATATTTATATCTTCTTCTGTATCCATTCATCTGTTGATGGACACTTAGGTTTCTTCCTTATCTTGGCTATGGTAAATAAGCTGCTATAAACACTGGGGTGCATGTGTCTCTTTGAATTAGTGTTTTCATTTTCTTCGGATATATATCCCTGAGTGGAATTGCTTGGTCATATGGTAGTTCTATTTTTCATTTTTTGAGGAACCTGCATATTGTTTTCCATAGCAGCTACACCATTAACCTTCCCACCAACAGTGTACTAGGGTTCCTTTTCCTCCACATCCTTGCCAACATTTGTTATCTGTGGTCTTTTTGATGACAGCCATCAAATAGACAGGTGTGAGGTGATATCACATTGTGGTTTTGATTTTCATTTCTATGGTGATTAGGCACGTTGAGCATCTTTTCATGTGCCTGTTGACCGTCTGTCTGTCTTCTCTGGAAAAATGTCTATTCAGGTCTTCTGCCCAAATTTTTATTGGGTTGTTTGGTGTTTTTTTGATATTGAGTTATACGAGCTGTTCATATATTTTGGATTAACCCCATCAGACGTATCATTTTCAAATATTTTCTCCCCTTCAGTAGATTGTCTTTTCATTTTGTTGATGGTTTCCTTTGCTGTACAAAAGCTTTTAAGTTTAATTAGGATCCATTTGTTCATTTTTTCTTTTGTTTCCTTTGCCTGAGGAGACAGATCCAAAAATATATTGCTACAATCTATGTCAAAGAGTGTTCTGCCTATGTTTTCTTCTAGGATTTTTATGGTTTCTGGTCTTACATTTAGATCTTTAATCCATTTTGAGTTTATTTTTATATGTGGTATGAGAAAATTTTCTAATTTCATTCTTTTACATTTAGCTGTCCAGTTTTCCCAGCACCACTTATTGAAGAGACTGTCTTTTCTCTATTGTATATTCTTTCCTCCTTTGTCATAGATTAATTGACCATTAAGTGCTTGGATTTATTTATGGTCTCTCTATTCTGTTCCATTGTTTTATAGCTTTGTGTCTGAAGTCAAAGAGTGTGATGGCGGGAGGTGGGGCCAGAGATGGAGGGGCTAAAGCCAGAGCCAGATATGAATCAGTGTCTAGTTCTCCTATTCTCAGTGTCTGTCACTGCCCTATTGGGTCAGTGTCAGATCCCAAGATGCTGGAGGAGGAGCCCTGAAAGTCAGGTCTGAGCTGGTTTTATTACATATAGTTACACCCTCTCCCTCTTCTCAGCAATGGCAGCTTTTTGATTACTTATTCAATCTCCTTACTCATTATTAGTCTGCTCAAATTTTCTGCTTCTTCATAATTCAGACTTGGTATGTTGTGCGTTTCAAGAAATTAATCCATTTTTTCCAATTTATGTATACAATTGTTCATAGTATTCTTTTTTTATATAAAAAATGAATTGTTTTTATTTCTGTGGCACAATTTGTAATATCTCCTCTTTCATTTCTGATTTTAGTTATTTGAGTATTCTCTTTTATTCTTAGTTAATCTAGCTAAGATTTTGTCAATTTTATCAATCTTTCAAAAATTTATCTCAATTTTATTTTTTCTATTGTTTTTCTATTCTCTATTTCATTTATCTCTTCTCTCATCTTTATATTTCCTTGCTTCTGCTAGTTTTGGGTTTAGTTTTTTACCCCTAGTTTCTGTAGGTGTAAATTTAAAATGTTAAATTGAGATCTTCTTTTTTAATGTACACATTTACAGCTGTAAAATTCCCTCTTAGCACTGCTTTCATTGTATCCCATAAGTGCTGGTATATTGTATTTTAATTTTCATTTATCTCTAATTTCTCTTGTGATTTATTCTTTGGTGCATTGGTAGTTTAAGGGTGTGCTGTTTAATTTTCACATATTCATGAATTTTTCTGTTTCTCATGTGCTTTTGGTTTCAAATTTCATTCCATTTGTAATCAGAAAAGATACTTTGTATAATTTCAATCTTGAATTTGTTAAGACTTGTTTTATGGCCTGACACATGGTCTGTCATAGAAAATGTTCCAAGTGCACTTGAGAAGAATGTATATTCTGTTGTTATTAGGTGGAGTGCTCTATTAGGTCCAATTGCTATATTGTTCAAGTTCAGGTTCTCTATTTTCTTATTGATCTTCTGTCTGTTTGTTCTATTCATTATTGAAAATAGGGGTGTTGAAGTCTCCAGCTATTATTGTATTGCTGTCTATTTCTCCCTTCAACTCTGCAGTTTGTTTCATATATTTAGGAGCTCTGAGGTTGGGTGCATAAATATTTATAATTGTTATATCTTCTTGGTGAATTATCTCTTATAACAGTTTTTGATTTAAAGTATATTTTTATTTTTGATATTAGTACTTCTTCTCTCTTTTGGTTACCATTTATAGAGTATCTTTCCATCCTTTCACCTTCAGTCTATAATGTGTCCTGAGATCTAAAGTAAGTCACTTAGAGACACCCTTTTGTTGATTTTGTTTTTAAAATCCATTCAGCCAATCTATGTCTTTTGGTTGAGTTTATCTATTTACATTTAAAGTAACTAATGAGAGAGAAGAACTTACTGTTACCATTTTGTTAACTGTTTTCTGTATGTCTTGTAGCTTTTTTGTCCCTCCTTTCCTTTCTTCCTTTCTTCCTTTGTATTTCTTTATTTTTCTCTTGTAGTAATATACTTTGGTTCCTTTCTCATTTCCCTTTGTGTATGTTCTATGGATGTTTTCTTTGTGGATGCCATTGCAACTTCATAAAGCCTCCTAAAAATATAACATTCTATTTTAAACTGATAACAATTTTACTTCAGTTGCATACAAAAATCTCTACTCTATTACAGCTCCCCACTTCCTCTATTTTATATTATTGATGTCTCAAATTACATTGTATTCCCATAACATAGGTTTTTGGTTTAAAAAATGCTTTTTGTCACATGTGTATATAAGTTCCCTGCATCAAGATTACTATATTTATTCATGTATTTACTATTACTGGAGATCTTTTTTTTTTTACATTTTTCTTTCTTTTTTACTTTAAAAAGAATCGAGATACTGTTGATGTACAGTATTATATACGTTACAGATGTACAGCGTAGTGATTCATAATTTTTTAAGTTTATACTCCATTTATACTTATTATAAAATATTGACTATATTCCCTGTGTTATATAATGTATCCTTGTAGCTTATTTATTTTATGCATAATAGTTTGTACCTCTTAGTCCCCCTCCTCTATCTTGCCCCTCCCCTTTTCCTCTCCCTACTGATAAGCACTAGTTTGTTCTCTCTACATGTGAGTCTGATTCTTTTTTGTTATATTCACTAGTTTGTTGTATTTTTTAGGTTCCACATATAAGTGATATTATACAGTATTTGTCTTTCTCTGTCTGACTTATTTCACTTAGCATAATGCCCTCCAAGTCCATCCATGTTGTTGCAAATGGAAAATTTTCATTCTTTTTATGGCTGAGTGGTATTCTATTGTATATATACATACCACATCTTCTTTATCCATTCATCTGTTGATGGACACTTAAGGTTGTTTCCATATCTTGGCAATTGTGAATAATGCTGCTATGAACATTGGTTTCCCTTTTCTCCACAACCTTGCCAACATTTGTTGTCTGTGGTCTTTTTGATGATAGCTATCAAGTAGACAGGTGTGAGGTGATATCACATTGTAGTTTTGATTTTCATTTCTCTGATGATTAACGATGTTGAGCATCTTTCCATGTACCTGTTAACCATCTCTCGTTCTTTGGTCTTCTGCCCCTTTTTTAATCTGGTTGTTTGGATTTTTTTGATATTGAGTTGTATGAGCTGTTTATATATTTTGGATATTAACCGCTTATTGGTCATATTATTAGCAAATATTTTCTCCTATTCTTTAGGTTGTCTTTTCATTTTGCTGATGGTTTCCTTTGCTGTGCAAAGGCAAGATTATTATATTTTAAAATGGCTTCATGTTGCTAACATTCTTTTGTTTCAACTTGAAGAAGTCTCTTTAGCATTTCTTCTAGAGCAGTTCTAGTGGTAATAAGCTCTCTCAGCTTCTGTTCATCTGGGAAAGTCTTAATTTCTCCTTCATTTTTTGAAGGACAGTTTGGCCAGATATAGTATCCTTGGCCAACAGTTTTTTCTTTCAGCAATTTGAATATATCATCCCACTTCATTTTGACCTGCAAAGTTTCTGTTGAGAAATTCACTGAAAATCTTATGGAGGCTCCCTTGTTTGTGATTCTCTTTTGCTGCATCTAAGATTCTCTCTCTGTCTTTGACATTAGACAGTTTGATTATAATGTCGCATTGTGGTTCTCTTTGGAGTTTTTTGAGTTTCTTGAATCTGTGTGTCTATTTCTTTCCTTAGAGTTGGGAAATTTTTAGTTATTATTTCTTCAAGTAAATTCTCTGCCCCTTTCACTTTGTCTTTTCCCTCTGGGATTCATACAATGTGTATGTTGGTCCACTTGATAGTGTCCCATAAGTTCCTTAGCTCTCTTCATTTTTCTTCATTCAGTTTTTTCCTTTTGCTCCTCTGACTTGATGATTTTAAATGACCTTTCTTCAGGCTGATTTTTTTTCTGCCTGATCAAGTCTGTTGTTGAACCCCTCATTAGTTTTCAGTTCAGTTAATGTATTTTTCAGTTCAAGAATTTCTGTTTCTTTTTTTTTTTAATACTTTCTTCCTCTTTGTTGATATTCTCATTTTGTTCTTGGTGGGTTCATGGTAGATGAGTGGGTGTAAAGGTAAGCACTTGGACAGTGCTGTGAAGTCATTTACTTTTTCTTGTAGGCACACAGGAAGACTACATTTCCCAGTGTCCCCTGCCTCTGGATGGGGCCATGTGATTAGTTCTGATCAATGGAATTCAACTTCTTGGTCCAGCTCCTACGATATACCATGAGGATCTTGGCTGCTCTCATTATCTATAAGACAGCTATCTGAATACAGAGGACCCAGAAGAAGGCTGCAAGACGATGGAGGATCCATAAGATGGAAGGGACAGCCAACCAGGAACATTCACTTTGTTTGTGTGAGGGAGGAAAAAGTCTTTGTATTAATCCACTGAGATTTAGGTTTGTTATAGTTGTTAGTCCATTCTGACTGATACAGAAATTGGTAAAGGAAGTGGAGTCTTGCTGAAATTAAATCCTACAGTATGTGACATTAGCATAGCAGTAGGTGGTAAGCAGTGAGGAAGCTATGCCGGGGACTGGAGAAATAGAGATCCATGTTGTTAGAGAAAAAACATTTGATAAAATCATCATTTTTTGAAATGTGAGAGGAAGATCCCATGCCTAATGAGTCATCAGTACCAAGGAAAAAGATGGGAAGTAAAGTATTAACATGTGTGGATATTATTGGCCTTGATGGCAGGGTATTGCAAAGACATGTGCATTCAGGAAAGACTCAGCCAGTGTAAATGTTGAAATGAAAGGAAATTGCGAGATTCCAGAAATTTGGCACCTTGAAAGAAGGGAAAGACAAGTATTTTGAAGGCCCAAATAGTAAGAGATAGTAGTTTTAAAGCTTTGAGCAATAAAGGCTCAGTAAAACTTATCAGCTGAATAAAGCCCTCAGGGAAAATTTTAAATTTTGGTCTTTTTTGTTCAAGCTGGATAGGCTCAAGGTAGCTGCCTTTACATATAGAGAGAGGCAAAGGAGAGGGGTGGGAAAGCACTTCAGGATTTGAGAACTATGACCAGGAAAAAACCTTAGTTATGATTAATAAATGGAACTGAAAGCAAGTAGATTAGCAACCCAGTGTTTGAAGGAATTAAATTTTGTAAGCTACAACAGCCTGGACAAAAACTGGCTCTAACTGTTCAATACTTAAAACAATCATCAGAATGGCAGTGGCAGCACAGTGGGAGGTGAGCCTGGACCCCACATTCTTCCATGTACAGAACATCCTGGGATCATCTCTCATCTGTCAGCTGCCAAGGTATTTGCAGCAAGTTTCAATGAAACAAGCACAATGGACTAAACATGTTCACTATCAAAAGGTGAACATTTACAACTTCCAATCCTGACCAAGATGGATTAATGGACCAGATTTATTTCCACCCAAAATAACTAAAAATCTGGACAAATATATGAAACAGTATTTTTAAGACATTACATATTAGGCAATGAAGAACAATGATTCTTGAAAAATGGGAAGAAAATGAGGTGAACCCTGTGATGGTCCCAGCTTAATTCTTAGAAAGGAAACGAGGGAGAGCTTAGTGGTCTCCTTAGGTTGAAAAGTTGGATTTTGAAGGCCCAGGTGGCTTGAGTTTGCAGGGCAAATCATCAGAGAGGAAGAGTTGCACAGAGAGAGAAGTCTAGAAATCTGTAGAAGGTTCCTGCAGTATTCACCTGAGTACTGGCCAGTGTGTGAATATGAGAAAATTTCACAAGGCCGGAGAAAGTATTGCCCAAAAAGGATCAGAGGAAAAATCCCTGTAGCTCACACAGGGACAGACATATGTCTGTTTTCAACATCCAGAGGAAAATTATGTAATTCACAAGTTATCAGGCGAGTTTGCCTCAGTAGTGGGGAAAATTTAGCCCCTCTACTAAGATAAACACTACTCTGGCCCTATCTGAAAAAGCTTAAAAACAATATCTGAAAGAATTAAACTGGCTCTAAGTAACTTAATCATGTCCCATAACAAGAGTCAAGCATATTTATAGGAATACGGAAACAAATAGCACAAAACAAGGTAAAATTTTAAATGTCTGGCATACATTCAAAGATTGCCAGACATCCAATGAAGCAGAAATGTATGATCCATAATGAAGAGAAAAATCAATCATTAGAAACTGACCCAGAAAGAATATAGATGATAGATTCTACAGATGGTAGATTCTATAGAATAGAAATTCTATAGACTCCATAATGAAGAGAAAAATCAATCATTAGAAACTGACCCAGAAAGAATATAGATGATAGATTCTACAGACGGTAGATTCTATAGAATAGAAATTCTATAGAATTTATCATCATTATAGTAGATTGGGACCTTAACACAGTTATTAGAACTGTGTTCAGAAAGAACACAGAAACTGTGTCCATATGTTCATAAAGATAGATGAAAGACTGAACTGTTAAGTAGAGACATAGAAAATATAAAGAATACTCAAATTGAACTTATAGAAAACTTTAATGTCTGAGATTTTTAAAAAATACACTGGATGCTACAAATGGTAGATTAGTTATTGTGGAAGAGAAGATTAGTGAGTTTGAAGACAGAGCAATAGAAACTACCCAAAATGAAACACAAAAAGGAAAAATACTACAAATAAACAAACAAAACATCAGTGGGCTGTAGGACAACTTCAAGCATCCTAAAGTCCCTGAAGGAAAGGAGGTGAAAAATTTTTTTCCAGCTTTGAGGTATTGCTGACACATAACATTGTGTAAGTTTAAGGTGTATAATGTGTTGATTTGACACACCTACATATTGCAAAATGATTACCACCATATCATTAGGTAACACCTTTATCACATTACATAATTACCATTTCTTCTTTGTGGTGAGAACATGTAAGATTTACTCTCTTAGCAACTTTCAAATGCACAGTATTATTGTAAAAATACAGTATTGTTAACAATAATCACCATGCTGTACATTAAATCCCCAGAAGTTATTCATCTTATAACTGAAAGTTTGTACTCACTGACCAATATCTCCCCATTTCCCCTACCCCCTGGTCCCTGGTAACTGCCATTCTACTTTTTTTTCTGTGAGTTTAGCTTCTTTAGATTCTGCATATGAGTGAGCTCACACAGTATTTGTCTTTCTCCGTCTGACTTATTTCACTTAGCATAATGCCCCAAGGTCCATCCATGTTGTTGCAAATGGCAGAATTTCCTTCTTTCTCATGGCTGAATAATATTCCAGTTTGTGTGTGTGTGTGTGTGTGTGTGTGTGTGTGTGTGCTCTGTATTCTTCTTTATCCATTCACTTAGGTTGTTTCCACATCTTGCCGATTGTGAATAGTGCTGCAATGAATGTGGGACTGCAGATATCTCTTCAAGATTGTGTTTTCATCTCCTTTGGTTATATACCTGGAAGTAGGATGGCTGGATCATGTGGTAGTTCTATCAAAAGAAATTTTTTGAAGAACTAATGGACACATTAGTAAAAACTATAAATCCAGATACTTAAGAAACTCAGTGAATCCCATGCACAAGGAACAATAAAACTATACCAAGGTACAAGATATAATCAAATTGCTCAAAACAAGAGAAAATCTTAAAAGTAGCTATAGGAAAAGACCATAGATTTTTTGTTGGAATAAACATAAATCAGAAATAGCCTATCAAACTTTTAAAGTACTGAAATATAAGAATTGTCACCCCAGAATTTTTTACCTAGTAAAAATACCTTTCAAAAATGGTGAAATAAAGACCTCTTTAGGTATAAAGATCAACAAGGAACTCATCACCAACAGATCTGCACTACAAGGAATACCAAAAGAAGTCCTGGGCTTCCCTGGTGGCGCAGTGGTTAAGAATCTGCCTGCCATTGCAGGGGACACGGGTTCGAGCCCTGGTCTGGGAAGATCCCACATGCCGTGGAGCAACTAAGCCCGTGCACCACAGCTACTGAGCCTGCGCTCTGGAGCCTGCATGCCACAACTACAGAAGTCCGTGCGCCTAGAGCCCGTGCTCTGCAACAAGAGAAACCACAACAATGAGAAGCCTGCGTGCCGCAACAAAGAGCAGCTCCTGCTCGCCGCAACTAGAGAAAGCCCAAGCACAGCAACGAAGACCCAATGTAGCCAAATTAAAAAAAAAAAAAAAAAGTCCTACAAGCAGAATGAAAATGTTACCAGTTATAAATCTGGATCTACACAAAGGAATGAAGAGTACCAGAAATAATAACCATGTGGGTAAATATAAAGACTGTTTTTGTTTTAATCTCTTTAAAAGATAATTGTTTAAAGCAAAAATAAAAACAATGTAATGTGGCATTTAAAACACATAGAGAAGGGCTTCCCTGGTGGCGCAGTGGTTGAGAATCTGCCTGCTAATGCAGGGGACATGGGTTCGATCCCTGGTCTGAGAGGATCCCACATGCCGCAGAGCAACTAGGCCCGTGAGCCACAACTACTGAGCCTGCGCATCTGGAGCCTGTGCTCCGCAACAAGAGAGGCTGCGATAGTGAGAGGCCCGCGCACCATTATGAAGAGCGGCCTCTGCTTGCCACAAGTAGAGAAAGCCCTCACACAGAAACGAAGACCCAACACAGCAAAAATAAATTAATTAATTAATAAACTCCTAACCCCAACATCTAAAGAAAAACACATAGAGAGCTTCCCTGGTGGCGCAGTGGTTGAGAGTCCGCCTGCCGATGCAGGGGACACGGGTTCGTGCCCCGGTCCGGGAAGATCCCACGTGCCGCGGAGCGCTAGGCTCATGAGCCATGGCTGCTGAGCCTGCGCGGCCGGAGCCTGTGCTCCGCGACGGGAGAGGCCACAACAGTGAGAGGCCTGCGTACCGCAAAAAAAAACCCAAAAAAACACATAGAGAAATAAAATGTATGACAGCAATAGCACAAAGACCTAAAGGGGGAAAATGTAAATATGTTATTGTAAGGTCTTTTCTGTACATGGAATGGTATAACATCACTTGAAAGTAGACCATGACAAATTTTATATGTATACTGTAAACTCTAAAGTAACAACTAAAACAGCGTGGAGTTATTGCTTATAAGCCAATAAAGGAGAAGGACATGAAAAAAATTCTAAGTTGATCCAAAAGAAGGCCAAAAAAAGGGAAAAGAGAACAAAGGACAGATGCAATTTGGCACTGTTTATTAGAGAGCAGATACCGGTGGCAAGGGAGCAGGTGGGAGGGTAAGATGTAAGTGGCTGGGTCTCTAGGTGACTGGGTGGGAGGGAGGGAAGTGGATGGGTGGTGAGTTGAAGGTAGTTGAACAGATAGTTCAGCCCCAGGTCTCAGATTCTTCCAGAGCTTTGGGCCATGGTTCTTGGTCTTTCATACCCTGCCTGACTATTGATTTCTTCCCTCCAGCTGTGCTTCTTTTACAAGGAAGATCCATGAAGAGCTGTGCCATGAATGATGGATAAAATTTAGGCATATAGAAAGGGAAGGAGATGGTGTTTCAGGAAGCGATAAAGTATAAGCAAAGATATAGAGCCAAAAAAAAAAAAAGGATTGTTCAGAGACAGTTAGAATACCAATTAGGATTGAATGAAGGTTAAGGATCAAGAATTTGTGAAAGCAAAAAAGTTGCATGGCTAACCCTTGTACAATTACTGCAGTGACTGCTATTATTGTTGATTTATTGAGCACATGCTATATTCTAGGCACTATGCCAGAGGTGTTGCATATTTTATAGCTACCGTCTGAATTTGGCATTATTATCCATATACTATAGGTATGTAGATGGGCAAAGCAGGGTCGATTAACGTGGCTATGGACACATAGTGGGTGAATGTCTCAGATGGAATTCAAACCCAGGCCTGGGCTGCCCCCAGGCAGCCCTCTTTCCTGCCTCATGGAAACGACCTTCTTCCTGGGTGGACCTTGCAGTGGCTTGAGAGATCTTACTGTCTTTAGAGGCCCCCTGCCTGGGGATGCTATTTTTTCCAGGACTTGAGATCCTTTAGAAGGTAAGCCCAGAAGAGTGCGGTTTACCTGGGGTGGTTCTCCAGGATGCTGGGCCTCAGACACTTAGGCAGCAGAGTGGGTACCTCAAATGGGGCACTGCTTCTCTCTCCAACCTGTGATCACCCTCTCTGAGCAAGGGTCTCCCTTCTCCTAGGGACTCTGGAGGTTGGAGGGAAAGCTTTCTGCACTGGCTTCGATTCCCAGGTCTCACCATGTGTGTTACCCTGCACTAACCCCGTCATCATTCTGAGCCTCAGTTTTCTTATGTGTAAAAGCGGGATCAGCTCCCAGTCCTTGGGTACGTGGGTGCAGCCAACACTCCGTCAAGCTGGATTGGCCCTAGGGGACGCCAGTAAGAGGCTGCAAAGGGTGTCTGGCATCTTACAGGGAATGACCCTGGTTGCACTGAACTCAAGGCTCCAAGATGCCATGGGAGGGGTGGTGGGGAACAGCATTTAACCTCAGCACCTGGTTCAGTTCCCTGCTCTGCCACCTTTTGGTCTTTGTACCAGCTCTGAACATTTCTGAGACTCGGTTTCCCTATCTCTGAAAGGCGGATGGCCATGGGGCCCACCTCCTGTGGGTGTTAAGAGGACTCCATGAGTAAGTGTCTGCCTGGGTTGGGGACACAAGTGTTCTGCAGTTGGTGTTGGTCCACTAACACAAAGGCCCTAATGCTGGGCAAGGGGTGGGCTCCCAGCATGCAGGACAAGGAACTCCTCGCCTTGCTCCTGTCAGCCTAGGGTTTGGCTGAGCAATGTCAGGGTTGGTGACTAAACAGAGAGAAGCATGAGGGTGAGTGTCTTTTTCTTTTGTGCTCACTAGAAAGCAGCTGAAGGCGCCAAGGGTAAGGTTTCCATAACCCTGGGAATGCTCTGGGGGTCTTGGAGGGAGCCCTGAAATCCACAGTGTCTGCTGGGTCTGGGCCCCTCCTACAGCCCTGATCAGCTCAGCACTGCCCACCCTGCCCTCTTTGACTACTACCTCTGGATCAAGGCTCCTAGGTGCCTCTGGATTTACCACTAAGAATCTTGCTATTAAGACTTTTGTGGGGCTTCCCTCGTGGCGCAGTGGTTGAGAGTCTGCCTGCCGATGCAGGGGACACGGGTTCGTGCCCCGGTCCAGGAAGATCCCACATTCCGCGGAGAGGATAGGCCCGTGAGCAATGGCCGCTGAGCATGCGCGTCCGGAGCCTGTGCTCCGCAGTGGGAGAGGCCACAACAGTGAGAGGCCCGCGTCCCGCCAAAAAAAACAAAACTTTTGTGCAACCTCCGGAAGCCTCTGCTTCCCATCTGACAGATGGGGAGTTGGTCTATCAATGTTCTGTAGATTTCAGTCATTTGCATGTTATCTGTGTTTTTTGCTATATTTGCATAGAATCATCTGTTATTTGCTCAACACTCTTCTTTAAAAACCTATTAAAGACCTATTAAAATGAAAACTTAAGTGCAATGATTTGAAAAGGAAACTCCATGTACACTTATGATGAGTGGAAAAATTGACATAAATAGGAAGTGTCCATAGGGACTTCCCTGGTGGCGCAGTGGTTAAGAATCCGCCTGCCAATGCAGGGGACACGGGTCCAAGCCCTGGTCTGGGAAGGTCCCACGTGCCGCAGAGCAACTAAGCCCGTGCGCCACAACTACTGAAGCCCACACACCTAGAGCCTGTGCTCCGCAACGAGAGAAGTCACTGTAGTGAGAAGCCCGCGCACTGCAAGGAAGAGTAGCCCCCACTCGCCACCACTAGAGAAAGCCTGCACACAGCAACGAAGACCCAATGCATCCAAAAATAAATTAGCTAATTAATTTAAAAAAAAGAAAGTGTCCATAAAAATCAAAAGATAAGTTTAGGATAACAGGTGTATCCTATTCTACCTACAGCGATTCCACATACCACACTTGGAAAATGCAGGGCAGCTCCTGTGTTTCCTTCCAGCTCGATGCTTCCATGACCTCTACCTCCTCCTGCTATTTGGGTACAGACCTAGATGGGGAGCACGCCCCATTGTTATTCTTCGTCCCACTGTTATCTCTGTGGACAAAAAAATCATCCTTGTGGTTTCCCAGGGCAAGGGACAGAAGTCTGGGGCTCCTGTGTCCAGAGAGGCCTCTGATGTTGGGACAAACAATATACCCAGAGAAGAAGTCCCGTGTGTTATCCAATCCCATCTGAAGGATTGCTGACATTCCGGGAGAAGCATAGCAGCGGAGAGTACCTCAGGAGCTTATCTGTCAACCTCCTCGGGGACCACCAGACACTCCAGGCAGGCATCCTCCCTCCCTGTCTGTGGAGCAGCCACAGAAAGACAGCACATCCTCACCCAGGGCTGAGAGCTGCCCGAGAATGTCAGGAAGAGCAGAGCAGGGAGGCAGAAGCCAGGGACACATATGCGCTCATTAGGTCACGTCCAGAGCAGAAAGGGGGCCAGCAGTTCTCTGTAGCACATCTTTGTTGTTAGTATAATAACATCTAATATCGATTGAGGCCAGGGGTGTGCTCAGGCCTTGAGCACATGGAATGATCTCGCCTGGACCTCATCCCTGCAGTCAGCCCTATCAGCATTCCCTTTCGTGGAGAGATTGGTCTGGGAAGGTCAGAGAGCTGGTGGGTGGCCAAGGGACCCCAAGCCAGGGCTGGTCGCAGCCACACTGCTACCTTGTTTTCCTGAGTGCCCTGTCTCTGGGGGAATCTCTCTCTCTCCCCAGTATCATCTCCTGCTGCTCCTTCCTTCTCCAGCCCCTCTTCATTTATTAAAAAAATTATTGACAATTTATTATATTCCAAGCACTGGGCTTTTCACCAGCCACAAAGAACTTCCCCCCACCATATACCCACTGTCTCTAGTTCTCCTCCTATTCTCTCTTAATTTTTTAAAATCAACTTTATAGGGCATTTTTAATTTTTATTTTTATTAAAATTTTTTAACACCTTTATTGGAGTATAATTGCTTTACAATGGTGTGTTAGTTTCTGCTGTATAACAAAGTGAATCAGCTATACATATACATATATCCCCATATCTCCTCCCTCTTGCGTCTCCCTCCCACCCTCCCTATCCCACCCTTCTAGGTGGTCACAAAGCAACGAGCTGATCTCCCTGTGCTATGCGGCTGCTTCCCACTAGCTAATTATTTTACGTTTGGTAGTGTATATATGTCCATGCCACTCTCTCACTTCATCCCAGCTTACCCTTCCCCCTCCCTAGGGCATTTTTTAGATGCTATAAATTTGCATACAATAAGGTGTACCCTCGGATGGATTTTTAATAAATGTGTCCACCTGAGTAGCCACAATCCAAATCAACATATAGAACATGTGCATCGCCCCTAGAAAGTTCCTTCAGGTCGTTTCAGCCAATCCCAGCCAACCCCAGCCCCAGGCAACTGCTGATCTACTTTCTGTCACTATAGATTAGTTTCACCTTTTCTAGGATTCCATACAAATGAAATCTTACAGTATGTATTCTTTTGTGTCTGGCTTCCTTTGCATAGCATAATGTTTTAGGGATTTGGTTCATTTTTATGGCTGGGTAATATTCCATGGTGTGCATATACTACATTGTGTTTACCCATTCATCTACTGAGGGATACCTGAGTTCTTTCCAGTTTAGGGCCTATTGTGAATAAGGCTGTTATAAATTTATATTTGTGTACAAGTCTTCTCATGAACATAAGTTTTCATTTCTCTCAAAACCTAGGAGTGGAATTGCTAAGTCACATGGCAAGTATGTATTTACTTTATAAGAAACTGCAAAACAGTTGTACCCTTTTACACTCCCACGATGTCTGAACAATGTATGGAAGTTCTGGTTGTTTCACATTCTTGCCAACGTCTGGTATTATCAGTTTTTAAATTTAAACCATTCTATTGAATCACTGGATGTGCAATGGTTTGTCCTTGTGGTTTTAATCCATATTTCCCTGATTACTAATGCTCTGAGAATTCTTTCATGTGGTTTATTGGTCACTCATACATTTTCTTTTATAAAGTTTGTTTAAATCTTTTGCCCATTAAAAAAAATTGAGTTGTTTGTCATCTAATTATTGAGTTGAGAGTTCTTTATATATTCTAGATACAAATCTCTTGTATAATATTTGTATTGTGAATATTTTCTCCTGGTTTGTGGCTTGTCTTTTCATTTTCTCAACAGTATCTTTTGAAGAATGGAAGTTTTTAATTTTGATAAAATCTAAGTGATCACTTCTTTTAAGCTTTATGTGTCTTGTCTAAGAAATCTTTGCCTGTCCCAAGTTCACAAAGATTTACTCCTATATTTTCTTCTAGAAATTGTATAGTTTTGACTTTTAGATTTAAGTAAATGCTCCACTTCAAATTGATTTTTGTGTATGACGTGAGGTAAGAATTGGGGTTCCTTTTTTTTTCCTTTACAGATATTCAGTGGTTCCTGCATCATTTGTTGAAAAGATGATACCCTTTTTCCTACTGAATTACCTTGGCGTCTTTGTTGACTATCAATTGCCCATATATGTTTGTGTTTATTTCTGGGCTCTCTAATCTGTTCCATGGATCTTATGCCTATATAACACTTTACTGATTACTGTAGCTTTCCAGTATATCTGAAAATCTAGTATAAGTTCTTCAAATTTGTTTTTCTCTTTCAAGATTATTTTGGCTATTTTTTTATCCTTAACATTTCCATATTAATTTCAGCATCAGTTTTTCTATTTCTATGAGAAAAGCCCACTGGAATTTTAATTGAGATAGTATTGAATTTATAACTCACACTGGGGTAGAATTGACATCTTAACAATGTAGACTCTCCCAAACCATGAACATGGTATATCTCTTTGTTTCTTTAGGTTTTCTTTGTTTTCTCTTGATAATATTTTGTAATTTTTAGTGAGCAGAACTTGTACATACTGTGTTAAATTGGTCTCTAAGTATTTCATGCTTTTGATGCCATTGTAATTGGTATTTAAAAATTTCATTTCCAATTATTCATTGCTGGTAAATAGAAATAAAATAGATTTTTTTATATTGACCTTGTATTCTGCACTCTTTCTAAATTCTTTTATTGCTTCTAGTAATTTTGGGGGTAGATTCCTTAGGATTTTCAACATATAAGAGCATGTTGTCTGCAAGTAAAGACAGTATTACTTCTTCCTTTCTAAATTTTATTCATTTACTTCTTTTTCTTACATCATCACCCAGGCAAGTACCTCTAATATTATGTTGATTAGAAGTGGTAAGACAAGCATCTTAGGATCATTCTTGGTTTCTTTCTTGAGTTCCTACATCATGTCATTATTAGATCATATTGATTCTTTCTTTGAAATGCAAGCTGGTTAAAAGTGTGGACTCTAAAGCCAGAAAGCCTGGGTTCAAATCTTGACTTTACCAGTTACTGGCTGTATACTTGGGCAGTTACCTAACATCTTTGACTCAATATTTTGATTTATAAAGAGTGTGATTATAATTATACCAACTTTATAGTGTTGTTTTGTGAGGATTAAGCCTTGGCTCACGGGAAGTGCACACTGAATGTCAGTATCAAATAGCTCCCTAGGAGGTCTCACACTTCCAGCCCTGTCCCCCTTCAGTCTATTCTCATCACAGCAGCCAGATGGATCCTGTGAACAGGTAAGTCAGAGCTTATCTCTTTCTAGTTCAAAACCTTGCAGTGGTTCTCATTTCACTCAGAGTAAAAGTCAAAGACCTCCCAATAGCTTGCTAGTCCAGGCTGAGGAGGCTCTATGAAACCCCGCACCTCACAGCTCAGACACCCCCCTTCTGCGGGGAGTAGACTACAGGAAGCTGTGTGAGTTGTTGGGGGGCAGGTGAGGGTAGCTGCCCTCTCCCATTGTGAGGTTGCCCTGCCCTCCAGGAAGTGTGTTCTTGCCCAGCCCAAACTCCTGTTCCCTCCCTGAGATAACAGGGCCTCGCCACTGCACACAGGTCAGTCTCGAAGGGGCACTGGGCACAAGGCCCATTCTAAAAGGCTACACTAGCAAGCTGGGGAGGCTGGGGAGACCCCAGCGAGGTTAGCCTGCCCAGCAGCCAAGTTGGCTGATTTCTTGATGAGCTGTGTGTCAAGTCTAGGTGGTCCTGAGGTCAGAGTGGTTCAGCTGCAGCCTCCTTGGCTTTGGAGGGGGCAGGGTGTCTGCTTGTGCCATCTGGAGACCAGGGTCCAGCCTGGTGTTTGAATGTTCTCACTCCATGTTTGGGGCCTCATAGGCTGTACTGGAAGGAGCCTTGTGCTGGGTGGCAGGGGTACAGTGATGAACGAGACACAGGCCTGCCTCACAGGGCTTGCCATCCAGTGGGGAGGCAGACATGCAAATAGCCAATGGAGCAAACATTGGAGTAACAGGAACTTGGACGAGGGTAGACTGGGGGTGTAGCAGGCAATCAGGGAAGGTTTCCTGGGAAGGTCACAGTCCCATTTCTCATGCATAAAAGTTAAACCAATCTTCATTGATTTCTTTAGGGATGGGACTCAGAGGATTTTCTTTCCAGCAGTTTTGGTAAGCTGAGCACGGTCACCCACTTCTTACCACACCTGCACAAATGTCACCTGGTCATCCTGTGTGAGTCAGCATCCTTGGCTGGAAGCCTAGCCCAGAGTTGTGCTTCTCTCAGCCCCAGCACAAGGGAAGGAGGGGGTTCTGTAATCCCACAGAATTTTGGATTTACCTTCATGCCCTCTGACATTCCTGGGCAATGGGCAAGTGACATTTGTGGTGTCTTTCTTCCAGCCTCCAGGCATCCGAGTATTGCAGAAGCCAGGGCTGTGACTCAGTGCGTTCTGGAACTACCCCCAAACTTCAGCTCACTCCAGCAGACTTCCTACTCAGCCTCCAGGGTGGCCTTGGGCAGGGCGTTCTCATGACGAACTAAACTCTGGGGCTGGACTCTACTTCCTTCAAAGCCTGCCCAGCAGGAACCAGCACTCTTGTTGGCCAGTCACAGGGATACAGACAGACTACTGACACCCCTCCCCAAAGATGGTTCCCCTTTGCAGCAGGTAACACGTTAAGGCCCACGTTGATGCTACGACAGTTCCTTTTATCAAGCCCTTCCTGGGTGCCAGTTGGGGTCTCTTCATTAAATGCTTCACCTTAAATCTGAGTCAGTCAGAATTTCCGCCCTCATTTTAGGAAAAAGAGGCTCAGAGAGGTTACTTTTCCAAGGTCGCAGGATCTGATTTGAAACCCAACTGACCATAAGCCCACGTTCTTACCCCTGCAGTCTCTCTCCCTTTCTCTGACGCCGTCAGGAGCTGCAGACCCAGCAGCACCCCTGTGACACACACCGTATCGCTCAAGGTTGTTTTCTGGACGGTGGGCACTCGGCCAGGTGCCAGGCCAAGGAGTCTGTGTTTTCTCTTGCGAATAAGGGCTAGTTAGCAGGACACTGATGCATGGTCCAGGAGAGGTGACGGCAGAGTTTAAGTCAGTTCGCTGAGATGCTCTGTGGCTGGAGGTTCACCCTCCCATCCCCACCTTCACATGTCAGGAGATGGGCCAGGAGCTCTCTGTCCTGGCTGCACGTTGTAATCCCCTGATCTGGGTCCCACCCTAGAGACTCTGGGGTGGTCTGGAGTGGGATAGAAATATTACTCTTTTTAGAAATCTCCCCCGCCCCAGGTGACCCTGATTTGCAGCCCCCGATGAGGACCTCTGGTTTGGACGGTGCAAATTCCTGCTGCTCTTCACCCTCCAGCTCAGGCTCACTGACCCCACAGGAGGTTCTGAACTGGAATCCAGTGGTGGTGCGGGGCCTGAGCCGTGGGGCCTCTGCTGAGCAGACGCTGGATGCACACTCAGGCTGGCTGGGCCATCTGGAGAGCCCGGCTCTTCACACATCTGGGCAGAGGCTGTGCATTTCCCGGGAAAGCGGATCCCAGTCCCTGACTAGCCTCTCCCTCAAGGACTGAGTAACTTGAGTGCTTTGAAATTCTTTCCCTGGAAGTCTGACTTTGCAGTCCTCTGGGCTTGGCTGAGTGCCATTCCCTTCTGCAGTCACAGAGCCAAGGTCCAAAGGAGTAGGACGCTTCCTGGAGGGCTCCCAGGGCCACAGACATCATCCATTCTTCTCTTCCTCTCTTCAGCTCTGTCCCTCACTCCTCTGTGGTAAGCTTGGCTCTGCCGCTGAGTCAGGGAGACACAGCGACACACCCTCACAGATGACAGACAGCTGAGTGGCTGTGACAGAGTGTGTGCAGGACGCAGTGGGGCAGGTGAGCGCTGGCAGGGCCACTGTAAGACAAGTCTGTGCACATTTGCCAGTCAGATCAATGTTCCTGCTTTTGGCCTACCTGTCCTCCAGTCTGACTCCAGGCCTATGTCCCACTCTGCCCTAGAGAACCCAGAAGTGGGTGGTCAGAGCTATGGCGGGGATTCTCAGTGCCTCTTAGTGAGATACATCAGGGTAGCTGGACTCACAGGGATTCTGCTTTGGGGACTTGATGCTCCTTGGACCACAGCCTCTCTGCCCGTGCCACCACCCCGGGGTGGGAGTGGGGATACTGAGGGGTGTCAGGGACATCAGAGCCCCTCCAGACAGAGCTCTGCCAACCTTCTCACTCCCAGCCCCTCATCTGGGGGGACTTCCTGTCTGATGGTTCCTCCTCTCTGCAGGGGCACACCGGCCAGCTTCTGGCCTCAGGCCAGAGCCCTGGGGAGTCCCTTCGTTTCTTCTCGCCTGGCCTGATCTCACTGTACTTCCAGCCAAACTTTCTCAACAAGAGTTGAGTGCCTGGAGAGGGTCTGTGGCCCTATTATCAAGAAGGTGTGGAAACACTGAAACTCTGACAGGTGGCTTCCAGCAAGCCATGGAGCATTAGGGCCAGCCCTGAGGAGTCCCGAGCTCTGATGAGGGTCCCCCAGGCTCTGAACCCTGATGAGGGCCCCCAACCCTGAGCTCTGATAGTGGTCCCTCAGGGGCAAGCTCTGTGATATCTTCTGAATAGGGAACCTTCTCTTGGAGGACTCTGTCTCAGGCACTGCAGCACAGCCAGGGGCTATCACTGCATCCATTTTCGGAATGAATGACTCAGTAACTGACTGCCTTCCTTCCCCCTGGCTGTCCCTCCTTCTCATTAGCCCACAGTCCCCCCACCCCCACCCCGAATGCGTGCCTGCTGGCTATCTGCTGATCATCTTTGGACTCACCTTCTCCTTCTCTGAGCATTGCAGATGTGCCCTCTTGGGGGGCATCTAAGCCATCCTTTTCCTTCTACCATGTGCTGTCCTGTGCTGATCCTCCACTCTGTCCCCTCTCATTCCATGTGCACCTCCTCTCATCATGGGCAGCAGCCTGCTAATGACTGCGACGGCTCAGGGTGTCCCCGCCTGGCCAGCTTCTCCAGGAGGCCAGCACATTGCAGGAACTGATGTGGGTTTGCTGCTGGGCCTGGGAAAGATACACAGGAGGCCGCCTCCCTGGAGAGGCAGTGAAGGAAGGCCTATCTGGAGACCCAGAGGTGGAAAAGTGAGGATGGAGGGGAGGGCCCATGGGGAGGAGGGGGTCAAAGATCATGGCCCTTCCCTGAAGTCTGGGAGGACTGGGTCCCCCTCCCTGTGGGCAGATTTATGGCAGGGCCAGTCACCTACCCCTTCCCATATATGTCACATATGGTGGCAGGCCCCGACATAAGAGCTAGAGAGAGATGGGCAAAGAAATAGAGAGAAGAGGGGAGGGTCAACCTGAGCAAACTGTACCCAGGAGGGCCCAATAGCAGGCTTATGGTGCAGAGTGGGGAGACCTAGTGGATTCGGGGATGGGGTGGGAGGCTGGGGCAGAGGAAGCCAGGGCAGCATCTGAGCCAGCACACTCCCGCTTACCCCCAGTCCAGTAGGTTCCAATCTTTTCAAGTATATCAGTCCCCTTTTAGTATCCAAAACTCTAATGTCTTTCACATGATTGATAGTATTTTTACCTTCTCTTTATGCTAATAATTTCTAGAAAGAAAAGTAAAAGCAGGCTGTCTACTTAGGTGTGGGAGTGGGATAAAATATTCCCAATTCTGTTTAGGATGGAATGCCCACAATTTTTAGAAAATCAGCTTTGCTTCAATAGATTAATTTCTTCTTCTCAGATTTGATGTACTGTTCTAATTCCATCAAACACATAACTTTTGTGTATTTGGATTTTAGTTACATTATTTAAGAAGCCCAGAAATAGTACCATTTTGCTTAAAAATACTTTTTTACTATGGAAATTTTCAATCACAAAAGTAAAGAAAATATTAAAACAAATCCCCATGTGCCCATGACCTGCTTTAATAATTAACATATGATGGGTCTTGTTTCATCTCCAAACCCCACTCCCACTTCTTCCCCGGCCTCTGGGCCACTGGATTATTTTAAAGTAAATTCCAGACATATCATTTCATCTGTGTGTATTTCAGTTTCTGTGAAGTAAGGACTCCTTCAAAAACATAACCACATACTATTGTGACACAATAAGTTAACAATTATTCCTTAATATCGTTAAATATTCCATCATGTTTAAATTCCTCAGTTGTCTCATTAATGTCTTTTTAGAGATGGTTTGTTTAAATCAGGATTCAAACAGTTCGCAAAGTGATTGCATTTAGTTGACATCTCTTAAGTCTCCTGTAATATCTAGCAGTTCTGCCTCTCTTTTTGTTTTTTCCTGGTCTTTTATTTATTGAAGAAACCAAGGCATCTGTACTATAGAGTTTCCCATATTCTGGACTTTGTTGATTGCACCCTCTTTGTGTCATTCATAGGTTTCTCTGTTCCCTCTCTTTCCTGTGAATGGTAGTTAGGTCTGGAGGTTTAATCAGATTCATAGGTGATTTTCTATAAGAACACTTCATAGATGGTGTGATTTTGTTCTCATTTTATTGCAGCAAAAGTCACATAAACGCCTGTTGTCTTTGTTTGTGTGAGTGTTGCCCTGCAGAGTTTTTCATCGACATTCTAGCTAGTGGTTTTAAAGGACTGTCATTAATGAACATTGCTTAGATTCATTATTACGTTCGGGTGTGCAAAATGGTGATTTTCAAATTCTATCCACCCCTTTTGAATTTATTAGCTAAGATCCTTCTATAAAGAACTTTCCTACGTCAACTATTTAGTTACCCTGAAGTATAGTTTGTGCCGGTTTTGCAATAAATGATTGCTTTTTACTAATTTTCAAAATAATAAGCTGGTATCCTTATAACTTCTAAAGGTGAGCAGTGATTTGGATGAGTGTCTGTCTGGGATCTTTACTTACAAAGAGCCATCAAGTTAGCTGCCACAGTCTCATGGATGTCAGCTGAAAACATGCAACTCCTGGGTCAGAAACAATGGACTTTTATGCACGTCACAGCAAGCAACATGGTTTCATGTAAGTGTCAGTCCCCTTGTCTTCCAGGTCCCATGGGGTGAGACAGAGCTGCCCAGGTGGATGCCATACATGCAGTGAGGTTGCATTGCAACGAGACACACTTAGCTTAGAGGATGAGGAGTCACATTTGTCCTGGAGGGAGATATTGCTCATCCCCCAAGGTTGTTCTCTGCTAACATAACCCTGATAAATGGTCTGGGCAACGAATGGCCAGGGGCTTGCATCCCTTGCCTACCCATAAAAGACATGCAAGGGTGCTCCGGGCCCATGACCTGAGTCAGTATTTTTGTGTTTGTGTTATTATGTATGGACTCAGTTATTTTAAGCATATTTGATGTAAAATTTCATTGCAGTCATTATTCATTTTGATGCTCAAATTGTTTCATGTCTATCTGCTCAAATTGTTTCATGTCTATCTAAGACTTGACTCCTGTGATCTTCTGACATGACCCTAATAGTCTTGGGTAGCATCCTTTCTTTCTAGTTTAACAAGGTAGTACAGGTTCACCTTGTAAATTTCCTGCTTCAGCCTCTGGACATTTCTCCCAGAAGCCTTTTATTGGGAGATGGTATTTAGAGACCATAATCTGGGTGCTAGGAGTGCTCATTTCTACTGGATGAGTCATTAATTCTAGGTCTTTTCAGAAGGCAGAGCTAGGAAATAGGTATTTGTTTTCTAACGTAAAAATAAATTATGAGTCAATATTAATATTTCAGATTAAACTTTAAGATTATAGAATTTGACTTAACATTTAAAATTTTGTATTTCCTTTCTCTTATGCTGAAAATTTTGATTCCTATTAACACTAACAAAATTATTTATTTTATCCTAATATACAATAGTTTCAAAATAATATTACTAATATTATCACCACAGTATGATTACTGAACTAAGCAACTTAAGCAACTAAGCAATTTAAGATTCCTATTTAAGAGTAAGATTTAATATTCAGCCAAATTACTGTATTTTAATGTCACTTTAATAATTCTCTGTATGGTTAAGCCACCAACTTGATAGCTACTTAGGTTCATTTGATTTAATTTTCTTTAATTATTCTGTAAAACATGTACATGATTCCAAAGTCAAAGCTATAAAGTTAGGTAAATTCAGAGAAATTCAGCTTCCAGTCTCTTCCCCTATATCCTTTACACTCCCTCTCCATGCAGGATACCATTTTTATCTCCTCTTCAACTGTTGTTGTTTTGTCTTAAAATATAGACAAATATGAACATGTATATACATATATTTCCCCAGCCCTTATATAAAAATGTAGTATACTATACACATGATTCTACACCTTGCCTTTTTTTCATAGAACAATACATGTCCTATTATACCAAAAATGTATACAGAAATTCTCCTCATTCCTTTTCATAGCTGCATGGAACTCCATTGTATTGACATGCTGTGGTTTATTAAATCAGTCCCCGATTGCAGGAAATGTGGATTTCCAGACTTTTGCTGTTATAAACAGTGATTCAGTCTTACAATATGTCATTTTGTATTTTTTGCTAGTGTATCTTTGGGATAGATTCCTAGAAGTAGGGTTGATGAGTAAAGGGGTAAACACTCATGTAATTTTGCTAGGTATTACCAAATTCCCCTTTTTAGAGTTTGTGCTATTTTCCATTCCCATCACGGCATACATTTTAAAGAGTGTGTGACACTTTATTTAATATTTACAATATATCAAAAATTATATATATTTAGAGCAATTTAGACTTATACTAAAATACTGTAGAGTTAAATTTTGAGACAGTACAAAGTGTTTCAGAAATCTTTTAGGGTTTCCCGAGCAAAGTTTTAAAAGACAAGTGGTGTAAGAAACTGTAGAATGAGTGTTTGGTTTATATGCATGTTGTTCCCAGGTGAAGGGTGAGGCTTTGATGTCAGGTAGGCCTGTGTCCCCGTTCCTGCCTCTCCACCTATTGTCAGGTGACTTTGGATGAGCCATTTAACCTCTCTGGGATTCCTGGGGAAAGTATTTATGGAAAGTGTGAGATGAGGTAATACATGAAAAGCCCTTGGGACAGAGTCTGGAGCAGGTGGACCACCATGAGGGAGAAATTATTGGGAGTTGACTTATTCTTGCCAAGACCACACCGTCCCTCCCTGTCCTTGTGGATCAGAGTGGAGAAAGCAACTATGATGGGACTGAGTGATAGGGGACTAGGTTAAGCAACTTGTCCTGGTTTGCCCCGGACTTTTCTAGTTTTTGTTCTGAAAGTCCCATGCCCTGGGAACCTCCTCAGTCCCACATAAACTGGGGCAGTTGGTCACCCTCTTGGGGAAACAGGCCTGGGTTGAGGACCCCAGGGACCTCTGCCAGAGGTTGAAGACAGGCAGAATACATGGTAGAACAAAACAAGCTCTTCTCACAGAAGGGACCAGAAGAAATGTTTTGAAGTTAAAATGGAGCCTTCATCTTGAACGGCTGATGCCAAGGGAAGTTGGGGGTGCTTGGTTCCTTTCTCCAAGTCTGTGACCAGGAATAATTTTTCATAAGGCCTTTGGCTTTTTGGTATCGACCATAACTGAAAAGCCCCTTGGCCATCACAGAATGGTTGATATCTTATTGATAACAATAGTTAGGTGTATAGTTAGCCTCTTAACTATTCCAAAATACAGATTTTCATGTAATAAAAAGCAATCCCAGGAAAATGTATTTAATCATCCCTATTCATGGGAGGAAGTCATTGTTTAATACTGACCAAGCGAATGAGAGCACTGGTGTTTGACAGCCTCAGCTTCAGGACTCATGGCAGGGATTTTCAGGCCAGACCTGGATCACCCAGCTCCAATTATTCCAATATTTTCATGAAAGAGAAATGTCCTTCCATAGACTGCAGGGCACCGCAAGATTGCCAAGAAGTAAGCCACTCAGCCAGAAGGTTCGGGAATGTGCTGGGATCCACCGACCCACCTCTTACATTCTCGGGCGGCTGACTTTCTCAACCCACTTCTGACATGCTCCCCGGGAGCATCGCGGGTGATCAGCTCTCCAGTTCCTGCCAAGAAACAGGCCCAGGGTGTGGCACGCCAGCCACTGGAGGTTTAGCCCTGATGGGCTTATAATGTGAGTCATACAACCAAATCCCATTAATTGCCTCTGAAATTGTAACTTCATGTTCAGAATAGCTTAGCAGTTCTTCAAGACCCAATTCGTTTCTCTCACAGGGCACTCTGTCAGTGGGGATGCAACCGTCTCCTGTGGCTGGTCACTCAATCTGTGCTTCCTTTGATCTGACTGTCCACCACCACGTTCCACCCTGGAGTTTCAAGTGTGCTGTGCTCCATCACCCCCGTGGGGGATGTTCTGCCAGTTGTGGTGGCCTGGCACCCTGCAGCACCCAGTGGAGTGAGTGAAGCTTCCCCACTGTGGGCAGCTCTGGCAGGGTGATCCCAGGCGTGGGCAGGATGTCCACTCCCAGCCCCAGGCCCTTCCCATTATTGCAGCTGAGGGAGGGCATCAGACCGAGGACTGGCCAATGGGAATTCCTCTCCTGGGACCACGATTCTCCAACAGAGCCATTAGAGGGCTGAGCAAACGTCTGGACTTGAGCCTCCTCGGGCTGCCACAGTGGGAGCAGCTCAGACGCCACCTGGCTCTCCAGGCCCCTTGCCCGAGGGCTTCCACGTGCCTTCCAGCCTGGGTGCTCTGTGCACGAGTTGGCCAGAGTCCATGGTGTGCCAGGGCCCACAGCACTTGGCCGGCACCCAGTGGTGAGGAAGGCCTGTGGGCCACCGTGCTTGGAGACTTGCTTGTGAGGCAGTCTGACTCCTCAGATCCAGGGCATTTTTTTAAATGTTATGAATTAGTTTCTTATTTTGATTAAGTAATACATAAACCTGATACAAAATTCAAAATGTGTTATAAAACCCAGTGAAAACGAAATCTCTCTCCTTCCCACTCCAGCCCCCCACCCCCATGCTGCCAGGATCTTTGTTTCCCCCCCAGAGCTAACCCACACATCCATGATTACGGCGACTTTTAACATCACAAATGGAATCCACCTACTCACACGCTGTTCCGCACCCTGCTTTTTCCCACTGATGACACCTTAGATTCTCAACGTTTCTGATGGGAGGAAGGAGTTGGGTGCTTTTGTTGGAAGGAATAAGGGCCACTTGAAGGGATTTGTTTCAGGGTGGGAGGCCGGCCTCCAGGGGGCTGCAGGAGGGGAGCTGGGTGCAGCCTGTGAGTTGCCCTGTGGATCTTCTAGTGCCACTGCCTGTTTTCTGTTGGGAGAAATCCTTTTAGAGACTTGACAAGGGCCACTGAGTAAGCTGTCATCCAAGTATGTCTTCTCCACGTATGTGTGTGTGGAAGTGCATTGTGTACGTGCATAAGCATGTATGTGTGTGTATGTGATGCTGGCTGCACACATATCTCTGACACCCATTGCCTTGTGCAGGGTGTGATAGGGTGGGGAGAATCGGGCCTGGTTCGTCTTCTCGCACTGAGCACAGGGCCTGGCACACAGCAGGTGCTGGAGAAACATTTGATCACCTCTTCCTGACCCCTCACCCCCACCCCCAGCATGAATCCCACACATTAGCCATGAATCCCACACATTAGCCAATCTACAGGATTGTTTTCCAGCTTCTCTGCCCCTGCTCAGGAAACAGTTTTGTTATTTCTTATTGTATTTTGTTTCTTCTACCTGGAATATTCTCCCAAGTTCACGATCGCCTGTGGAAGTTGAGAGTGTGCTTTCTGGCCCTCCTTCTCTGGAATGATTTCCCTGGCCGGCCGGACCAGCCAAAGGCCACCAAAGGCATTCCTCTGTCTCACACAGAACTGTGCTGAACCCTAACGCTTACACAGAGTAGCCCTCCCTGACCCTGCTCCCCAACCTAACACCCACACCAGTGACGTAATATTATATGTGTGGAAGGAACAGCTCTTCACCGAGGCCTGCGGGCTCCCAGTGGCACCTGGAGCCAGAGGTCTGTGACAACCTGGGGCCTCATCTGTGCACCCGCGGTCTTTCCATGGGGAGCCACTGTCTGCGACTGGGAACCCTCTGCAGGTAACTTCCCTTTCTTGCTATCTCCTGGCTAATCTTCTCTAAACTCCTGAGAAAGAGGGAGCTGGAGATGGATGAGGGCTTGGCCCACAAGTCCCCACCATGCAGGAGGACTGAGCTTTCTCCTCCTGACTTGCCTGGTTGCTGGCCCATCTGGGGATTGGCAGTCCCCGGCTCCGTCAGCTATGGGCAGAGTAGAGGAATCACGGCTGTCTGGGGCTGCCCTCGGCATTCACTCATTTAATCACCATTTATTCAACAAGAGTTATTCGAGCTCCTGCCATGGGCGGCTGGGCAGTGGGGATGGAGCCGTGAATACCACCACTTCCTGCTCCTGAGGAGCTGATGCTCTAGGGAGGGAGACCAATGATGAACAAGTAAGTGATGAGCAAACAGCAGCTAAGGTGTCAGCAGTGCTATGAAGCAAATAGTAGAGGAGACCAGGGTGTGCAGTGGGGTGGACACTGGCAGTTGTCCAGATGGTCAGGGATGAGGGGATACCTGAGGAGGGACTCGAAGGAAGTGAGGGAGGCTCTGTGGGAACAGAGGGAACAGCTGGGCTGTGCAGGGGCTGTTCAGGGGAGAACGAGGACCCAGTGTGCTTGGGAGGGTTGAGCGAGGGGACCAAGGTGAGTGTGCTGGGGGTGGGGTGGGAGCAGATTGTACAGGCCACAGAAAGGACTTTGGATTTGGCTCCATGTGAGCTGGGAAGGGTCCTCTGGACTCTGGAACATTCTAGAAGAGTGACAACTTCGGACTTACATTTAAAAATGATGGTTCTCCAGCTGGTAGACTGTAGAGGGGCAAAGGCAGAAGCAGGGAGACCAGGGAGGAGGCCACGGCAATGACACAGGTAGGAGAAGATAGTGCTTGGGCCGGGGTGGTCGCCGTGGAGGTGATGGGAGGTGGTCCAGCTCTGGACAGATGCTGAAGGAAGGGCCAGCAGGAGTTGTGGTGGGGATAGAGGCACCAGTTTTTGCCTTGAGCCCCTGGAAGGTGGAGATGGGGAAGGTACTGAGGTGTCCAGGACAGACCTAGGATACCCCCTCAACCTCGCCATCTGACTCATCACTGAATGGGCTTCCGTTTCTTCTCAAGGCCCATAACTTGTGGTGGTTAGACACATAGGCATGAGAAAGACAAAACCTTGCTCCCCTTCGGGCCCACGGTGCAGGGCAGCTGCTCTGCAAGCCTCCCTTTACGTAGGGTGCCTGCAGGACCACTGTTTTCACTTCAACAGCCTAACCAAGCCTGGCCAGTCTTTGCAGGAAAACCATCTGTAGCAAGTAAACCCACTTGTCACATTTAGCCCAAAATTCTCAAATTTGATACAGGAAGATAGTTTTTAGTAAATAGTTTGGGTAAAATAATGACTTTTTTTTTTGCGGTATGCAGGCCTCTCACGTTGCGGAGCACAGGCTCCGGACGCACAGGCTCAGCGGCCATGGCTCACGGGCCCAGCCGCTCTGCGGCATGTGGGATCTTCCCAGACCGGGGCACGAACCCGTGTCCCATGCATCGGCAGGCGGACTCTCAACCACTGCACCACCAGGGAAGCCCAATGACTTTTGTTATAAACAAACCACCCAGCCAGCCTGGCCTCAACTGCAAGATGTGAGGAATTCTGACTCCATCCCGCCATTGTTGTGGGAAATGGCCATGCTGTGTCCTTTGAAACAATGGAGTCCGAGGAAATGTAAACAATGCCCTTGTTTACAAGTGGTGGAACACCCACTCCCCTCCCACAAGGTCTCTGAAAGTTGAATAGCTTCTCCAAGGAGGCTCTTCCACAAAGACATAGGTCATGACTGAGCCTGGAGCACCCCCATCCTCCCAGCAGACTCTGGCTTTCAGTGAGGAAGTGGGGGGATGCTTTGTGGGTCTCTGCGTCTGTAAGTTTGGGGACGGAAAGATCCTCAAGTGTCTGCGTCTCTGGACACTGCCGCTTGAGGCTTTGTTCTGGCCACGCAGCAGTGCCTCCCAAGAGGCTGCTCCCCACATGGTAGGGGTGCTTCCTGCTCCTCCATGAAGAAACCATGTCAGGGCCGGGCTGTGAAGCAAGACAGGGACCCAGCAGTTGGGAGGCAAACAGGGGTCCCCCAGTGGCCAGTTCTGACCTGCAGGCTGCAGGACTCTGCAGGAATAATGATGGTGGTGGCTAACACCGACGTATGCCTGACACCGTTCTAAGCGCTTCGCGTGGATTATACCGTCTGATCCTCACAACTGCCAAATGAAGTAGATGACACTGTTGTGCTGTCTTACAGTCGGGGAAACCTAAGCTCGGCAAGATGAGGCAGTGTGCTCGGGGTCACACAAGCTGGGAGTGTTGGGGCCAGGGTGGGAGCCCTCGCGGCCCAACTCGAGAGCCCGCATGGTGACAGAGGCCCGTGGTCAGGGCAGGGGGGTCCAGCGCACAGTGGGCGGGGCTTCAGCCATCCTGTCACCATAGCACAGGGCCTTGCTCTGGGGGTTCAAGGATGACTAAGTCAAAGTCTCTGACCATGTGCTAACCCACCACCCTACCACTGCCTCGACCCAGTCATGTTCTCTAGTGTTCCCTGCATGGGCAAGAGTATAGAAGTGACTTCTGCTGGGACGCTAACAGTACTGGGCTGAGACACCTACCTTTGGGGGCTTGGACTTACAAAGCCCTTCCCTAAAATGGAGGATCGTGACCTTTGGTGGGGTGAACTTTGAGCGCTCACAGGGCCTGGCACGTTCCAGGTGCCTGGGGAGGCGCCAGTGAGCAAAGAGCATGGATCGTTGAGGGAGGGGCTGCTGCACCGTCAGCCTGGCACCTGGCCGCCTGGGTGAGGCTCCCAGCGGCGCAGGTGGACGCTGTCGATGACTCCCGGGGAACCTGCCCTGTGCCCCTGGAAGGGACGGTACTTGGGAAACGTCCCTTAGCCTTGGAGGCTGTGGATGATGAACGTGTCTCTGAGCACCAGCCCAAGCACCCCCATCCCCCAGTGAGGCTCCTGGGGGGGGAGGGGCGGTGGGTGTGGGAAGCTGGGAGGAGCCTTCAAAGGTGAATGGGAAGACTGGGGGCCACTCCGGGCGGTGTCCAGACAGACACTCCCGACCACAGGACTTGGGGAAGGGAGGTGAGCCTGTGACGTCCAGAGGCCCCTTTCAAGGAGCCAGTCTCTTGGGAACGGGATTCAGGACTTCCTCATGGGCGACGTGGGCAGCGAGGCCAGGAGCAGCAGGGCAGTGCAGGGCAGCGGCTGCGAGCGCTGCCCAACCCACCCTCCAGGCCCTCCAAGACCTTGGGATTAAGTTTCGCATTAATTCAATGGGTGTTCAGTGAGCACCCACTTGCGCCAGGCACAAAGCAGAGCAAAACCCTGGCTCCCGTGGAGCCCGCGGTCCATCGGCATGGTAAGCCCCCTTCCCTACATGTCAGGACACCCGGAGTGGGCTGTGTCTCTGCTGCAGCCAGAGGGTGGCTGAGTGGGACGGGCTGGAGCAGGAGAGTCAGGCTGTCGGGTGCGCGATGAGCAGAAACCAGCCCAGCTGGACACGGGCTTTCGTAGCTACAGATTTTTGTATTTAAAGAATCTTACCTGGAACCCCATGGAAACAGTGTTTTATCAAGCAACACTTCCTCTGATGCCTTCCTGTCTGTGGTGTTTACTTATTAAGCCAACTAATGAGAGCAGTAAGGCCATTTTGATGAAAAGAGCCGCCTGAAATCCAGGGCTACAGAAATCAATCAGAGTCTCGTGCCAACCTGGGCATCCAACACCTCCCCCATATCAGAATTCTTCAGCCTATTCTTTGCTGTGGGGCTGTCCTGTGCCCTGTAGTATGTTTGCCAGCATCCCTAGCCTCTACCCGTTGGATGTGAAAACCAAACATGTCTCCAGATCTTGGCAGGTGTCCTTTGGGGAGTAATATCGCTCCAGGTGAGAACCACTGCCATCTACTTTGATTGTGCAAGATCAAAAAATCCTGTTTCACAGTGAGAAGTATTTGCAATTGTTAAAAGTGTCATTGTTTTCTTTGTTTTGCTCATTTGCTTTTATCAGCTCTCTTGTGGCTCCTAGGACCACCTTTAATTAAATAAGAGTTTTGTTCTGAGATCTACACAAAGAACACATTCCTGCAGCAGCCCAAGTTAATGTGTTGGTAGTTTTCAATGTACTAAAATCTGTATGTAACACATTTGTGTGGGTGTGTTGTTTTCATTACAATTTTGAGGAATAGGAAAATTTTCATATTAAAAACATTCAGACCAAATGTTGGCGGATCCCCCAAGCCTTTTGGAGGAAGGTTCAAAGACGCTGGTTTCACGTTGGGAAGCAGCCACAGAGAGAGGCCAGGACATGATGATGGTGCAGGTCGGGCGGGAGGGCAGGGTCACTGGGGCCTGTCTGCTGCCCTGAGACCCCAAGGCTTCATCAGACAAAGACTGCAGGATTGGGGGCGGGCGTGCAGAGGACTGGATCCAGTCAGGAGAGATCCGGAATTGAGGGAAGAGAAATAAGACTGATTCAGGGGGTGAGCAGAGGAAAGAAAGGCCTCTCACTCCAAGCAATTCTAAGAAAGAGCCCTCAGTTCTTGGTGACACAGGGCCAGGAGGTTAAACACAGAATAATCATAATGAAAACAATCTGTTTGTACCATTTGATGCTTCCAGAAATTCCCGGGAGCGAGTCCAAGGCGGAGAATCCCAGCAGAAGAGCTGCTGATTGGAAGTGAGAGGGGGGGTTGGGAGGGAAGGATGGAGGAGAGTGTCTTTCCCAGGTCCCAAGGGTCTAGGGCCCGGCCACTCTGGGGATGACAGGGTGGGGGGCACCCCTGCAGGCAGCAGAAACAACAGCTGTCTTTAACGTTCCGGAAAAAATAGTCCTTCCCTGGAATCGGTTTGTTCTCCCTCCTGCAAAATTGGGAGCCACTTTCGGGGCTCACTCCTGGGAAATCTGCCTTGGATATGGGGGACCGCTGACCACAGGCCAGGACTCGCCACACAGCAAAACACGGCAAACCTGACCAGGGGCCTGCCAGGAGAGTTCGGAGCTCAGTTCATCTGGGCTCCCAGGTCTCTGTATTTCAGAATCAAGGACTCTGAGAGTTTTCAGACCTTGGCTGTCCCCTCATTCTGTGGGTCCTGCTGTGCCCTCAGGCAAAAGAGAACCCCAGCTTAGCAGCTTCTCTGCTCCAGTGTCCCCCACTAGGGTGACCCAAGCCTGATAAGAGCCTCACCTCACACTTGGAAAGCACCGTACAGCTTCCTGTGACCTCAAACCCTTTCTCTGGCACTGGCAGAGCAACTGTGGGTTCCATTTCACAGATAAGGCCACTGAGGCTTGCAGAGGGCGAGGGTGGGCTTCCTCGGAGGTTGGTGTTCTCCCCACACCCAGGCCCTGCCTTGCAGCCCCTTGCCCCTTCCAGCCTCCGGTGACTTCCCTCCCAGCACAGGCCATACCTCCGTTTCTATGCGAAGGGAGTGGTTTCCAAAACCAACTGTGAAGTTTCCTGAAAGGCGCTCCAGGGCTGCCAGCTTCAAGGGCTCCGGCAGGGCCCTGCCCAGGAAGCACTGAGCCAGTACTGGCCTGTGGCGTCTGCGGCGTGCTGTGCTGACCCTGGCCTCAGGGGCCTTCCTCTCCTCACTAGAGGAGGATGCTGGGGACGGTGAAGCAGGCCCTGGGGAGCCAAGGCCCTTCTGGGAACCATCCTAGTGGAAATACCCCTCCTGCCTGGCCCTGCCCCGTGCTGGGCCATGCCCACCCTTGGCTTCAGCAGGACTCTGGCACTGGGAAGAATGGGCCTTAGCTCCTGGGCGTTGCAGGAGGCAGAGGTCAGCACATTCCAGGGTTTGGCCTTTCCGCCTCAGTCAGAAAACTCAGCAGATGGAAGGCCCAGGCCTCCTGGGCTGCATGGAGCCGGCAATGGACAGGGTGTGGGGACTGGCACCCCCCTCTCTGCTGGGCAAAGCTCTTGGAGCTGCTTGGTCTCTGCTGAGCAGGAACTGATCTGGGAGCCTCCCTCTCCAAGGGTGCCATGAGGCCCCAGGCCCCTGCCCACTCCCAGTGCCTGGGCCCCAGCCACCGAGCCGCCTGAGGGAAGGGTGTGTGTGTCTTCTGGTGGATAAGACACACTGCTTCTGGTCCCGCCTCCCATTGGGACATCCCCAGTCACCCTGCCTGGTGTCCCCTCTTGAGGCACAGAGGCCTTCTCTGTCCCTCACAGCCCGGCCCCCTCCCTCCTCCATCTTCCCCTGGCGACTTCTGCTCATCCTTCAGCCCCAGCTCTCCCCTCCCTTCCCCGGAACACCTTTGTGGACCCTGGGATGGCTGGTCCCTCTGTCCCATGCCCTAACCTTTTCCTTCAGAACATGCTTCATGGTCAAAGTTAATGGCCTGAGGTTGACCCACTGACTTCCCCTCTCCAGGCCCAGGATGGCTAGGACAGTGCCTGCCTCTTGTGTGCCAGGCCAGACACTGTGGGAGCTGCCCAACTGTGTTTATCGGGTAAGTTGAATGTTCTAGCAGGATTGGGGTTTCCAGAAGGTACTGCCATGAGGCCCTGCACACACCTGGGGTGTGAGAAGTTATGCATGGCCCAGAGAGGGTCCTTGAAGACACGGCAGGGTTGGGGAGTGTGGGCTCACAATGAAAGGCTAGGATGGAGTGTCAATGTGTGAGGCTGGGCAGGGAGATCGGGTGGCTAGTCCAAACAGGACAAAATGCCTTGCAATAGGTTTGCAGAGAGAGCAGAGCCCTGGAAAAGGGGCAGTGCTCAGCTGGGGATGGCCAAAGGCAGATTTGCTCAAACTTTCATGCCACCAAGGGTCACCAAGGCGGCAGTGGATTCAGAGACAGCGGGTTCAGAACTGGTCCCATCTTCTTTCTGGAGCCCCACTTTCCTCATCTGTGAAGCAGGGACCTAACTGATGGGGTTATTGGGAGGTCAGCTGAGGGAATGTTAGCGAAAGGTGAGTCAAATGTCATCTTGCTTTGTCCTTTTCTGCAAAAACTCCGGCCAGAGGTGAGGCCCACGGGAAGCGGTTGTCGTCGTCTGGGTACACGCCCTCCAGTAAAGGGTCACAGATCCTGCTCTTGTGACTCACGCTCTGCAAAGCAATGGTTCCTGCAAACATTGCAGAGGTGAGGAGAGTTTTCCTTGCCCTCCTAGCCCGGTTGTTCCACAAACGTGTTCCAAGCTCTTCCCAGGGACCAGGCCCTGTGCGGGCACTGGGCAAACTGAACGACGCTCTGCCCTTGGAGGGCCCCCTTTCCAGGGCTCGGGGAGGCCTAACCCCTGGAGGGAAGCAGACCTTTTCTACAGAGCCGGCCCTGACCAACCACTTAGTGGGAGGCCAGGGCCCAGCCATCGCCTACACTCGCTCCTTGGAGGTCTGGCAGTCCCTGGCTTCCAGTCCTCTGCCAGTCTCCAGCCCAGACTCTAGAACTCAGGGCTCCTGTGGCTGACCACCCCTGACCCTTCCCCACACGGGGATGACTGGACAGCCCGCCTCGTGCCCAAAGCTGAGCTTGGGTAGCTCCCCCTCCCTCACCTCAAAGGACGGTGGCTCCAGCCTTCCAGTCCTCAGGCCACAGTCCTTGTGGCCCCGCTGTCTTTCTCTCCCAGGCCACACCCAGCCTGCCCACCAGCCCTGTCAGCACTCCCTTAAAATAGATGCAAAAACTCAAAGGGACAGAAAGCAGACCTGAGGTTGCCTGGAGTGTCGGTGAGGGAGACGGGACAAAGGGTCATGAGGAAACTTCTGGAGGCGATGGGAATGTTAAGGATCTTGATTGTGGAGCTGGGTTGATGGGGGTGTATGTGTGTCAGAACTCATCCAACTGTGCACTTCATGTGAAGTTTAATGGATGCCACTTACACCTTAATAAAGCTGTTTGTTGTTTATTTAAAAAAACAAACAAAAAAACAGATGTTTCCAGTGACCTCTGTGAGACCCTGGACCATTCCCTTACCCTCTGTTAGCCTCAGCTTCCCCAGCTGTAAGATGGGAACCTAAGAGACCTTCCAGCTGGATCTCCATGACCCTCCATCCACACAGCTCCTTAGAGGCAGCGCCTATCTTGAGGGGAGGGCGTTAGGCTGTGTAGCCCAGGTTTGTCCCAGCATTTTCCTGATCCCAGCTCGGCTCACCAGCCCTTCCTGCAGAAATGGCTCAGACCAAGTAATTGGCTGGGGATAGGTGGATGCCAGGAAATAGGGCCAAGTCATGTAGGAAAATAAGGAAGTGAGTAACTCCACAACTGTCTGGGCTCCCTCAGGCCCAGAAAACCTCCAGAAAGCTGGAGAGAAGCACGGAGATTTTTGTCAACCCATTTGACAGATGGGGAAACTGAGGCCCAGAAGGACGTTGTCTCTCAAGCACACTGAGCTAGAACCTGGCAGAGTTGATGCAGAAATGCAGGTTGCTATTAACTAGACTTACTGTGGTGACCATTTGCAACATAATACAAATATTATGTTGTATACCTGAAACTAATGTAATGTTATGTGTCAATTATATCTCAATTTTTAAAAAAAGAAAAGAAATGCAGGTTACTGGACTCCTAATCCAGTGCTCGCCCACAGCTCCCTCCCCTGAGGGTCAGAAGACATGGAGCTCATCCCTGGGTCCCTGGGCCTCTCTAAGCTGGTTCCCCCATGACTACGGGCTCTGCCTTTGGGGCCTTGCAAAGGGCTGCATCCATCTGTGAGCCACACGTATGGAGGATTCCCATTTGGGGCAGGGGGACGAGGGCTCAGAGCCCCGCGATCTGAGGCAGGTTTCAGGCCCTGGAGTTAGAGGTGCCTGGACAGAGCCAGCTGGGACTGAGCATCTGTTGCCTGCTAAGCGCCCCACATCCACCCATCCACAGGTGATTCTCCAACTGCCCTGGGAGGCTGGCATCGTTAACCCCGTTTTACCCCATTTTCTAAAGGAGAAAACTGATTTTCTGAGTGTTGAAGCAGCTTTCTCTGGCCTCAGAGCTGCTCACTGGAGACACCAGGACTGCAATGCAGTCAGCTGCATTCCACAGACTTTCCAAAAAGAAGGCGGAAGAGGAGGAGATGGGGAGAGGGAGAAACAGCAGCAACAGCAGCAGAATCTGGCACTTGTGGCATCAGTACCACCTTGTCCAAGCCACTGTGTGGATTATCTCAGAAGCCTCTTAACTGGTGTCTCTGCTTCCTCTCTGTTCCCTCGCCGTCTGTCCTCAACACAGCAGCAGGGATCCCACTTCTGAGAGCCAAGCCCAGGTCCTGGCACTGGCTGTGAGCCCAACCCAGCTGGCCCTGTTCTGCTCTGATTTCCCCTCCTGCACCCTCCTCCCTGCCCACCTGGACACAGAGCCACCTTGCTGTCCCTACAACGCACCAGGCACCCTCCTGGCCCAGGGTCTTTGCGCTTGTTCTCTCTGCCTGGAGCCTTCGTTTCCAGGCATCCTCACGGTCTAACTACTTTCCCTCCAGTCTGTGCTTCAGACGCTTTCCCTGCACACCCCGTTCAATGCTGCAACCTGGCCTTACCCAGCCCAGCATTCCTGATCACCCCCACCCTGCTGCCTTTCTTTCTTCCACAGCATTTACCACTTTCCAACATATAACACATTTACTTATTTATTATGCCTATTGTTTGTCTCCCTCTGGAAAACTCTAACTCCACAAGGCCAGTGGTCAGTGTCTCCTTTGTAAACGGATGAACACCAAGCAGCTAGAACAGCACCTTGAACGGTGCCTGGCATAGAGCAGGCCCCTAATGAACACTTGCTGAATAACTGAATTTGCTGAGGTCACTACCCTAGAAAGACATGGGCTTGTGAATCGACCTGATCTGGATTCAGTGCCCCCCTCCAGCGCTGACTAGCTGTTCAGTTTTACCTCCTTAAGTCTTCATTTTCTCATCTGTGAAGTATGATTTATACTTTGATATAATGCACATGAGGGGCCTCGCAGACTGCCTGGCCCACGGTGGCCACATGAGAGCCAACTGCAGGGAGAAGTGACTTTATTTAGCAAATAAATGTTACGAGGTGAAGCTCTGGGACATTAAATAGGACGAGCAGACTGGGTGCCTGCGAACTTTACTCAGGTGTGAAGCTCTTCTCAGAGAAAGTACTTTCTTCCTTCCTTGGAGGGAAATGTTCTGGTCCCTGGAGCAGTGAGTTTGAAGGAACAGTGCCGAGAAGTTGAGGGGCCCAGACTCAGCCCAGAAAGTTCACTTCCTGGCAGGGGGCTCAGGGCCACTGACTTCACCTCTCAGGACCTCTGTTTGCTCATCTGTGAAATGAGACAAAGTTGCCTTCTCTGTTGACTCCAGGGGGATTATAGGGATTGAAGGAGAAAGCACATGTGAAATACCTTGTGGGCAATGTAGGATTGCCCTGACGGGTGGGGTGCCCAGCTGCCATCTGGGTTAAGAAGCTTGCTGCTTTGGCAGGTGTTATGGGCTGGAGTGCGTCCTCCCAAATTCACATGTTGAAGCCCTGCCCACACAATGGGACCACACTTGGAAGTAAGGTCTGTAAAGAAATAATTAAATTAAAAGAGGTCCTTAAGGTCATTCTAATCCTATATAGCTGGTGCCTTATAAGAGGAGGAATTTTGGACATGGACACACACGGAGGGAAGGCGATGTGAAGACGCAGGGAGAAGACGGTCATCTACCAGTCAAGGAGAGAAGCCTCAGAGGGAACAACCCTGCTGACACCTTGACCTTGGATTTCCAGCCTCCAGAACTGTGAGACAATAAGATTCTTTTGCATAAGCCCCCTAGCCTTCGGGACTGCAGAACTGTAGTTACAGCAGCCCTAGGAAGCTGAGAGAGTAGGTCTGGATGAGATCACGGAATGTTAGGAAGCCCAGGAACTGAGCGCTCGCCTCCTCTCCTGCTCAGAAACCCCTCCCCAGACACACATACTGACCCCAACACCAGTCCCCCGGGGCCCTGCATTCACGCCCTGCCTCCCTCGGTCCTGGAGCTGTCCATTTGTGTCCCTCAGTGAAATACCCAGTAATTCAAGAGGAGTCCACTTGGCACCGTGGGGGCCGTCTCTGCACAAAGACCCTCAGGAACACACCTTGCTGAGGTTCCACGAGGAGCGGGTGTCTGGGAGGGTCCTGGTCACATTGACTGGGATGGAAAGTGCAGCCTCTGCTCACCTTTTTCCAAGGAGAGGAGTCTGTTCTCTCTGGAAAGGGCTGGCGCACACCCAGGGCCCCGTGCCCACCTGCCTCGTCACTCACGTGCTCCGAGGCCCTGTCTGGGGTGCTGGGCTCTCAGGGTTGGGAGATCTGCTCATGTGGAGGAATTGCCTCTGGGCAGTGGTAGTGTAGATCCCTCCCGTGAGAGTGTGGGGTTCTGGGGGGCTGCCCGAGGATGGCCCTCACTCCTCTCAGGGATCACTTCCGCTGGGGCAGCTCATCTCCAGACCCTCCTCTCCTGCACCAGATTTGTTTAGTTGTGGCCTATGGTGGGTCCACTTGCCCCCCCAGAACCTCCCACCCTGTCCCCCTTTCAGGTCACACACCCCTTTAAACTGCTTCTGTCAGTAATGCAGGCTAAAAAGATCAGGGCACTGAGACCCACATATCAACGTTATGAACGTGGACCCTCTTGGAAGAGTTTCCAAGTTAGGTGCTGGGCTAGGAGTCCTGTGAAACCGTGGTGGAATGTATCTTATTTCTTCTGCAGAGTAAGGGGGAAAAAACCAAGGTTTTTCTTGGCAAAACAAGGACACCCACACACACCCCTTTAAAAAATCGAGGCATAACTGTGCGCCTTAGTCTACTGTCATGTAATTGTCACACTGCAACATGTGGTCTGAGGCCATCTCCTCATCTGACTGGCTCCTGACCTAGGAAAACAGGAGACTGCAGGCCAGGCCAACACTCCCCACACCCAGGCTGCCCACACCCAGGCCCGTGGGGAGAGAAGTCCAAATTCCAGCCCCACAGCCTTGCACCCGACTGCCACCTGGGCTGAAGGAGACTCCAAAGGTCAGTCCCCCTTGGTCAGCACGGGGCACAGCCTCCAAGGAGCTGGCTGTCCTGTAAAAGCCTTGCCTCCGAGGTAGCTGCTGGCACGCAGGGTTTCAGATCCACAGGCAATTCTGTTTGACATTGGACGGGGTCCAGAAATCAGACTGTAGCTTTGGGTGTGAATACTCCATCCCACTCAATTATTTCCAGTGAAGGGTATGGGGCTTTTGCTTCTTCCTTCAAGCTCCTCCGCAAATATGGATGTTTTCTAACAGAAGCTGGACCACACGCTGATGTTGAGGTCTGTGGCCCCTAATCTAACTGCGCAAAGGACCAAATTGAAATGGGCTTTTCCTGACAGTTCCAAGGATGGAGCAGCAGCCTGTGTTTGCGGGTGTTACGGGGCTGAGGGACCGGAGGCCCCACCTCTGTTCTCTGTCAGCGGGGGGAGCTCCTGGGAAGGCAGATGACCGAGGAGCTGGCTGGGGGCCCCTCATGTGTAGGCGTGCCCAGAGGCCCCTCCGTGCGGGCGGCCCTCTGCAGCCTGGGCTGGAAGGTCCTGGGGGAAGGAAGCCGCCTCTCCCAGGGGGCCTGCCTGCATTTGCAGCAGATACTACGATGCCGTCTAAGCTCGTTGAACCCACTGCCAGGGAATTTCCTCCTCGTTGTGGCCTCTATATGAACATGAAGGCAAATAACCCATCAGGAATATTTAAAAAGACGTTTAGGGAGTTTCCCGGTCACCACCACACATTAGCTCTCCGTACCCTCCACTTCGGCTGTCTGATGCTGTTGGAATGCAGAAGGATGTCCCAGGAATCATAAAATCCTGACTAATTTTTGTAGATGTTCAATTATGCTTACTAGATGAATCTTACGAAGTTAGGAAAACAAGAAATATGTTCAGGAAAGATTTCCAGTCATAGCATTTGAAACCACACCGGACAATCTGTGGTCGGTGGAGCCTCTGCCCCATCCCCAGGGGCTCCGAGAGTGACTGGCTGTCCTGACCACAGCTGAGGGCCCTGCCCCAAGGCAGCTGCTCGCTGTGGGAAAGGAAGGAGCTGGAGCGTGGGCCCAGTCTGGCCAGTGCTTTGCTGGCTTTGCTTTCAAGTTGTTTCCCACCGGCTGGAATCCGCCTGACACTGAGGGTCCCCTCTCAGGGAGTTTTTAAATCAGGACACACAGAGTGAGAAGCAGAGAGACAGACAGACAGACACGCAGAGGTGTGGGGAAGTCATCATGAGAGAAAGGCAGATCCACCAGGGCAAGAGTTACAGACGCCAGCTTCTGGGAGCGGCAGGATGAGGGGGTCTCCTGGGCACATGGATGGGTCCCTGACAGTGTGGGCTTGCCTCCCAGCCTTACACTTACTAGCTGTAGGACTGCAGGCAAGTCACAGACCTTCTCAGCCTCACCATCCTCCTCAAATGGCCAGTGATGGGAGTTATTCCATAAGACTGCTGTGAGCATCATGTGATAACGCACGTTGGGTGTCTGGGGGCCGTGCCGGCACCCAGGCGGGGCAGACGCTCAACAAATGCTCACTGTTCTTAGAGTTAAACCCAAACCCAAGTCCTGACTTCAGGACAACTGCCGAGGTCCTGCCTGTGTATCTCTCTCTGTCCTTCCTGTCTTCCTTTCCAAAAAACAGCCATCACTCCAACCAACTGGAGTGTCTGTGTTTCTGGCAGCTTGGAAGAGTCTCTCTAATGCGGAAATAAACAGAACCATATCGACTTGCCCGAGAGCCTAGGGGGCCAGGATGCAAGTTCCTCCAGCGCTTCATGTTAAATGTGTGGGGAAAAGCAGCTGGTAGGTGGTGGCTTGGTCTTTGAAGGGCTGGGTCTCAAGTGCCCTTTGGGTCACTGCAAACAGAACGAAATGCATTTATGGGGCCCTGCCCTGTCGGTCGAGCTCAGCAAGGAGGTGGAGACCATTCCAGGACGGCAGTGGAGGGAGAGAGCTGGTGTCCCTGCTTAATCCAAGAGGAACGGCAGCCCCAGGGCCTTGATGGCCATCGGCAGGGAGGCTGTGCCCCTGTCTGTGTGTGTGTGTGCACTGGGTGTGAGCACACATAAGAAGGGTAGCTGTGCCAGAGTGCAGGGTGTCCTGTGTCCGTGCACGTGAGCGTGCTCATGCCAGGATGGGTGTGCACAGGCTTGTGTCTGGGGACAGCTGCAGGGGTAGCTGAGGTTGGGTCGTGTGCACAGGTGTGAGTGCGGTCCCGTGCACAGGCGGCCGTGCGTGTCCAGGCGTGTGTGTGACTCTGTGTGTGGCCGGCGCGTGGGGAGATGACCCTTTGTCTTCAGCGGCTCAGGTGGCCCCGGCGCAGGATGGGGGTGTGGGGTGCAGCCAGCAGGTCACCTGGCTGACAGGGCTGTGATGAGAGCCTCTACGGGGCCTGCTGTGTCCCAGGAACCAGAGCCATACAGGAACTGCTGATGGAAGACAGGAATGAGTAAGTTCCAAAGGTTTCTCTGGGTTTTCATTTCAAGGGACACAGAGTGACCTTTGCCTGTGCTACTTGGGCTGCTGCTGCTTTGCCCTTCCCCCAGGGAGGGGAGGCTGGTTTCACTTTTCTTTCTGTTGTTTTCACTTTCAGACTCCCTTGATGAAACACCGAGAAAGATGGGGCAGCTCTGGCTGTGGGTGCCCGGCTCCGGTGCCAAGGCAGGCCATGCTGCATGGAGGCCGCGGGCTCAGAACCTGCTTGGTCCATGCCAATGGCTGTGCTGGGCCAACACGGCCCACCCGATGAGAGAGGCTGTGACTTCCCAGAGCACATGGAACGGGCCTCTTTGTGCTGCTGAGAAAACAGCTCCCAAGAGGAGGCATGGTTTGTCCAAAGTAACACAGAGATGGTGCCGGAGCTGGGACCCGACCCAGCTGTCAGGCCTGGCATTGGTGGGAGACACCTGGCCAATGGGCCAACAGCAGGTAAAGGCAGGAGCTAACCCCCGACCCATGTGCTAACAGTCTAAATCAGACAGCGTGGCTCCCTACACCTCTGTTTCCCCAGGCCACGCAGGGTGCCTCCCTCTGTGTGGCCACTTTGTCATGGACCTCACTGTCCCCTCCTGCCCGGTCAGGAGCCAGGCAGGCCCTGCCCACTCCCACTCGGGCCACACTCACCCGACAGGCCGTGGGGTCCCCCCAAGACTTCTCCCAGGGTAATAAACTTGGGCTTCTCAGCTCTAGTCTCCAACCCTTCAGACAGGTCCCCCCTACTCCTAGAAGGGTCCTTTCTGTGTGGCAGGGCAGGCCATGAGCAGACCCGGATTTCTCTCTGGGTTAGCAACCCTCAGCTTCCCATGCCCCCTCCCACTTGGGCTATGCCTGACTCGCCCTGGCGCATTGCCCTCCCAGGGCCTGGGGCTCTGATGGCCGGTCATCTGGGCTCTGCATTCTCCAGAGTGCCCCCAACAATGACAACACCACAAACACACATAGCCCCCAGGCCTCCGTGTGCCCCCACAGATACTGTGCATCCTTAGGCAACACCGCTTCCCCCAAAACACCGCTTGCCTTCAGGTCGGCTGCGCCTCTCCTGGTCCCTGTGAAATTGTTCAGCTCTGCCTGAGGCTTGCTCTCCTGGATCCCTCTCCCATTGCTTCCAGGTGTCTGTCTGTGCTGCAAGTCTGTTAACAAGCTGTGTCCTGGCGGATCCTTGACATTTCTCAGGCTGGAATAGGTACGTTCTGCATTTCAAATAAGATAATGGTAGTCTTTTCCCAATTCACAGAAAAAGTTCATAGAGAGAACTCTCTTTTAAGTCCTTCTCCCATTAAACTTTTGACATCTGTGACCTCAGAAAAAGAAACAGTGACACGTTTGATATAAAGCATCTAGATTCAGTTTCACCCACAGTCTTCACGTTAAATTTGGCTATTGTTTATTTTCACCCCACTGACCTGTGTCTGAGATGAAATGCTAGGATGAGGACCCTCGTTTGTGGAATGGATTCAATGGCCCCATTCTCTAGGAGGTCGCTCAAGAGTGGCTTTGCTGTCACCTGGCCAGGGCACACCCCTGACCTGAGTGTCTGGGGAGGCCTGGCCAGGTGGATGCTTGTCATCAGCACCCTGACTTGGTCCGGAAAGGCCATCAGGCACCCAGTGTAGCTAGTTGCTAGATTTAGCGAGTAAAAATAAAGGGCACCAAGTTCAATGTGAATTTCCAGTAAACAACAAATAATATTTTAGTATAAGCATGTCCCATGCAGTATTTGGGACATACTTATACTAAAAAAAATTGTTGTTTGTTGGAAATTCAAATTGAACTGGGCATCCGGCATTTTATCTGGGGACCCTAACTTGGCACCTACATCCACTGGTACGTGCCATCCAGTGTCAGAGGCTCTGCAAGCAGCTTGTAACTGGCAGTAAAGAACTGAGGTTTGTCAATGATCTACATGTGTGGGCCGGCCCAGGCCGCTCCTGGCATAATGCCCCTCTCTTGGGCTCTAGAAAGTGCATATAGCCTCTAGCCAATCTTACTGATACCCAGACCCTCATCCCCCCAGAGGTCACTCCAGTGCATCAGTTTTTGCAGTGGTCACCAGCTGCATAGTGCTCTGAGTTTATGCTTTCACCATGTCTCTTGCTTTTCTTCCTCTTCTTGGTGCATTGCTATAGGCTGAATGCTTGTGTCCCCCAAATTCATATGTTGAAACCTAACCCCCAAGGTGATGGTATTTGGAGGTAGGGCCTTTAGGAGGCGATGTGGTCGTGAGGGTGGAGCCCTCAAGAATGGGATTAGTGCCCTTATAAAAAGGATCCCAGAGAGCTCCCTTGCCCCTTCCACCTGTGAGGACACAGCGAGAAGATGCTGTCCATGAACCAGGAATCTGCTGATGCCTTGATCTTGGACTTCCAGACTCCAGAATTATGAGAAGTAAATATCTGTTGCTTATAAGCCACCCAGGCTATGGTGTTTTGTTATAGCAGCTTGAACACATTTTTAGAAAGGAAAAAGGCAGCATGACAAGAGCCCTCAGCTCAACATTGCCCTCAGGCGCAAAAGACACTGTGACTGATTCCCACGTGAGCTCAGAGCTGGATGTTATCCAGGTTAATGATACCACTGTATGCATCTGTAAGTTAAATAGTAAATAAGGTTTCTCTATTCTTCATCTTCAATAATACATCTTCTTAATAATACTTGTGGATTGGAGATATGCAAATGGAATCAACATTTATTGAAAAATATCCAATATTTGAAAACTTAGCTAAGCTTATTAATTCTTCCTGTAAAGTATCACACTTTAGGCTGATGTGTTTACTCATATGCTTGTGAAACACTTTGGGATGATTGCTCTAAAAGACGACATCTGAAACACACTCTGCCCCGCATCACAGCACAGGGTTCTAGGGAGGTGCCCATGCCCCAGTCAGCCCTGGGAGGGGTCAAGGACTGGGTTTCTGCCCGCTCCCCAGCTTCGAGGGGGTGGTAGCCACATTTCCCTCGACATCAGTCTGGGCTGAAATCGCTGGCAGGTTGACTCCTATATCTTCTCTTCGTGGTTTCCCTGAAGATGCCAGGTCACGAACTGCATCAGATGTTGACAGAAGGAATGGGAGAGAGAGGAGCTGCATTGCTTTTTGTTTGTGGAGGCAAAGGGCCAGGATGAGAGGGAGGCAGACCCTGGCCTCGGCTGACTGATGAACGGACTTCCTGCTCCCTCTTCTCCAGGGGCTCTGCTCCAACAAGTCAGGCATCCAAGCCCAGAGAGGGAAACCTGGGGCTCTGACTTTGGGCCACATGGCCCAGCTGGGCAGCGCTGCCCAACCCCATCCAGCATGAGCCCTGCCTGCCTGGCTGGCCTCGGGGGACAACGGTCATCTGCTGGAGTGGCATACGGGGAGTCTTCTGAGGCTGGGGGCCTGGGGCAACACTGCCCAAAGAAAGGACCACTTTCGAAAAATCTGAAAGTGAAATCAAGAAAACACTCCCATTTACCATTGCAACGAAAAGAATAAAATATCTAGGAATAAACCTACCTAAGGAGACAAAAGACCTGTATGCAGAAAATTATAAGACACTGATGAAAGAAATTAAAGATGATACAAATAGATGGAGAGATATACCATGTTCTTGGATGGGAAGAATCAACATTGTGAAAATGACTCTACTACCCAAAGCAATCTACAGATTCAATGCAATCCCTATCAAAGTACCACTGGCATTTTTCACAGAACTAGAACAAAAAATTTCGCAATTTATATGGAAACACAAAAGACCCCGAATAGCCAAAGCAATCTTGAGAAAGAAAAACGGAGCTGGAGGAGTCAGGCTCCCGGACTTCAGACTATACTATAAAGCCACAGTAATCAAGACAGTATGGTACTGGCACAAAAACAGAAAGATAGATCAATGGAACAGGATAGAAAGCCCAGAGATAAACCCACGAACATATGGACACCTTATCTTTGATAAAGGTGGCAGGAATGTAAAGTGGAGAAAGGACAGCCTCTTCAATAAATGGTGCTGGGAAAACTGGACAGGTACATGTAAAAGTATGAGATTAGATCACTCCCTAACACCATACACAAAAATAAGCTCGAAATGGATTAAAGACCTAAATGTAAGGCCAGAAACTATCAAACTCTTAGAGGAAAACATAGGCAGAACACTCTATGACATAAATCACAGCAAGATCCTTTCTGACCCACCTCCTAGAGTAATGGAAGTAAAAACAACAATAAACAAATGGGACCTAATGAAACTTCAAAGCTTTTGCACAGCAAAGGAAACCATAAACAAGACCAAAAGACAACCCTCAGAATGGGAGAAAATATTTGCAAATGAAGCAACTGACAAAGGATTAATCTCCAAAATTTACAAGCAGCTCATACAGCTCAATAACAAAAAAACAAACAACCCAATCCAAAAATGGGCAGAAGACCTAAATAGACATTTCTCCAAAGAAGATATACAGAATGCCAACAAACACATGAAAGAATGCTCAACATCATTAATCATTAGAGAAATGCAAATCAAAACTACAATGAGATATCATCTCACACCAGTCAGAATGGCCATCATCAAAAAATCTGGAAACAATAAATGCTGGAGAGGGTGTGGAGAAAAGGGAACACTCTTGCACTGCTGGTGGGAATGTGAATTGGTTCCGCCACTATGGAGAACAGTATGGAGGTTCCTTAAAAAACTACAAATAGAATTACCATATGACCCAGCAATCCCACTACTGGGCATATACCCTGAGAAAACCAAAATTCAAAAAGAGTCATGTACCAAAATGTTCATTGCAGCTCTATTTACAATAGCCCAGAGATGGAAACAACCTAAGTGCCCATCATCGGATGAATGGATAAAGAAGATGTGGCACATATATACAATGGAATATTACTCAGCCTTAAAAAGAAACGAAATTGAGTTATTTGTAATGAGATGGATAGACCTAGAGTCTGTCATACAGAGCGAAGTAAGTCAGAAAGAGAAAGACAAATACCGTATGCTAACACATATATATGGAATTTAAGAAAAAAAAATGTCATGAAGAACCTAGGGGTGAGACAGGAATAAAGATGCAGACCTACTGGAGAACAGACTTGAGGATATGGGGAGGGGGAAGGGTGAGCTTTGACAGGGCGAGAGAGAGTCATGGAGATATACACACTAACAAACGTAGTAAGGTAGATAGCTAGTGGGCAGCAGCTGCATGGTACAGGGATATTAGCTCGGTGCTTTGTGACAGCCTGGAGGGGTGGGATAGGGAGAGTGGGAGGGAGGGAGACGCAAGAGGGAAGACATATGGGAACATATGTATATGTATAACTGATTCACTTTGTTATAAAGCAGAAACTAACACACCATTGTAAAGCAATTATACCCCAATAAAGATGTTAAAAAAAAAAAAAGAAAGGACCACTTTCGGTAGGGGGTACTTGACATGAGTTTAGCTACACAAACTTTAGCGTTTTTGTAAATGGTTATGAATTTTTTTCTAATTCGTTCAAAACTAGAAAAATATGACACCAAATTCACCAATAAACATTTATGATACCATGACATGCTGTAGAGTGATTTCTTTAACCTCTGCCACCTGGTCACATTGCATGGCCGTTTTGATGAAGATGGCTATGTCTGCCCAGTAAGACTGTGACTTCCTTATAGGGGAGGGCTATGCCTGCATTGGTGAGGTTCTGGCATTGAGAGCCGGATCAAGAAGAGAAACTGGGCATGAAAAGAAGCAGAGCTGGGTGCAATCTTCCCAACTCTTGGCTCCAAAAAGCAAGTTTATTTTACAAGTTGGCGACAAAATCAATTATTTAAAAACATCTTTCATTTGCCTTTCATTGACCCCTGGCTCACATTCCTGGCTCTTCTTTGTTCTTTAGTCCTCTTTTGAGGCCCCAGATCTCCTGAGGCCTGGGAACGAGGAGCATCATGTCACGAGGAATCTACAAGGGGAGGGACACCAGCACAGTCACCAAGGGACACCTGCCCTTGCAGATTCCTGGAGCTTTAGATCTCCAGAGAAGGGGAGGCAGCCCTTACATCCCAGTGGGGGGTCATCAGAAGGTGGCCTGGGGCTCCCTCTGGGGTGGGGCCCATGGAGGGAGGGCTGGGTTGGCTGAGTGCAGAGGGAGCCCGTGGGTAGGGATTTTCATGTGTGCGTTGGTTGCACATGACTGCTCCATGTCCTGGCAGGATGAAAGAGGATTTGTTTTCTGCCCCATCTGAGAACTTTAAAAAGGGAAGGATTGAAAGGAACAGGAAATGCAAGAGATTTCTGTGCATTAATTTTGTATCCTGCTACTCTTACCAAATTCACTGATTAGCTCTAGTAGTTTTCTGGTAGCATCTTTAGGATTCTCTATGTATAGTATCATGTCATCTGCAAACAGTGACAGCTTTACTTCTTCTTTTCCGATTTGGATTCCTTTTATTTCTTTTTCTTCTCTGATTGCTGTGGCTAAAACTTCCAAAACTATGTTGAATAATAGTGGTGAGAGTGGACAACCTTGTCTTTTTCCTGATCTTAGAGGAAATGGTTTCAGTTTTTCACCAATGAGAATGATGTTGGCTGTGGGTTTGTCATATATGGCCTTTATTATGTTGAGGTAAGTTCCCTCTATGCCTTCTTCCTGGAGGGTTTTATAATAAATAGGTGTTGAATTTTTTTGAAAGCTTTTTCTGCATCTATTGAAATGATCAAAATTAATGCACAGAAATCTCTTACATTCCTCTACACCAGTGATGAAAAATCTGAAAGAGAAATTAAGGAGTCACTCCCATTTACCACTGCAACAAAAAGAATAAAATACCTAGGAGTAAACCCACCTAAGGAGACAAAAGACCTGTATGCAGAAAACTATAAGACACTGATGAAAGAAATTAAAGATGGTACCAACAGATGGAGAGATATACCATGTTCTTGGATTGGAAGAATCAACATTGTGAAAATGACTATACAACCCAAAGCAATCTACAGATTCAATGCAATCCCTATCAAACTACCAATGGCATTTTTCAGAGAACTAGAACAAAAAATTTCACAATTTGTATGGAAACACAAAAGACCCCGAATAGCCAAAGCAATCTTGAGAAAGAAAAACGGAGCTGGAGGAATCAGGCTCCTGGACTTCAGACTATACTACAAAGCTACAGTAATCAAGACAGTATGGTACTGGCACAAAAACAGAAAGATAGATCAATGGAACAGGATAGAAAGCCCAGAGAAACCCACACACAGTCACCTTAATTTTGATAAAGGAGGCAAGAATATACAATGGAGAAAAGACAGCCTCTTCAATAAGTGGTGCTGGGAAAACTGGACAGCTACATGTAAAAGAATGAAATTAGAACACTCCCTAACACCATACACAAAAATAAACTCAAAATGGATTAAAGACCTAAATGTAAGGCCAGACACTATAAAACTCTTAGAGGAAAACATAGACAGAACACTCTATGACACAAAACACAGCAAGATCCTTTTTGACTCACCTCCTAGAGAAATAGAAATAAAAAGAAAAATAAACAAGTGGGACCTAATGAAATTTAAAAGCTTTTGCACAGCAAAGGAAAACATTAACAAGACGAAAAGACAACCCTCAGAATGGGAGGAAATATTTGCAAATGAAGCAACTGACAAAGGATTAATTTCCAAAATTTACAAGCAGCTCATGCAGCTCAATATCAAAAAAAACCCAATCCAAAAATGGGCAGAAGACCTAAATAGACTTTTCTCCAAAGAAGATATACAGATTGCCAACAAACACATGAAAGGATGCTCAACATCACTAATCATTAGAGAAATGCAAATCAAAACTACAATGAGGTATCACCTCACACCAGTCAGAATGGCCATCATCAAAATATCTACAAACAATAAATCCTGGAGAGGGTGTGGAGAAAAGGGAACCCTCTTGCACTGTTGGTGGGAAAGTAAATTGATACAGCCACTATGGAGAACAGCATAGAGTTTCCTTAAAAAACTGAAAATAGAACTACCATACGACCCAGCAATCCCACTACTGGGCATATATCCTGAGAAAACCATAATTCAAAAAGAGACATCTACCACAATGTTCATTGCAGCTCTATTTACAATAGCCAGGACATGGAAGCAACCTAAGTGTCCATCGACAGATGACTGGATAAAGAAGATGTGGCACATATATACAATGGAATATTACTCAGCCTTAAAAAGAAACGAAACTGAGTTATTTGTAGTGAGGTGGATGGACCTAGAGTCTATCATACAGAGTGAAGTAAGTCAGAAAGAGAAAAACAAATACCGTATGCTAACACATATATATGGAATCTAAAAAAAAAAAAAGGTTCTGAAGAACCTAGGGGCAGGAGCCTGAATAAAGACGCAGACATAGGGAATGGACTTGAGGACACAGGGAGAGGGAAGGGTAAGCTGGGAAGAAGTGAGAGAGTGGCATGGACATATATACACTACCAAATGTAAAATGGATAGCCAGTGGGAAGCAGCCGCATAGCTAGTGGGAGATTAGCTCGGAGCTTTGTGACCACCTAGAGGGGTGGGATAGGGAGAGTGGGAGGGAGACGCAAGAGGGAGGAGATATGGGGATATATGTATATGTATAACTGATTCACTTTGTTATAAAGCAGAAACTAACACACGATTGTAAAGTAATTACACTCCAATAAAGATGTTAAAAAAAAAAAACAGGAGTAACTCAGTTTAGATAAGAGTAGCCAGGATCACTTCAGATCTCTTGGAATGGACAGATTATACTGGAGTGAACGCATTCATTCACTCAACAAATATTTATCGAGCATCTCTTGAGTGCCAGGCAAGGATCCAGGCACTGCTCCATGGGCTGTATTAAAGTGTGGCTGTTTTGAATGATTGAGTCAGATCTGGGTCGCGGTAAGGAAATGAGTACCATGTTATTACAGTGTTTACCAAAGAAAGTGTCACAGCCTTCATGCAAAGAAACTCAACCCCTGCCTCAGCGGCTTCGTGCATTCATGAGCACGAGCATGCCAGCCCTCCTTCCTGTGCAGATATCATCAGCCCGCCAGTCCACGCCAGCTGTGGGAAACAGGGCAGACCCTTGGCAGGGGCTCACAGTGAAGGCTGCTGGGGCAGAGAGGAAGGAGCCAGGCAGCTGTGAGGCTCAGCCCCTGGGGAGCGAGCTCCTACAGCAGGAATAAGTTCACTGTTTCCTCTTCAGGGGGGCATCTCCCTGCATAGAGGGTCCTCTGACCCTCAGCCCAGAAGCGGGTGCTGGGGAGGGAGCTCATGGCCTTAGAGGAAACTGAGTAATAATTCTGAGTGTAATTATTAGATACCTTTTTTCAGGTCTTTGAGGAAGCATAGCTTTGTGTGCCTTTAAAACCACAAAGAATGTGGCATAGATAAAATGCAGCGGTAAGAAAGGAAGGTGTGAGTCTAACCCCGGAGCAGGCAGAGCACCCTCGGATGGCCATCACTGCCCTCTACCTCCACCTTTAGCACCAGTAATGACCATTAATACCTATTTCCTGCTCTCCAGCCACAGCAACGAGGACCAAGAATAAGTTGGAAACTGAGCCAAGAGAGGAGTCAGTCCAACCCAAGGTCAAGGGCCTCACTGTTGTAAGCGGAGCCCAAGTGGAGCCAGAACCTTCTCCCAGTCTGGGTGGCAGGGCCCCACTTTGCAATGAGCCTACTTTATTCACTGAGGGGCTCAGGACAAGGCACTTTCCTCCAAAGTGGTGCTTCTCAAAGCATGGTCTGTGGACCAGCCGCAGCAGCAGCACCAAGGAACTTGTAAGAAATGCAAATTCTTGGCCTCTCCCATGGGTGTTTGAGGGCTACATACCATGAGGGTGCTGGGAGAGAACCTGAGGGGCAGCCGGAGTCTGGGCAGGGGAAGCAGGAGGGGGCGGTGTGCAGACTAAGCCGGAAGAAAGCCTCCACGAGCACGTGTTTGCGGCTGCAGAGAGCCTGCCAGGAGAAGAACCCAGTCGTCCAGGGAATAAGTTAACAAGGTCCCTGGTGATCCTGTCACTAGCAGTCCATTGTGATGGAGAAATCCCCAGGCCAGTTTGCAGTGGGTTGAGCCATCAGTGGTAGGTGAGAAAAACAGAGACAATCTGAGGAAGCTTGACCGTAAAAGAGAACAAAAAAAGAGGACAGAGGCAAGTGGAAGCCAAGGCGTGAATGGTTCCTCTGTTACTAATGTGGGGAAACATGGAAAGAGAAGCAAGTCTGCTGAAGGAAGAGGTTCACAAATGAGAGAAAGTTGAAGCTGCAGCGGGGAGGGAGGAAATCTGAAGGAGCAAATTACTGCCCAAGAAAGCAGAAGGGGATGGACCCAGGGCACAGCCTGAGGGCTGGTCACTCTTGGTCAAGAAGAGGGACAGCCCTTGCCAGAAATTCTCTGGTTTCTAGGCTGGAAGGAAGTGAAAGTAGGTGGGGACAGATAAATGGGAGAACTGAAGGCATTAAAGCACCGTGTGACTCGACTCTGTGAAATGCGAGGCTGGGTGCAGAGTGATGAGCCGGAGTAGGTGTTCTGTGGGTGAAGCAGCTCCCAGGGGAGCGAGGCACCCCGCGTGTGGCTGCAGGTGACCCCTTTGCTGGGAGAGAAAGGCCTCCGAAGTGGAGGAGGTCAAGGACTGAGGGTGTGGGGTGTGGGGTGGGGGCTGGGGGTCAGTCCATGTGGATATCCATGCTGCCCGGGGGCAGTGATGTGGAGGCTGAGAGGAAAAGCTCTGAGTCAGAGTCATGGCCTTGGAAAATGAGGAGAGGGGCCTGGGGAAGGTTGGGAGACAGAAATGAGGAGGGGCTGAGGGGGCCTGGGCTGGAACTCCAAGCCTTGCAAGAGGCAGGGCTCACAGAGAGGAGGCTTGGAAGTGGCCTCTGGGGCCCAGGGGAAAGCCTCCAGCCAGCCCCGCAACCACTGCCTGGGCCTGGGTGTTGGAGGGTGTGCAGCTCTGCCCAGGAGGGCACAGGGAGGTGGGCCCTGAGGGCAGCCAGTTCCTCGAGATGCAGGTGGAGGGAGCAGAGAGGCAGAGGCTGAGGAGGTGGGGGATGGGGACCACAGACCCAGGGTTCAAGGTGGGCTGGGCTGGAAGGGGCGGGACGGTGGGAGCAGTTGGGTCTGGTAGGAAGCATGGAGGGTCTAGGGGTGGAGGAGGCAGAGGATCTGGCTTCAAAGACCTTGAGTTCAGGGCCATGTCCCGGGCCAGGGTAGGAGCCTAGCTGCTGGACTGGGTGAACACAAGCTGAAACACAGGGGCCCAGAGGCTGGCAGGGCCAGCCAATGCTCTGTAGGCTCCGAGCCGAAATCCCACTCCCTGAGTTAGGCCGGACACCTCCCCATGGGGCTGTGGCTGGTGATGTTCTCGTGTTGCCTTTGATGCCCTTTTCTCTCACTCTGCCTGGATAAAGCCCATCCCAGTGCAGCTCCCACCTTCTCCACAAGCCTTTCCTGATCATCCCAATGTACAGTTTCATGTATCTAAACATATAAACAAGATTATATGCCAATCAAAGATTTATCACGTATGTTTTATAGGGATGTCACTATATCATGTATATTATAAATGCTTAACAACAGAAATGAAAAATCGTTAGACAGAAAACAGCTGTAATAGAAGTTGTGGTGTATTCAGGCCGCTGCCCAAAGGGTGACCCTGTGACCCCACCCGGCTGCACACGCTCCCCTTTGGGACAGCTGGGCTGCATTGTGAGCTGCTGGGGTACGCAGTTGTCTCAGATTTCCTCCGAGTCTCCTTTGTGAATAAAAATTGTGTCGTGGGCATAGTGGATGCTCAGCAAATATTTGTGAAAGGGACAAATAAACAAGTGACCCAGGAAGGTTTTAGAATAGAGGCCACGTCACAGCACGGCCAGTGGTGTGGACTTTGGAATCAGACGGGTTGCAGTTCAAGTTCCAGCTCTGCCCCTCACCAGCCCTAGGGCTGAGGGCAAAGTTTTAGGCTCCCTGAACTTCGGTTTACCCCCCCAGTGAAAGGGGGGCAATGCCCGGAGCTCCCCACAGGATGCTGTAGGCTGGAGTGCACCATGAGGGGGGCCCCCGCCTAGCAGGGGTGTGACGTGAGCCCTCCGAGTAGCCAAGCTCTCATAGGAGGGAACAGGATGCATGTGAATTTCGGCCGCGTTCACTGACTGGAACTTGAGCACCAGGGGAGAGTGGTTACGGCAGGGCTGGACCAGGAGTAGCTTCCCCGATGCCCTTCCAGACAAGGGATCAGTTTGGTTTCAATTCTGAAAATGGTACTTATGGAAAATTGCTGTGTGACCAAGTGATTCCTTCTTTCTTTTGTTTTTTATAAAGTTTATATTTGATTCATTGTAAAGTAAATTTATCATAGAAATGAGAAAGATGTAGAAAAAATGAGTTAAAAAACTCACATTTCCACCATGGAAAGATCATCTTTATTAACATTTTGCTGTATTTTCTTTTAGTCTTAAAAAACTCTATGCACAAGCTTTTTGAAACACATAATTGCAAGTATTATATGTGTGTGTGTGTGTGTGAGTGCGTAATCTATAAGTTTGTCCTTTTTTTTTTTTTTTTTTGCGGTACACGGGCCTCTCACTGTTGTGGCCTCTCTCGTTGCTGAGCACAGGCTCCGGACGCGCAGGCTCAGCGGCCATGGCTCACGGGCCCAGCCGCTCCGCGGCATGTGGGATCTTCCCGGACCGGGGCACGAACCCGTGTCCCGTGCATCGGCAGGCGGACTCCCAACCACTGTGCCACCAGGGAAGCCCCCAGTGTGTCCTATTTTTAATTTGACATCATGTCACAGCGTTTTCCTTATTATTGCAGATTCTTCGTGAGCATGATTTTAGTGACCGTGTACACCCACGGAGCTGTTTCTCCACATGTTTTCGGAGCCTCTGCAGCTCGGCCGTCTCACCAGGTGCTGGGAAGTCCGGCTTCCACACTTGTGTCTTCAACCTCCAGGGCCCGACTCCAGCATGGCATTAGGGCTCCTTGACACTTGAGACCCAGCAGAAGGACGAGGTCTGTGTTCAGAAGACCCAGGTACCAGGCCACGCTCACCTCTTGCCTTTGTTCTCGTTCTTTGAAAGAAGGGTAGTAGCAACCAGACTTGCCTCGCAAGGCAGCTCCCAGGTTAAGTGAGATCCTAGCTCTGAGGCTGCTCTGTGAATTGCCTGGTGTTGTCCAAACCTTGGTTTATTGGATTCATTAGCACTTTTTACATGCCAGCAACAGGAAATCCAGCACCACACAGCTTAAATTGGCTCACAGAATCACAGCGTCCAGATGCTGAGGTCCAGCGGGACCCAGGGCCTGAAGGACACAGTCACAGGCCTCAGTGACCTCTGTACCACATTCCTGCTCCTTCAATGGTCGCATCCTGGGACAGATTCTCCCAGAATGCCCCAGACTCCTCCCTGAGGGAGGCACCCCCCCTGCTGGCAGCCCCAGGAGAGAACATGCTGTCCTGACAGCTCCAGTAGAGGGCCAGGCCCCATGCCCTCTGCCCCAGCAGGGTCCACCCACCTAACCTCATAACCTGAGAGTGGGGAGGGGGTACCCCAAAGGAAGGTCGGGTGCTTCCACCAGAAGTAGGACAGATCTGGGGAGGGGCCAGCCGGAGATGCCCACTTCTCTGGCCATCATTCCTACTACTGTGGCTAGAGGGAGGCTCTCAGAGCACGAGTCCCCACGACACCCCAGAGTGAGGGAGCTGTGGACTCCCCAGCCTTGGGTTCAAATCCTGCCCGGTCAACCGCCCCCACCTCCTCCCCAGCTGGCTGCGCACAGAAGCAGTCAACATTCTCTTCCCGAATTCCCAGCAATGGGGCCACACCCCCAGGCGATTGCTCCTGGTGACCCATGAACAGGGAGGAGGCCTGACTCCCAGTGACCTCATCAGGTGGCTCAGCGCACGGGGAACAGGGCCCAGGGTGTGTTAGGGACCCCAGCCCAGGTGAAGGGCCCCACGGAGCTTTAGAGGCCCCAAAGTGTACCGCTGAGAACGCAGAGCTGAGGCTTCCTGGCAGAGCGTGGGCAGGCAGAGGGCAGAGCAGCAGAACGGGTAACTGTCAGAGGAAGCATTGGTGCCGTCAGGTCAGGCCCGGGAGCTGGGAAGGCCAAGCTCTGTCCAGTTGGGAAGTGAGGTCTGGGTGATAAGCGTGTCCCCACGAGCTGCTCCCGCCCGAGTGACAGTCGGGCTCCTGCTCTGTCCCCCGGGTGGCATCCTGCTGTCTGCACACATGTTTACACTTGGTCCCTGCCCCAAAGGCTCACAATCCACCTGATATGGGGTCAGTCCAAACAGCGCCGGAGGGTGTGTGCACAGCCAGGCAGGGCCCACTCCCTCTCCTCGAAGGAGACAGAAGCAGGCCCCAGAATACCCTTGGGAGCTGTGGAGGGTGGGAGGGAAGGAAACAGGGAGCTGGAGGCCTTTCCGGGGAGGAGGCCACAGACCTGGATAAACACAGGAGGAGGAGATATGGGTGAAGAAGCAAGACTGACGAAAGAGCAAATTCCTTCCAGAAGCGAGGCGGGACCAGTGGGAGCGCGAGGCCAGACCTCGACCCAGAGCCCGACAGACAGGGAGCAGAGTAGGATCCAGGTGCCCCAGAGGGACGTCGTCCAGGCCAAGTGGGAACTTTAGGAAATGGAAAAGGTGCGCAGCGCGTGTCCTCGTTGGGGCTTCCGTGGGGTGACCCTGCTGTGGACAGGTGTGAAGATTCAAGGAGAGGGCAGGGTGAGGAAAGGAGGGGCACCTCTGAGCAGGAAACACGTGTGTGTGTGTGTGTGTGTGTGTGTGTGTGCACCCTCACACTGCAGCCACGACAGAGCCCAGGCCTTGGGCTCCCAGGCGAGGGTGTGGAATTCCAGGGCTGGGACTGGGACGCTTGGCCTCTCCCAGTGCACACAGAGGGGACACGACGGGGAGGAGAGACCACGGGGCCTGGAAGGGGTCCTAATCCTGCAGTTCCCCTGCTGGACCTCCAACTCCATCCCCAACATTAGGGGAGGATGGGGCTCCAGTTAAGCTTCCTTAGGGATGGGCAGCCTTGGGCCCCTCATGCCTTCAACCACCTCTGGCCTGGGGTGACAGGTGACAGCCCCCACCCAGGCTCAGCTTCCACAGAGGGGGCTGGATTAAGTGTCTCCCAGGCTCCGTTGAGCAGAAGCTTCTGGGGAGACGTTTCTGGAGAAAGGAAGCCTCCGAAGGGGAAAGCAGGGAACAACTGAGGAGGGATCAGGGCCTAGGAGGGAGCACCGCTGGCTTAGGAGAAAACAACAACGGTAACAATATGGTGACCACCACGGAGCTGCTCACTCCCCACGCAGCTCGGAGAAAGCGAGCGCTGCACAGACAGGTTGAGCAACTTGTCTTGGGTGATACAGCCAGTAAGCTGACAGAGCTGGGAGAACAAGAGGTCCCTCTTTGGACCATGGAGCCCAATGCCTTGACTATACAGGTGAGGAGTCAGCTCTCTCCGGGAAGGTGCCCACACAATGTGCCTACAGTTCCTTCTCCAGGACTGGGGATGGGGGACAGAGTGTCGGATCAAGGCAGCCACACCACCTGGCATCTGGGGATCAGCCCTGAGTTGACTCTCTGAGTTCCAGGGCTTTGTCTGGGCTACTGGAGACAAGAAAGACCCCAGGAGGTTCCCAGGGCCTGGGTGGACTTTACAGTAGCAAGTCAGGCCATTCCCCTGGGGTGCTGGCTTTCCTCTACAGGGGCCAGGAGGGGTGTCACTGGTGAGGAGACAAGACCTAAGGGGTAGAAATGCAGCAGGAGGAATGATTTTGAATATCACAGAGGAAAATATCTAGAGGTGTTTGAATTACACTGCTGGCCAGCAGTCCAAAGGCAAAGAGCTTTCTGCAAAAAGTTATCCATCAAGTCCCTGTGTGTAAAAGACAAAAGTTAGAGACACCCCCAACATTCAACAACAGCAGAGGGCTTAAATAACTCCTGGTTGCCCACTCAGCCATTCAAAGAGATGGTGACAAGCCCCTCTCAACGTGGAAAAATGCTTATTGTAAAAAGTAAGAGCTAAATGCTATACTGTGATCTTTCTAAGTAAAAACATGCTTATTGGAAAGAAACGGGAAAAATAGAAACCTGAGTAAAGTTTTAACAGTGGTGTGGGATGATGGGTGGAGTAGAGTTCAAACACAGTTAAATTAGTTTTGAAAGACTATAATATAAAGATTAACAAACAGTTCAAAAACAAGCGTCATGGCAAAGAGACAAAGCATTGGTTTTCTGGTTACTTGGTAACATCCAAACAACAGGATCCACGGGCCCCAGGCCCTCAAAGGGCCAAGGACACTCTAGATGCTCGCCGACAGTGTGTGGCATGACCCCCAGCAGGATCAGGAAGGTGAAGTCCGAGCCCTGCAGGGAGGCTGACTGGTGATCACGCAGGAGGACGGGCTATGATAACACCGCTTGGGGACAACCTGAACCCAGGTTGATGGAGCACAGAGGATGGGGCCTGGCTGGACCCCTCACCCACAGGGAGGGGTGCAGGGCCAGCCCTGTTGTGGTCTCTCTTTTTCCTGCGCCTGCTGCATCTCCTGCCATAGCAGTGAGCGACCTGCACTGGGTGAGACCTAGAGCTGGAACAGGACACCAAGGCCTTGAGAAGCCCTTCCTGGAAGAAAGCAAACGTCCCATCTGTGTGCCCCACCCTGAGCGAGCACTGGTGTACCACAGGTAACATGCAACGCAGCTGGGGTCCCAGGAGCGGGACCCCTGCCCCTTCCTCTCTTTGCTGCATTTTCTCATGGGGAGTGGGGAGCTAGGTCAACCCCGGGAGGGGCCCAGTGGCCGAGCAGCAGGTGCTGCTGGGAGGGCAAGAGGCAGGGCTCACAGAGAGGAGGCTTGGAAGTGGCCTCTGGGGCCCAGGGGTGCAGGAGGGAAGGTGCCAGGCAGAGGGGAGAGGGATGGAGGGCCCTCAGAGCTGGATCTAGAAGGGTCCCGGAGGCCCTGGGCTGTGCTCAGACCCCCACTCAGGGAGAGCACTCTGGGCTGGGTGTGCTGCTGGCAGCGGAGGTTCTGAGGGGGCAGGGATGGGTGAGGCCCAAGGTGGCTTCAGAACCCTGAAGGTCCATCCGGTGGGGGACTACACTTGTCCTGCCCGAACGCTGCGAGCGGGGGCCCCCAGGAGCTGGGACCCTATACCGAGAGGCCGGGGTTTGGATCCCGGCTCTGCTACCTCCTAGCTGTGTGGCCTTGAGCAAGTTATTTTAACCTCTCTGTGCCTCAGTTTCTCCAAATATAAAATGGCACTAATAAAAATAATCCCTCTTATTGGGCTGTTTTGAGGATTAAATGAATCAGCATTGTGCCAGCACGGGGCAAGGACTGTCAACACTGCATGTTTGTCCAATAAAAATATAAACTAGTGGCCAGGGCGGCTCACAGGGGACCGGGCCTCCCCACCAGTGTCACTGACAAAGTGGTGGAGCACTTGGCTGCAGGGGTGCCCTCCACCTTGGTGATGGGGTGGTCGTTGGGCCCCCCTCACCACAACCCCCCCCAACTTGGCACACAAGGAGCTAGGTGGGCAGAGTTAATGCAAGATCGTAGTTGCGTCCAAATTGTCAACAGACCCCCATTAGTGGCTGCAGGAGTGTTGGGTGTGGCTCGGGGACTGATAAACATACCAAGGGGCCCCTGGCCAGCCTCCAGTGACAACAAGGCTGATGAAGGAGGCCTCCAGGGGGCAGAAGGGAGGGGCCCGGAATGCAGGCAGTAGGGGGTTGACAGAGACAGCAAGGGCTTGGAGGCCTCAGGAGCAATGAGGCCTTTCCCAGTCACTGGGTCTTTTTGGACTTCATTTCAGCTCAATTCCATTAAATAAACATTTTAAAGCAACGGGATATGCTCGGCCAAATAGGGGACGCAAAGAGAATGAACACAGAACCGTTGTCTCAAGGAGCTCACAGCTGATTTGGAGCAAGAGAACACCATCAATCCCACCAACCACCAGGCACCGGCAGTTCCCACACCAGCACCAGGAACTCTCGGCACCACTTCACACACTTATAACAGCCCCAGCTTCTCAGAGAAGCTGAGAGGTTAAGCAGGCCAACTAAGGTAACGCAGCTTGTGAAGGGTAGTGGCATCTATGTCTGACTTTGGGGTCTGTGCCCTCAGCAACACATGTATTGTCTCCAATGGAACCTGTGAAAATAAAGGCAGGAACACATGGTATGTGTTGGGGAAGAGCCCCAAGCCTCAGTTTATTCATCTGTGAAATGGGCATAATGACCTCTAGTTTCCTGAGTGACAGGGGATACTGTATGTGACAGGTTCTATTGTTTTTATGGGGGCCCAGAATAGGCAGTAACAGGAGCTGCCCTTGAAGGGTAGAAGCCCAGTGCTATGAGGCAGGCAGCAGGGCAGGAGGAACAGCATGAACAAAAGCCTGGAGGCGGGACATGTAACTGCTCCAGTTTCAAGCAGAGAGAAAGCAGGAGGTTTCAGGGCTCAGATGAGAAGCTGCTCAGCTCCTTTATCTTTCTTCTTCCCTCTGCACCCCTGGGGCAAGTTCTGCCGGCCTCCGTTTGCACTTTCTCCCTTCCAGCTCCTCCTCAGCCCACGTTGTCTGGCTTCTGCTCACGTCACTCACCGGAAATACTTGCCAAGGTCCTCGGTGCCAGCCTATAGCCAGCCCGATGGCCATCCTTGGGTCTTATCTTCCCTCCTCACCGTCCTAGGCATGCTCCTGACCTCCTCCTCCTCGAAACACTACCCCGGGGCTATATCAACATGTGGACATGCACTCTCGGGTTTACTTCCCTCCATGCTGGACTCTTCCCCTCTGTCTCCTTTACTGGCTACATCCCCTGCGTGACCTGGATGTTGCTGTGGCTGGTCCTGGACCTGTTTCTCCAACACATTCTCACCAGGAGACTCATCCTTTCTTGAGGCTTACCCACTGCCTCCATGCCGATGTCCAGGCCACAATCTCTAGCTCAGCGTCCGCCCTGAGCACTGGACCCCTGTACCAGTCTGCCTGCTGGATGCCTTGCCTGCATGTGCTCCAGGCCGTCTGAACTCAAAAGGAACCTAGGAGGACGCATCGCATTCCCCCAGTTGCTGCTGCCCCTTCTGGTCCCCTCTGCCAGAAGTTGGTGTCACTGATGCAGGCTGCCCAAGTCAGACCCTGGGAGTCATCCCCGCAGAGCTCCTGAGATGCCTTCTAGACTGCCCCACTGCACTCTGACCCCGCTGCCAGAAAGGCCCATGTAAAATGCCAAACAGCCCACGTCACCTCCTGTTCAGAAGCCTTTAAAGGCTGTCCATTACGTTGGGGATAAGACCTACACTTCACTGCATGCCGCTCGTGTCCCAACCTCTTCACCGCACACCTTCCCACGGTCCCCAGGTCTCATGCTCCAGCCAGACTCAAATCATGGAGCAGATTTACCTTCCTTCACCTTAATCCTCCCAATCCTGGCAGTCCCTAGGGCTCAGCTTGAAAGTCACCTCCTCCAGGAAACCTCCCTGCTGCCCCAGGACGAGTTAGGGTCCTAACTGTGCTCCCGTAGCAGATGAGGCCAACAGCTCTTTTCCTGTGTCACACTGATGCTTCCTCTCCTCACTCCCCACCCTGAGTTCATAGAGTTCACAAGGAACTGTCTTTGTCTTTGTTTTTCTAGTGCTAAAAAGTATTTGCTGAAATCAAAGGATCTGGGAAGAGTCTTAGAAACAGACCCTGGGGGTGTTCTTTGAGGGAAATGGGTTACCCTATGTGTAGACGCTGCAAGGAAGCAGCTAGAGTATTAACTACAATTCTTAGCCGCCTTCTAATGGGTGACCACGTGACCCAGTTTGGGCCAACAAGCCTTAAGGAAAGGTAGCTGAGCGTGCACAGGAGACATTTGCTTCCCTGATGTGCTCACGGCCCCTTCCTGTTTTCTGTCTTCCACTTCCTCCCTGGAACTAGGAGAGGAGGCTGGCGGTGGAGCAGCCATCTTGTGATGATGAGCCAGCCATAAGGACGGGAGTCACACACTAAGGAATCTTGAAGGGACCTAGGTCATGACCCCTAGACTACCTACTAGTGGCTTCTTATTATGAAAGACAAATAAATCTCCTTGAGGCCCCAACTTCAGCTGGGTCTCCATTACATTTAGCTGCACTCCCCATAGAAAAGACAGATGATGGCAGATAACCATCCGTGGGCATTTCTGAATAGACCTTTTCTTTAAAGATGATGCTAGTCCTGACAGTGGGCAGAGGCAAGATGAACGGGTCAGGACGCGGTGAGGGCTGGAGAGGCCGACCCTGCCTAGGATTCTGTCAGAGGACCATGGCAAGGACTCACTCAAGGTTTGAGGAAGAGGCTCCAGTCACGGTGGCCCTAATGTGACCATGACCTTGGCCTGGGCCTTATCTGGTCTCTGCTTGGTTTCACTGCTGGGATAGATAGCTTTTCAAAGGGCATAGTGCTGCAAGTCTGGGCTTTGGAGTCAGGAGAGCAGGGTTCAGGTTCCAGCTGCATCGCTTACTGGGGGTATGACTTCCAGTCACTCTTTTTGGCTGACCTCATCATCGTCTGTAAAATCCAGATTGTGACAGTGCTGATAACCGTCGGGCTAATGCTGGGGTTCTGTGGCATCGTGCCTGGGGGTGCCGGCAGAATGCCTGGCGCAGTCCATCATGGCTGCTACAGCCCAGCGCCCAGCACACATTGAGTGCTCTGTGGGGAAGGCCGTTCTTGTGTTGCAAGTTCTCTGAGACGGCTTACTGGTGACCAGAGTTTCATGCCTACTCTGGATCTGGGGCTGCTGCAGGGCTCTGGAAAGCCTCTCTGATGCCCCTCGATCTGTGGGTGAGTAAAGTGGCCCAAGGCCACCCACTGTCCAGTGGCTTTCCCTCCAGCACTGTGTGTTGTTGTGTCCAGGGTCCTGGGCCACAGGTAGAAAGGAGAAGCCCCTGGACATCGGACAGCCCAGACCAGGCCCAGAAAGGCATCAGGCCTTGGGTAGAAGTAAGAAACCTACATGGTCCATCTGTCCTGTGGCCCCTGTCTTAGCCGAATCTTCCTGGGAGTTGAGGGGCATCTTTTCTTGGGAATAGCTAGGAGGGGGATGTGAGGGTGGGGGCTTGAAGAGGTTGGTTCTGCAGATAACTACAGGAATTACGGAGTTAGAAAAATACCCCCAGAACTGGATTCCTTACTGCAGCTCCTTTGGGCAGACCCTTCTTACCCTTCTTGTGAAAGTGTCACCTTCTTTCTCTTTTCTGTACTACCTCTCCTGGTGGAAAAGATCTTGGGGAAAAAAAAGTAAGCGTTTGTTCTATTCCAGCCCTGAAAAGGAGATCAGTGAGTGCATCCCATTTGTCCACGACCTCCCCCGCCTCCCCTCAACACTCCAGGCCAGGCGCAGCCATGCTGACACTCGACAGCACCTCCAGTTTACCTTGGCTCCCGTCCAGAGAGTCCAGGCCCAGCCCGGGGCGGCCCCCACCTCTCCACCTTTGTTACCAGGCCCCTCTACAGCGCAAACAGCAGTTTAAATATAAATCAGTCCTGGACGCAAACAGAGCCTCGGAGCCATCACCGGAACTGAGAGCCCAGGTTTTCGACGAGTGCAAACAAGCAGAGACCGACTCCGTAAACCTTCCTGAGCGCGTCGGGAGGGGCGCGGAGGCTCCGCTTCCCTTCACAAGCGTCGGCGCCTCTCCGACGCCCCTGGCTCCCGCTGGCACCCCCGGCGCCCCTCGCTCCTCCGCCAGTCTCCTCCGGCCCCCGCAGCCCTGCCGATCCCTTGTCGGGGCCCCCGCGGCATTCACCCCGCCCCGTCAGCGCCCCGGGCGCCCCCCCCCCCCACTCAGCAGCCTCCCGCCCCCCCCCTCAGACTTCCCCCTCCCGGGGCCCGCCACCTCCCGCCCCCACCCTCCAGCGGGCGGGACCTTCTCCCGGGGCGGTCGAGCCTCCCGGGTCCCTGCAGGGCTGCGGGCGCGGAGACAACTCCGGCCGGAACGAGGTCAAGCGCAGCCGGCCACCGCGTCACACCTGTCTGAGGGGGCGGCGGCGGGGCGGGGGCTCGCAGCGCCCTTGACACCCGAGGGAAAGAGGGAGGAGGGAGCGCGCGTTTCATCATCGGCGGTGGCGGCGGCGGCCACTTATAAAACTTCTGGGCGCGCACCCTCGCGCTCAGTCTCCTCAGGCCGCGCCGCGTGCCTCCTCCGGCCACCAACGCCGCACCCGCCACTCGCCGGCCGCCCGCCGCAGCCCAGGCGTCCCGGCCCCGCTCGCCCGGCCTCCCGCCCCGGGCCCCTCGCTGCAGCCACCATGGGGCTCCTACCCGAGCCCGGCGCGCGCCAGGGCAGCGGCGCCTCTGCGGGCCGAGCCCGCCGCTGTCCCCGCTCTATCTTCAGCAACGTTAAGGTGAGCGGAGAACCCGGGACGTCCTGGCCCGAGCCGCGCCGGGCGCACCTTCGGCGGGGTCCCGGCGTCAGTGCTGCGGCCGCTCGGGAGGCGCTGGCGGGGCGGGCTCCCTCCGGGCGGGCTCCCTCCCTCGCCGTCCATACGTCGGTGTCACGCTCCGGCACGCATCCCCGCGGGCCCCGCGCCGCCGGCGAGGGGGCACCTGGCCAGGGAAGCGCGTGCTGGGCGTGTGTGCGTGTGTGCATGTGTTTATGCGAGTATGTGCTCGCGCGCGTGCTCACACGCCCTCGTCAGGGTAGGAAACAGGGCGATGAAAGTACTTGCTTATTGGGCCAACTCTATTCAGATAGTCCTGGCACTAGCCTAGGGAATTGTTCTGTTCTTTGAAAAAGAACATCTCCGGGGCACCTTTTTGGGCTCCTGTGGGCAGTTACTTCGTTAAGGGAATGGGCTTGGAGTTGCCCGTGTCTGGCGCCTTGTAGGGGACAGGCTGGGGTCCCTCTGAGATGAATATCAGAGCCTATCTCACCCTGGGTGGCTGGCAGAAGGGCTGTTCTCCGCTAGGCTTTCGTCTTCCCCAAGGGCGGCAGTGCGTGAGCTCTGCTACCTGAACGGGCTGCTGCCTGCAATGCTGAGAATTCCCCCGAGGCTGGCAACCAACACTGCAGCTCTTGGACCAGCTTTCCTGGTCCGGAACTGGCCCCAGGAAAGCAGCGGCTTTCGCAGTCTATTCCGTAAAGTCTAGGCAGGTGCCTGGCAAGTTATGGGGAGTAGGTGAAGGGGTGTAGGCAGTAGTGTGGTGAGGACCCCCCAGGGGGTCAGGAATGCTTTCCACCCCCTCACAGGTCCAAGAGGACTGGAATGGTTGAATCCACACTCGGGCTTTTTTGTCTCTTCTGGGAGGGCAGAAGCAACTGAGGAATGCACCTCCTGTGGTGAGGATGTGGGAGGTTGTAAAGCCCAGGTCACGGCTCCTTGGGGTCAGGGTGGGAATTATGGTGCAGAGAGGTTGTTTCTGGCAATCACACAATCAGATGGGGCTAGGTAATGCCTCCAGTGGCACAATTAAGGGGAACCCAGAACATACAAATGGAGGATGGGGGTCTCTGTGGGCCAGTTATGTGTGTCCAACAGAAAAGGATCTGGAGGTCACAGTGGAGCCCATCTATGTACTTACTCATATTGTTAGCAGTAGAGCTGGGCTCCCCACTCCTGCTTCTGCTCTTTCCCCACACCACACTAAATAAAGGTTGAATTGATTCCATGGTTGGACGTAAATAAGACATAGAAATTTTGAGATCGTTTAAAATAATCCTCAAATCTCCTCACCTTTGGCCAGACCCTGATGAGAGCACTGTGTGTGGTTTTGGTTCCATCATTTAAAGGAGTTTAGAGAAGTTTCAGCAGAGAATTGTGGAAAACTTGGGGTTTATAAATTAGGAATTGGGAGGAAAGGGCAGGGGCAACAGTTGGGTGGTCTGAAAAGAGAGAGGCCCAGGAGGGAGCCAGGGTGGGGGCAACTCTCTCTGTTTTCACCACTCTTAGGGTTGGGAGCAGGAGGGACAGCTGACAGCGAGGGTAACCCCAAACGAGATTGATCCATTTAGACCTGCCCTGAGTCCCTAAAATAAATGAGTTTATGACAGCAGTTTCTTTGAAGATCTATAAAAATAAGATAATTTATCACATGCCGATGATATAGCCACATGTGCCTGAGGCCTGGGCGCAGGCCAATCGGCCTCCGGAAGGCTCATACCAGTTAGGAGTTTTTCTGAACTCTAAAAACCAGATTCCTTTAATCATTGCCTCCGTTGATCCATAGTAATTCTAAGACCAGAGTTAGGAGCAACTTCCACTTAGCTTCACTTATCCGCCTGAAACCAGCTAGGAGACTGGATATCTCAAGGCACATCTGGGGGCTGGAATTCCATTAGTTAAACTCCCTGAAGTCATTTCTTCCACGGGGTAGGGCTGGCTTCTGGGGGCTTTGCTATTTGATGAGGGATTTCCTTCTCCCAGTGAGAGGTTTGGTGGCTGCCATGCACCCTGCCAGGGGGGTATGGACTGCACATGTCGTGACATGTGTGACATGGGAGGAACACAGGACACCCAACCTGAGGACCCATCATTTTTCTAGGTTCCTCGTTGTTGGGACAGACTAACCAATAGGCTTTATGACATTCCTGCAAAACGCCACATACCACATGGTTTAGAGAAAGAAGATGAAGCCAGGGGACTCAGATCCAAGCCCCATGCCATCCCCTTACTAACTAGGTAACACAGGGAAGTATCCCTGAGCCTCGGAGTCCTTATGTGAAAAAAAACTGGGCAACATGAACAATTCCCTCCTCCCGGAGGCAGGGTAGAGAAGGCCTTCATAAGGATTATGTGGAATGAGGCAGAGGAAATGGCTTTGTAAACCATACTGGGTTTTCTGGGATTGGCATCATTGTGAGGTCAGTTCCCGCCTCAACAAACAAGACTGTGAATTCAAACGTCATTTAGGATCGATTATTCCACCAATTATGTCTCATTCTATGAGACATAGTTAATAGTTAAGAAAAACTACAGTTAATAATAATACCCAAAAATAGCAATAGTAGCAAACAGCAACAGATCTGTCTGAATTTACTGGGAACTATGGAAATATCTCACCCATATGACGTCCTCATTACAGCTCTGTCAACTGGATGCTGTTACTGTCCCCATTAATGATGAGGAAAACAAGGCTTAGTGAGGCTGGTCCTTTGGGCTTGGATACATAACCAGAAAGAGTGGAGTGTAGAGGAACCAGGAACGTGAGCCTCCAGGTCAGAACGCCTAACCCCTGTGCGCCTGGCCCTCTCTGTCGCACGGCACTGGTCAGCTCAGCGTTAGCGTGTGGAGATTCCTCAGATGTGCTTGTTCCAAGTGGTCAGGGCTTTCTCCAGGCCCTGGTGACACACACATCTCAGCCGTGACCAGGGGCCACTGCCATGGCTGCAGCACAGATCCGCGTAAGCACTAACAGGCCCAGACCCCTTCACTCCTCCCGACCTCATCTCGAGCCTGGTGACTCTCAGGCTCAGGCTGAGTTTTTGGTACTTCCTTCTGCAGGAGTCAATACAATCGTGTTTAATCTAGAGACAGTCTCAATTGCCTCTGGGTTACAGCATTCTTAAGAACTAGAGGACCTGCTCACCAGTCATGGTTAGAGGGAGCAGTTTGGCATCCAGTACTCCAAAGCTCTAAATTAAAAACAGGTTCATTCAGCAATTATGGGGCAGGGGTGGGGGAGTTAGCGGGGAGCCTTTTGGCTAACTTATCCTGGCAGCCTCAAAGAGATCTGTTTCTTCTGAAAATGAAACTTTTGGGGCCAAACTGAGGTTGTCTTATAGAAGGAGTGGTCGATTGGTAATTGCTGCCCAAAGTTTGGGAACTTAAACACACCAGGGCCCCAGTGTAGGGAAATAATGGATATCCAGTCAGTGGGGATGGAAGGCTGGGGAAGAACAGTGGGAAGAAAGGGATAGACGAATCTCACAGCTTGGCCTGGGTGGCCCTGGTGACCTGTGACCTGGGAGGGAGGCCCCCGAATGAGGGAGAGGTGCTTTGTCCTGGCCTGTGTCCGTAACGTCCTGAGGCCTCTGACTCCCAATCATGGGGCAGCAGCTTGGACTCAACTTCTCAGTTTCCAGAGGAAAGTGCTATATCCCAGCAACCTGCAATGCATGCTTGGGGAGACACTCTGAAGAGAACCCTCTGGGCCAAAAGAATTCCTTCATCAACCTGGTGGATTAAGATATGCTCCTCCCTCCCCAGGATGTATTTCTCTGACATTGGGGACAGCATATATTATGATCTCCAGGGTGTCTGTCCCCTGAGAGGCCCACCTTGCCCTGCTTGTGTGTGTGTGTTGGGGAGGCAGTTTTGGGGGATGGTTTGGGGGGTGGGGAGGGAGAACCATGGGAACGGGTGGGGTGGTGGTCAAAGGTCACTTAGACCCTTTCCTCCTATAGCTATGCTCAAAGCCCTTCCTAGCTTTCCTCGTGTCTCCTGGTGATGAATTCGTGACCTGTGTTGCCACAGAACAAGTGGCAGAGGGATTTATTTTGAAATAATTATAGATGCATAGGAAAAACAGTGCTGAGAGGTCCTGTGTTTACCCAGTTCCTCCCAAGGATTTCATCTTACATAATTACAGTGTAATACCAAAAGCAGGAAATTGACATTGCCATGATGTGTGAGTATAGTTCCAGGCCATTCAATCGTGTGTACAGATTCAGGGAGCCACCACCCCACTGCTTCGAGACAGAACTATCCCATCTCCACAAAGGTCTCCTTCCGACTCCTATCCTTGATGTGTTCTCTAGCGCAGTAATTTTATCATTTTGAGAACATTATATAAATGGAGTCATGAAATATGTGTGTGACCTTTTGAGACTGGCTTTTTTCATTAAGCATAATGCCCTTGAGATCGACCCAAGCTGTTCCATGTATCAATAGTTTGTTCCTTTTTTTTTTTGAGGGGGGTACGCGGGCCTCTCACTGTTGTGGCCCCTCCCGTTGCAGAGCACAGGCTCCGGATGCGCAGGCTCAGCGGCCATGGCTCACGGACCCAGCCGCTCCGCGGCATGTGAGATCCTCCCGGACCGGGGCACGAACCCGTGTCCCCTGCATTGGCAGGTGGACTCTCAACCACTGCGCCACCAGGGAAGCCCTTTGTTCCTTTTTATCGCTGAGTACTATTCCATGGCATGGATGTATCGTGATTTCTCCAGCCATTCACCTTTGGGTTGTTTCCTGTTTGGGGCTATTACAAATAAAGCTGCTATGAACAATCATGTATAGGTTTTTGTGTGGGCATAAACTCTCATTTCTCTGGGGTGAATGCCCAGGAGTGCATTTGCTAGGTCATATGGTAGTTGCACGTTGATTTTTAAAAGAAACTGCCAAACTGTTTTCCAGAGTGGCCATAACATTTTACATTTGCACCAGCAAGGTATGAGAAATTCAGTTTCTCTACATCCTGGCCAGCATTTAGTGTTACTGCTTTTTATTTTAGCTATCCTTTTTTTTTTTTTTTTTTTTTAAGAATTCCACCCCTACAGAGAGGCACTGCCTCTGGTGAAAATAAACCAGAGGACCCCATTTTTATGCAACAATAGAATGTAAACACCGGAAGGAACCTCCTCCAGATAAAGAAATGGGCCCAGGAGGGGAGGTGACCTGTGCAAGGTCTCAGGGAACTGGAAGTAGAGTATTTTAGTTATTCGAATTGGTGTGTAGTGAGATCTCATCATGGTCTTAATTTGCATTTCCCTAATGGCTGGTGATGTTGAACATCTTTTCATGTGCTCACTTGCCATGTGTATATGCTCTTCACTGAAATATCTGTTCATATATTTTGTCCATTTTTCTTTTCCTTTTTCTTTCTTTCTTTCTTTCTTTCTTTCTCTCTCTTTCTCTCTCTCCCTCTCTCTTTCTTTCTTCCTTCTTTTCTTTATTATTTTTGGCTGCATTGGGTCTTTGTTGCTACGCTCAGGCTTTCTCTAGTTGCGGCGAGCTGGGGCTATTCATCGTTGCAGTGCGCAGGCTTCTCCTTGCGATGGCTTCTCTTGTTGCGGAGCACGGGCTCTAGGCGTGCGGGCTTCGGTAGTTGTGGCATGCGGGCTCAGTTGTTGTGGCTCACGGGCTTAGTTGCTCCATGACATGTGGGTTCTTCCCGGACCAGTGATCGAACCCATGTCCCCTGCACTGGCAGGCGGATTCTTAACCACTGCGCCACCAGGGAAGTCCTTCCATTTTCTAATTGGATTTTTAAATTTTTGTTTTGAGAGTTCTTTATATATGTGAGATACAAGTCCTTTGTTGGGCATGTGGTTTGCAAATATTTTCTCCCAGTCTATAGCTTATGTTTTCATCCTCTTAACAGAATCTTTCACAGAGAAGAAGGTTTTGATTGTGATAAAGTCCAATTTATCAATTTTTAATTTTCTGGATACTGCTTTTAGTGTCATGTCTAAAAACTCTTCACCAAATCCTAATTCCTGAAGGAGAAATCCTCTGTTTTCTTCTAAAAGTTTTATAATTTTGCATTTAAATCTATAATCCATTTTGAGTTAATTTTTGTAGAGATGTGAGGTTTAGGTAAAGGTTCATTGTTTTGCCTGTGGTTATGCAATTGTTCCTGCACCATTTGTGGACAAGACTCTCCTTTCTCTATTGAATTACCTTTGTATCTTTGTTGAAGATCAGTTGGCCGTACTTGGGTGGGTCCATGCTGGGTTTTCTATCATGCTTCATTGATGTATGTGTATATCTCTCTGCCAGTACCACAGTGTCTTGATTACTGTAGCTAAATAGCAAGTCTTGATATCAGGTAAAACTTGATTTTCATTCTGCAATGGAATGATTACCAAACCTTATAACCCATTCAGTTTCTCTTCTACTTTGCCTTTTAGGAAGATTTAAGGACAGATTTAAAGCTTGCTTTTAGTAGGTGTATGGGATCTTACATATTTACATGTTTCCAGCTTTTCTTCTGGCCTTAGCTGAATGGTTGTCCTTTCCCTTGAATTTGATTTTTCAGTCTAAGTTCTTAAGCTTTTTCTATGCGTAATGCCAGCCCTGCAAGGGAGGTATCAGCATCTCCATTTCATACTTGAAATCGAGGCACATCCAAGACCACATATCCAGTCAATGGCAAAGCAGGAATTCCCACCAGGGTCATCTCACTCCCAGCCCCTTTCTTCCCATGGCCTCAGAATGCCTCTCAGTTCTGGATTCTTTCGTCCGTGAACCTTGGGGCCTGAGCGCAGTGATCTCTGAGGTTCTTTCAGGTTCTCAGATTCCCATCTCATGCTAAGTTGCTGATTGAGATGAGACCAGGAGCAGGGCCAGCTGGGTCTGAGCTTTGCCAGGAGACCTGCTCTGAAACCTGGCAAAAGAGGAGGGTGCGGCTGGCCTGGTTGTCTGCGATCAATCCCAGCACTCTTGGTTTCGTGGACCTTGATTCCCTGGGATGGATTAAATTTGATCAGGGTGAAGGATGAACCCAAGGCCAGGAGTCTCAGACTACACTGTGGACTGGATGGATGGGATGATCCTATCCAGTGAGCAGCCGTCGCCCAGAGCTGTCTTCCCAGCCTCGTTGCCTTGTTGGGTGGAGATGCTATGGAGGCTGTGGCTTAGGGAGAAGGTACCAGCCGGCTCAGTAACCCCAGGACTTGTGACATGTGGGACACTCAGTCTGGTCAGCATTGGCACTGACCCCCACAGGGCTGACCACTGCCTCTATAAATATGGGCAAACTAACCCTTTCTTTATCATTTAGTGTGCACCAAGTCCTATAGGAATCTGATGACAAGTTTTATTTTGTTTACCCAAACATCAGCCATACCTATTTATGTTCTGAAAGATGTTCCATCCAACACCCTTGAGAGATGCTGGCCTAGAGCACAGAAGGCCTCCGTTAAAATGCAGAGGGCACCAGGGAGGGTATAGCAAGCTAGTGGTTGTCAATCTGCCCACCAAGATGCCCTGAATTCTAGAAGGGAGTGACCGGTCTCCACAATGGAGTAGGACAAGGGGATGAAGGGTGGTGTCGGGAAATGTGGTTTAACTAATCATGGATATTACATTTCTGTAGAATTTTATGTTTCATCCTAGAATCAAGTGTATTTTATATTTTCCTCCACAATATATCTACATGCTTACAAATAATATGTTGTATTTCCCCCCAAATCTTGGAGTAACACTGATGCTCCAGGAAGCTATGCCATGTCTAGCTCACGTCTGCCAGATGTGACCCCAGGTGGAGTTTGGGAAACAACACAGCAGGCCTCAAGTCAGAATTAGTTTTTCTAACCCAGCCAGCTTGTTGGGCATAGAGGGAACCTAGGAAATGTAAGTGGGACAGGTGTGGGGTGTGAATAGCAGACAGTTCCTGGGCTGAGCCCGTGGGACACCCCAGGAGAGGAGCCGGCTAGAGAACACAGTGAGGCCCCTGTTGGCCTGGGGAAAGGGGACAGTGGCAGAGGGGAGGGGGAGGACGGCAGGCTGCCGGAGCCACACTTGTCCTGCCCGACTGGCTGCCAGAGAGATTTCAGGACGGAATTAAACTGACCACATTCTCAGCCTGTTTTACATGTCCTTCCTGCCTGTGCTCCAGGCCCTTCTGAAACTGTGCTGCTTTGCCTTTGATTCACAGTGCATTTGAGGGGAGTGGTGGGGAGCTGAGTGTGGATGTCGGAGCCTGGGCCTCGCTCTCTCGTGAGCCTTTACTGCATGTTTGCAGTGGGAGGCTCTTCCCCAGGCTTCACTGCTTGCACTCAGCTCTCGAAGAGACACCCACATTTCCAAGAAACAATGGCCCGTAGGGCCCTGCTTCTCAGTGTGACCCACTGCCTCGATTTGCCCAGGACCGAGGGGGTTCCTGGGACACAGGACTTTCCGTTTTAAAACTGAAGACTTCTAGGCAGATTGGGATAAGTTGGTCACCCCACTGCCATTTTACAAGAATGGACTTCCACCCACTGACTGTGGGGCAGGGGAGGTGCCCATGGAGAGCCAGGGATGGTGCCCAACGATGGAAATAAGCCTCAAGGACTCGTGACAGGAAGGAACTGGAGGCTTCCAGGGAGAAACCAAGCGGCAGGGCCCACTTCTGCCTCTTGTTAGTACATGGAAGTTCTCCCGCCTGGCCCTGCCTTCATTGCCCGTTGTGATTTGTGCAGCATTTTTAACCTCTTACTGTATAGAATCCATACGAGTAATGATAAAACTGAGCTATAGAAACATGGTGCCCCTCACTTATAGAATTACTGAATTTCAGAATTGTATACCCCCCAGAGTGAAGCTAGCAGAGCCCCCTCTTCCTGGCCACTCTCCTCATTGCTTCTGGTAGAAAGCAGTCTCCCCTCTCCCACAAGTCCTCTAACTAGGTTGAAACAGAAAGCCACGTGTCCTGGGCTACCCTCCTCTAAAAGCCAGGCCAGGCTCTGAAGGTGGGTGTTGCTGAGGGGCACATGTGGCCCTCCGACCCTTGTTGTCCCAGATCACAAAGGTTTCCTCGCTGGCTCTGGTTATCACTCACGAGGGGACCTCAGGCTTTAGGGAGGCTGGTGGGCCCGGGGTTTCCTGGAACCAGCAGAGACCTTCCCATGATTGGGACCCCGCAGTTTGTTATGCTCTCAGGAGCCCAAGGCCTGCTCCCGCCCCAGCTCTCACACTCTTCCGTCTTACCCCTGTCTTTCTCTCTTCTCACCCCAGCTCTCGCTTCTCCCTGACTTGGAATTTTCATGGAGAGTCCAGCAAGAGCCCTGGACAGGTCACTGGGTCCACCCCCCCGCCCCGGTCTCCAGCTGGGCGACATCTCCCTGGACCAAGTAGACAAGGACCAGAGTCCCTGACTTTATCATTAGGGGGCCTGACAGAGACCCTTACGGAGGGCGTCCGGCCTAATGCCAGTGGGAACATTCCTGTGGACCCCCGCCTGTGCCCCAGGCTGTAACACCCACATCCCACCCACGCAGACTGGCCGAGCCCAAGCGAGGTAGAACCGGCCTTGTCTAGCAGACTGTCTCCAGCCCTGGACCTTGTCACTGACTTGGAAAGTGAGCCTCAGGGCCCTGTGGCTGCCGCTTCATTTCCAAACTGCGCTTGCTGTCAGGAGGCTGCCCTCTCGGGCTCGCTGCCGCTCCAGCCTCCTCCCTCTGTGTCCTAGAAAAGCGCAGGCCCACTGAGTCAACATGTGAATTTAATACATAAACAAGTACAGTTAACAAGGAGTGGGGACAGGCGTTACTCAAGCCTGTATTGGTTTACCTTAAAGTCACAAATATCTAGAATTCCCACCCTCAGCACCAACACATTTTTAGCAGCAATTATGACTTTCTGAGCTATCATCACAAAGACGGACACGTTTTATTAGGCCACATCTGTGTGATAAAGCATAAGGGGATATGTGGATATTTAGTTGTGAATGCAATTGCTTTGTTGGGGGGCACCCATGTGTGCCAAATTTAGTGAAATAACAAGGGCAGGTCCTTTCAGAAACACTGTCTGTGCTGCGAGGTGCATGTTGTCCACGTTGTGTAGTGGAGGAAAGTGGCAGGCAGCTTGTGGAAACTGCCACATCACACAGTGACAGAGCTGCAATTCGGGCACTCTGTCTTAAGACCCTGTCCTCTGTGGCTGCTCTCCATTTCCCACCACAAACCCCAACCAGCCGAGCCAGGACTCTGCTACTTCCGTCCCCATACTCACAGACACAGCAGGGCTGCTTATTCCTATTTATTGTTTTATTTTCCTGAACCAAATCTGACACTGGTGGCCCGGAAAGTCCTTCTTCCTCAGTCTTCCTCTCTTGTGGCACGTTGTCTCACCCACAGCACACAAGCGCTGAGACCAGGGACCCGGCGTGGGGTGGGAACAGCGACCAAGTGGCTTAGAAAACCTTCCTGAGCAAATAAATGGAAACCCAGTCTGCTGAACAACGTTTTATCATTTAACTCGTCTGTTCAGAAACTTGTAATGAGGAAATGACTCGTATAGCTAGTTATTGGCAAGGCAATAAATAAATCATGGGACATCCATCTATGAGATATTTACAAGACATGTTTTAAAGTTTAATTGCGAAAAGTTTCAACTTGAGGGAAGGGTTCGTTCTATAATGTTAAGTAGAGGCGGTAGGATGGACAACTGTATGAAGAGATGATCCAGATTTTTAAAAGTCACGAGACTTAAAGAGGGTATACCTAAACAGAGATGGTGCTCTGAGTGGGATCCTATAAATCGTTTCTTCTTCTTTGTGACGTTCTATGTTTTCCATATTTCTACAATAAACATGTCCTGCATTTATAATTAGAAAAAACTACCCGTTAAAAGCCCTGAAGTCTGCGGTGACACCCACCTTTGCCTGGTGCCACGAGATCTGTCGTTGTGGTCTATGAAGTGAGACGTAAGGTGGGAGGAGGCTGATCTCCAGGTCCCTGAGGATGCACCAGAGGTGCGGCCAGGAGGGCAGCCAGGGGACGGGATTGTCTATAAGGACCACTCCTGTGCCCATCACTGTTGTCACTGCGTTTTTACATCTATTATTTCGCTGGAGTCTTATGGCTCCTCAGTGATGGAGGTGAAGTCAGATAACAATGCTTTAACTCTTAAAGAGAGGCAAAACTGTGGAACATTTTCTTTTCTGGGAAGATTGAGAAGTGTTTCTGTCCAGGAAGGCCTCTCTGCTCTTCTGGTGCCCCACTCCCAGGGACTGGCTCAGAGTTTGGGAATCCAGCCCTAAGGGTTGGCCAAACATCTTAGAGGAGTGAGTGTACCTGATCAGCTCCGTGCCATGTTAGGAAGAATGGGCCTCAGGGGGAGGTGGTGAGGGCAGAGTCTGGGACAGGATCTGCTAAGGGCTGCCTGGGGTCTGGTCCTGAGCCTGGAGTTTTATACTTGGGAGGATGTGATGACATCCCTGGGTTGGCTTTCACACAGTCATTTTGGTGAGCGTTGAGTCAGTTGGTGACCCACTGTTTGCAAGGCAGGACTCTGCTGATGTCATAAACACCAGGGGTTTCAGAACTCTGAGGCTAGGAATGGTGTCAGGACAGCTGCCTGAGATGCATTCATTTGTTCATTTATTCATGCAACACGTAATTATTGATCATCTACCATCAACCATTGGAGGTACAATGATGAACAAAACAGAGTGGGCCATGCCCTCATGAGAGATGTAAACAGTGGGCAGATGCACAAATAGACGCAAAGTTATAAGATGTGTCAAATAAGAGGGGAAAGAACTGGGTTTTGTGAGGGAGGAGAAGGTAGAAACAGAACTGGGTTCTGCTCAATACATCTGGGACCGCAGACTCTGAACTCTAACATGCCACCTTCATGCTTCTGCTATTTAGCCGCTGCATGGGGAATACAACCATGAATCAGGCAAGGTCCCTGTCTTCCAAAGGCTCTGGTTAGTTGGGATAAGATGGGTCATGAAGAACTATAGTGAATTGTGGTTTTCATCCATATGATAGGTTTACAAAACATGGGACCCTCCTACTACAAATACCTAGAGTTACTGCATAAAATAGAACACCATCAAATATTTAAATGCGGAGCTGAACTTGCAAGAAAGAAAGTGAAATCTTCAGGGGCAAGAAATGATGAATGAGTTGGACACCCAAACAATGACTGTACCAGCAGGGGTTGAGGGGAAGCTGTGTGTAAAGAAACCCTCAAGAAACTCCTGTTGCAGATTGGGTATTAGTAATCCTACAGGCACCGAAGATGACATGGGGAGCTGGCACGAAGACTCACGCATGAAACTGGGTCCCTTGCTCAGAAAGGAACCCGTAAAACTTTGCCCACCACCCTGTTACAGGTTAGAGGTATATCTCTAACAGGACCTCTGGGTAAAATAATTCCGCTGAGAAATCAAAACACCAAGTCCATGCCACATGGACTTGGAAGCAGAACGTATACTATCCACACAGTATGGGAATCTCTAAGCATATAAATTAGGATAAGAAATTCATTCCAGGCTGGTGACAACTCTTTGTCATCTGGTAGACACAAGAGCAAAACCACTCTGGAGGGATACTTCTACAGTCCAGACCAACTGGAATCCCCAAGAGAAGACAATGTCCGTGGAACAGGAGCTTACGATAAACAGTTATACAGGAAATGACCCACCATAAGCCACAGGCAGTACATATATTCAGTGAGGAAGATTAGCACCTCAAGATTTTAAGATAATGGAACATTTTGAAAGCGACTATAAAAATACATTGAAATGTTTAAAGAAGTGTAAGAAGAAATAGAAAACACCAGGAAAGAACAAACGCTGTGAAAAAGGAACAGGCAGATTTGAGAAACAAATGGGAATTCTATACATACAGAAAGTAACAATTCAGCAAATGGTTAAATAGCAGATTAGATACAATGATTGGTTAATTAACAGATTAGATAATTTCCCAATTTGAAGTCCTTAACTTAATGACATCTGCACAAAATGATAATTAGTAAGTGGAAGATAGGGTTGAAGAAGTCACCTGAATGCAGCACAGAGGAATAAAGAAGTAGAAACTGTGACACTTCACAGAGGAGAAACCTGGCAAGCAAGCCCTGCCTTGGCCAAGTGACCAAGGTTAGCATTATCAGTGATAAGTCATCTTGAAAATATGTACCCTTTAACTAATGTGGTGAGAAGGGCGGTTTATCTCTGTGGCCTTCCCAAAAAACATAACCTCAGTCTAACCATGAGAAAATCATGGACGAACCCAAACTGGGGAGCATTCTACAAAATACCTGACCAGTACTCCTCCAAACAAGGAATGTCTGAATGTCTGAGAACTGTCACAGCCAAGAGGAGCCTAAGGAGACCTGATAACCAAATGTGGTATGGTGTCCTGGATGGGATCCTGGGACAGAAAAAGAGAAAAGCTAATGAGATCTGAATAAAGTATAGTTTCGTGAGTAAAAAAACAAAACAAAAAGAAAAATAGTGGAAACTCTAAAAGGCAGGTTAAGAGACATGAAAACAGTAAAAATAAAGTCCAATATAAGTCTGAAATGAGTCCCCAAGAAAAGAATGAATAGGTGATAGTCAATACTGAAAAAATGACAGAGAATTTCTAGAATTAATAAGACATATGGTACCTCAAAATAAAAAAGCACAGTAAGTTCTGACAGGAATTTACAAAAAAGTACACCTATACATATCATACTGGAACTGCAGAACAGTAAAGACAGAAAAACTTTAAGAGCTACTAGAGCAACATTATAGTTTACGCATAAGACTCAATAATTAGACCAATAACAGTCTTCTCAAAATAAATAGATATACTAGAAAATAATGGAATACTTTTCAATATGCTGAAAGAAAATTACCACCAAATTCAAATGTTATAACTAAATGATAATTCAAGAGGACAAATAGAGATTTTC
>NW_021703767.1:128155633-128347240 GCF_005190385.1 Monodon monoceros
AAATTTAGCAAGTGAAGTTCTGTTAGGAGATATCCTTGGGGCTCCTTGCAGGCAACCTGTCCATCTTACAGACAGTGGCTTGCAGCTGTGTGAAGTCTAACAAGGCATGAGGCTCTGACCTCTGGGAGAAGGAACAAAAGGTAACAGAGATAATAGGACAAGACATCTTCCCACAGCTGTGGTCTTGCTCAAAGAGTGCCAACATAAAGCCCTAGGGGGATTTATTTCAAGACCCCAAATAGTAGCTACTGAGTCACCATTTTAATGTAGTGATTAGTCCTTGGATTCCATTTGGTCCTGAGGGGATCTCCTCCTTTCTTCTTGGGGTGTGGGGTTAAAGAGCTGTCAGAAGTGAGGGCATATTTCCCTAGAGGTACCTGCCGGCTAGCCTGAAACCAGGGATGGCTCCCTGGATGTCCACTTGGGTCTTCCCCTGCCCCACAGCCCACCACTGCCTCCACCATTCACCTGCTCTGCATTGTCTTTTGAGCTCCTTGCTTCCCTTCCCTTGGTCTTCAGATGCCCACTCACCATCCCCCACTTCTCTTTAGTCATCAGGTCATGACCTTCTCCCCTGCTGGTGTCCCTGCTGAATGCCACCCCCTGACGAGAGGCTTCTTCGACCTTGCCCCAAGATCTTTCATTGGCCTCCCTGCCTCTACTCTGTTACAGCTTAACCTTTCTAAAAATGTTTGACATGCATTATCCCTGCTCAGAAGTCGTCAGTGATAGCCAGAGAGAGAGAAAAGTCTGTGGCTCCTCTCAGGTACCAATCCTCTTACTTGACTTGGTTTTCTCCTCTCACTTAGCCAGAACTTCCTCAGACGAACCAGGTGATTTCCTGACCCCTAATCACACTTGTGTTTTTCTACTCTTCATTTTGCCTCCTGGGCCTGGGATGGCCCCTTTTTTCCATTCCACTTTCTGATGTTCTCCTCATCCTCAAAGACCTAAGTCCAGCCAGCCTCCCTTTCTCCAGGGGCCTCTCCCTCACCCTCATGTGTCCTGAGCCCCTCTGGCATCTGCCATATTGCCTTGAGAGTAGTTGCCGCTACTGTGTACACATACCTCATCTTATTAACACACTGCCCCAGAGGAGTCTAGCCCTGCTTGGTCTCCCCTGGAATATGCTTGGCCCATAATGATATTCAATAAATATTTGTTTATCACATTACTTCAAATGTTCCTTCTGGGCAAAATTAGCAATAATGTACCCCCTGCCACACACACACACACACACACACACACACACACACACACACAGCCCCCAATAAGATCTGTCAAAGCTGGCAGACCATAGGAACTGTAAACTGTGCTTGCACCTTTGCCAGAGGGAGGTTCCATTTCAGTCTTCATAGGGAGACACAGCCTCCAGTGAAGGATGTCTTGACTTGTGCGTGTTTTGAAGTAAATAAGGGTCTTCAGGAGCGGATGCCCGAATCACTGCTCTGGAATCACGAGTTTGATGGCGTCGGAGAGAGGGGTCCACAGGTCCCTGTGGGGGTATGTGTCAGCAGCGGAGTAGCCTAAATAAGGGACCAGGAAGGCTTCCTAAGGAAGCGATGTTCAAACAGTGCTTGACAGGGGAGTCAGGCCAGCAAGGAGGCAAGGGAAGGGGCAGGAGAATGTTCTAGGCATAGGGCAGCATGCACAAGGAGTTGTAACCTGGATGAGGAGGGCTGAGTTCAAGTTCAGTGTGACGGGGCTGCACAGCCCTGCAAGGCGAGGAGGCCTCTTTCAGGTACACATGTTGCAGGCTCAGGTTTAGAGCAAGTGTGGAAAAGCCAATCAATCTGGAGTTCTGTCTTTCACAAGGCCTAAAAAAAATGGTGGGTAGACATTCTCTGGCCTGTGGAGAAATGCCTGCAGACTGCCTCTGCTACCTGGGAGAATGTGCTATCAGCCGAGAAGGCAGAGCACCACCCTACAGGACAGCTTTGAAGGGAAGGAAGGAAACAGTCTCAGCTTGTGGAGAGAAGGAAGGCTCCTCCACTCCACACGGGCTTCCTGTAACTACTTGGCTCCCACAGAGGAGAGGTCTGTGTTGGGGGAAAATCCTTATGCAACGTGAGCAGTCAGGTCCCGCCAGGTGTGGATAGAAGGCAGAAGAGCCTGGGACTGAGAGGGGGGCACCCAGGGCAGGGGAGTGGAGCCCAGAGGCAATCAAATCAAGGGTGGGAGAGAGTGAGGCAGGAAATGGGTGACCAGCGCAGGAGGCCTCGGCTGTCTTGGTGTTTGTCCACAGAGAATAATGATGAGTAATAGCGGACTTTAGAAAATAACCAGGTGAATTTGGAGGGACTTGAACAATTGAAAAATAAGGCAACCTGCTTCCTCAGTCAGTTGGAGAGCAGGTGAGCGCAGACTCTCTCCGAAGCTGGAGGAGGAAGGGTGGTGGGCCCGGGAGAGGTGAACCAGGTTTCTAGTAGGGTCAGCTGGGGACATCTGGGCCAGAGGGACAGGATTCATTCACTGAACTGAGGGAAGAGGACCAAGGGAATTGCAGGTGTGCCTCTAGTGACTGCCAGAAATCCTTGGCTTTTAGCCACATCACTCCATTCTGTGCCTCCAGTGTCCTGTGTCTCTGTACCCAAATTTGCTCTTCTTATAAGGACACCCATCTTTGGATTAAGGCCCAGCCTAATCCAGTATTACCTCACCGTAACTTGATTATATCTGCAACGGCCCTATTTCCAAATAATGTCATATTCACAGGTACCAGGGGTTAGTCCTTTGACATATCTTTTGGAGGACCCAATTCAGCCCGTAATACCCAACAAAGAGGCTCGGGACAGCACAGGTGATAGGGAATGTCCTTAGCAGAGGCAGAGGGAGTAGGGTGGAGAGAGAGGTGAGGTCAGTCGTGAGGATCGTAACGAGGATGCTGGGGGACCACCTGGGGGGTTGGAGGGGAGAGGGGCTTGTGGGGAGGTGAAGTGGAGGCCCACAGGGCATGGTGGTGACAGATATCCTGGTTTCCTTGCCAGAGTCACCTGCAGGAGGTGCAGCCATTTGGGTCAACATCCTTGGTATTTTGACTGTCAGCGGTCAGTGGGGAGCCGGGACCACCAGGTTCCACGCCCCTCCAGGGATCTCCAGGAGGGCAGGTGGTGGGATCTGGATTTGTGCTCAGCACTTAGGGAGAACACGTCATCCTCTTGAGGCATCTGATGGGATAGAGAGGTTTGAATGTTGGACAAAGCCTTTTCCTCCTGCCACCCTTCCACCTGCCGCCAGAAAAGCAGAGGGAGGGAATGCCCACAAAGTGTGGCGATTGTCCTGTGTAGGGACCATCTGCTGGGAACATCTTATCCTGGCTGCCGGGGGCCTCTCCTCTTGGGACGGAGTTTTCAGGGAGCTGCCGTGGCTTTTGGAGTGATGGGGGCGGTCTTGGAAGGAAGCAGGCACCTGTGAGAACAGCCGTGGTTATGGATGTTGGGTCCCCGGCAGGCAGAGGAATGCCGGGGTGATCAGGCTGGGGGGTGGGAATGCTTCCGTGCAGGAGAGCGTCGCTGCCAGTGACAGCCTATTGCAGGGGAGTCCCCGCCTCTGTGAGCGCAGGCGGTGGTGGCGGCGGCGGCGGGACACACCTTCTGCGTCCGTGCGGCTCCGGAATGCCACAGCCTCAGGAGGCGCTCTGACACCAGAGCAGCCAGCGAGAGGGCCAGTGGGACGATGAGCCGACCCAGCGTCGTGGTGTCCACGCACGCCTGTGCCTTGGCCTCTCTTGGTGGGCGACGGGCCCACCCTCGTCTCAGGCGTCTGCTGTCTTTGACTCTGTTACAGGTTCTCAAAGCTGGGTTCTCAGACCTCCACAGTGGCTTTGAAGGGGCTGGGCGTGCTGTGGTTTATCAGGAGCTCGGCAGCCTCTGAGGGGGTGGGCACAGGCTGCCGGGCAGCGCTTCGCTGGGCGAGGGCTCCTTTCTTGTCCCAGCGGGACACCCACTGTTCCCGATGGAACCTCAGACTCCCCGCCGGGCAGCCTTGGGGGGACACCCAGACACGCCCTCCCTCACTGCTCAGTATGTCTCCAGTCTCTTTTCTCCTAAAAAACCGGGCAGGGCCAAGAGGTGAAGATAAGTCCAGGGGTTCATTTCTCCAAATGGAGATGTTTGGGAGCTCTGATGTACAGCTGGCTCTGGGTGTCACCCTGATGACAGTGAAAGAATTTACAAGGGTTTGCTAAGAAATTGATTTACCTCCTTGGGAGATAAATGGGCATAGTAGAAGGGGGAAAAAAAGAAAACCTATTTCTTCAAGGAATTCATGATCCACATTGATAATTTTACATCCACTTACTTACGGCTTACAGGTGCCTATGTAACGGGTGGTGTCATTCCCTGAAATTCATTCTTTCCTGTTGATTTGTTCATCGTCAGATATTTGCTGAGTGGACTGCCTCTTCCTCATAAAGTAGCAGCAGTGCTTCTGTGGTCATTTTCTTCCTCTGCCCCACTGGCTGGCAACAGCTATGCTCTGGGTGCCAGGATTGCCACAGGGCACCAAACACTTAAGGTGGTTGTAACTGTAGTGTGGGCTCAGGGCCATGAAGTAACAATGGAGAATGTGTAACAGGAGGGACATTCTTTGCCATCATATAGATAGGTGAGTAGAAGCTAAGCAAGGGAGGGGGTGGGAATGAAGAGCCCCTCCCTCCATAGAGAGAATGGGCCCCACCACCAAAGGCTCTGAGGCAACACATCGTCTCACATGGGCCATGAGTTTTCCAAACAGCTTACAAATTTCAACTGCCTGTTACCCCAGACCGAATGTAGGTAGCTTAGTACCCGAGGAGAGGCCATGGTGGTGGGAAGCTCAGCGGGGCCGGAGGTGGATGGGAGCTGGAACAGGGAGGGCCCTGTAGGCTGGGGTGCTCTGCTTGATTTTGATCTGAGCTGGTGGGAATCCATTGGAGGGTTTTTTCACAGTGTCGTGACAGGCTCTGGTGTCCATCTTCGGAAGGTCACGCTGACACACTATATGATCGTATTTCTGTAAAACTAACAAACTAACTAGCAAACTAACCTGTGCTGCTAGAGGCCAGGAGAGCCGCTCCCCTGGGGGGGTGGGGGGTGACCGAGAGGGCACTGGAGGACGTCTGGGAAGCCGGAAATGTTCTGTTTCTCTGTCTGAGTGCTGGTCCCTCACGTGTCCTCAGCATGTGACATTTTTATCAAGCTGTACCCTTGTGACTTGTGCCTTTTTTTGGCGAATGTTATACTTAAATAAAGTTTCTTAAAAGATCACTCTGGCTGCTGGTTAAAGAATAGATTGGAAGGAGGAAGGAGTGGGCTTGGGGAAAGGGTAGGAACTTGTGGTAGTGGCCAGGTGGTGTCTGGACAGGAGGTGGCAGTGGAGGTGGAGATGCGGCGTGGGCTGGAGCCTTGGTTTGGAGGTCGAAGCAGCAGGGCGAGGACTGGAACCCAGAGGAGGCAGCGCCGGGTAACGATAGTTGGTAGTCGTTTGGGGCGTGAATTTCAGATACTGATCATTGGGAGTAAAGTTGAACTGCGTGGGAAGCAGGGGGTTGAGGTGGGGGGTCCACAGCCTGGCTGTGGACTGGAGGCTCCAGCACACTGCCGAGGATGACCTCTGGCGTGGACGAGTAGGACCCCCACGGTGAGTGTGTGCAGAGAGATGGGCAAGGGGGCTGAGGACAGAAGCTCGGGTGGGGCGGCAGGAAAGAGCTCCCACAAGAATTTCTAAGGAGAAACACTTAGAGAGACTGCAAGAGCTCGGGAGTGGCAATGACATCACAGATGGTAAGGGGAAACAGGAGTGTCAGATGCTGCAGGACTTGGGTAAAGCCGTTGTTGGAGAGCCCATTGGATTTGGCAGTTAGGTAACCAGCAATCTTGGTGAAAACAATGTCAGCGATGCCTTCTTTTGCCCAGACTCTCATGCGCTTGGGCTGCTGGGTGGAGCAGAACGAGGGCGTGACATGGCTTCAGTCGGTTGCTACAATTTACCAACTGTGTGACATGAGAACTTTGTAAGCTTCCCTGAACCTCAGTTTCCTCAGCCATAAACCAGCAGAATCATATTTGCCTCTCAGGGTGGTATGAGGATTCACTTTATGCAGGAGATATTTATTGAACATTTGTTATGTGCCAGATAGGCAGCCAGATGCAGAGGATACAGGGTGACCAACAAACAGGAAGACAGAACAAAGAAGATGAGTGAGGAAAATAGCCCCTCAGTGCTTCCCTGTGGCCATGAGCCAGGCTTCTGGGGCAGTGGGGTCCCTCCTTCCTGGCCGGCTTCCCAGGCATCAGCTCCCAGGGTCCTGGGCTCTTCTGATACCACGTCCCCACACCCCGCCTTCTCTCTCTCTGAAAAACTAAATTCCCCTTCCTTGAGGGCAGGAAGGGAAGAGCTTAATCTGCAAACCCTTCAGGGAGGTGAGGAAAAATATTAACATCCCATCCTGTTACACAAAGAATAGGAAGAATATAAAATAGGTGAAGTTTCTATATTAATACAGTTTGAATGTTCTTTTCCTGCCATAAATGGATTCAAAGCAGTTTCCCTAATGCCTCCTTACTTCACCTAACAAACTGATCTTGTGCCAACTTCCAGAGAAGACAAATGGCACTTGTTTCCTGTGAGGGAAAGCTTTTCTGACTTAAAAAAAAAAAAAAGTGACTTTGGAAATTTCTGAAGAAGAATTTGGACACATATATACATAAATGTCAATGACAATTTTGTTTCAAAGTTTCTATATTTCTGGGAAACTTTGAGCACCATGCTTCTAGCTAATCTGATAAATTCATCTAGTCTCATGCGCTTATGTTTCATCTCTTCCAGAATTTTTTTTTCATCTATGATTTCTAAAGCCCACACTGCAGGTCCTGGTCACCTCAGGTGGTCTCTCGCCCTTTGCTCTTTCATCTTCCCTCACAAATGCCACCAGGTCAACGCAGCCATCTGCCTTCTTCATCCCTGGGGCTGAGCTTCAGACAAGCACCACCGGGAAAAGCAGAGCAAAACCACCACAGCCAAAAGCGTGTGAGGATTTACTGGTATTAGGAGCTAGGAAGCTCGTCTGCCTTGCTTTTCTGTGGCCGTGTCGCTTCCAACAGGGCCGCTGCCATGGAAATCCATGTGTTTCTTTACAGATAGTGCCCATCTTTGTACTTCCAAGGGCCCTTAGGACTCGGTCTTATCAAAGGCCCTTCCTAGCTCACAATAACAACAAAAACCATAGAATTATGCGGACTGGGACTTCCATTGTCCAGTTAAATTTTCTCTTACCTAGAGGCCTTCAGGTGAGATTTTTTTCTAAGCTGAGTGGACTAAACTAAAAAATGGCCGTAAGATCCTGGTCTAAGCCAATTCCTTGGCCACCTGGCTCCTAGAGGTACTTGGCCAGCCCCACCCCGCCCCCCAGGAGTATGAACGGTGGGATAGGCCACTTCAGCACCATGGTCCTCTGGGCCTGTTGTGATTTCTGGTGGCCTCCTGGCCTCCACTGAGGCTCCAGTCCTCCCTGGAGCAGCTCCCACAGACCTCAGAGGAGAACCCGCCGGACAGGAAGGTCACGGTGTGGACAGTAGAGGCTGGCTTGGGGGCCCTGGAAAGGACAATTACACTGAGCAGAGGTACTGTCGGGGCCCTGGCTCAGCTGGCCTCCCTTCCCAGGCAGGATCCCAGTCCCAGCTCTCCAGCCTGGCCACTGCCCTCTTAGGGAACAAGGAAGCTGTGAGGAAAATCTGTGTTTTTCTTTGATTGTTCTGATTTTTATACCTCCAAGGGTCCCCAGGACTGTGTCTTATCAAAGCCTTTTTCTAGTTCATAATAACACGAATGATACTAAAGATACCTTCTATTCCTGCTACTGTGACTACCACCACCTTGGACCCTAGGCTAGCTATTTTGAATCTCTGAACTTTATGTTTTTTCCAGCATCCTTGCTACACAGGAACATACTTGACTTTCTGAATCACTTGGAAGAGACATTCCCTTTTGAGGCCACTGGGCCATGGTTTGGATCCAAAGTCACACCCTGCTGAAGGTACAGGAGGGGTGAGTAGGCCGAAGGCCTTTACTCCAGGACACACCTTTGCTTTGCTTCCTTTTTCTTTTGGCAGGATGGGGGAACGATCCCCTCTCCCCTCCAACTCTGAGGGGCCTCAGAGGAGCCAACCCACAGACCCTCTTCCCCTTTCAGATGCTGCCTCTCTGAGATCTTTGGGAAACAGCCGGAGTCACCGTTTCTGAGTTTCCTTCTCTGTCCCCATTGCATTAGGGCCTCTTGAGCCCTGGGCCTCACCTTCCAGGCCTTACCCATTTGGTGAACTTCCATCCAGGACTGAGCATGGACTATGAGAATAGAGACACTAAAAACATAGAAATATTTAAGCGGAGATGGGGAGACACCCCAAGCAAGCACCACTCTCCAGCCATGTGCCTTCTGTTGGAGACATGCCAACCATTTTGGAAGATTCTAGTCAAATCATGAGGCATCCGGATGCATGAGTGTCCTGGGGGTGGGGGAGGGAAGGTTGTGGAGAAGGACCTGGTACACTTTTTGGTTTGACCACTTAGCCCACTGACAAGTACGTACTTCTTTTTTTTCCCATTGAAAAAGTGGGGACAGAATTGTTAATTTGTGTACTGGAGTCCTCATCAGGAGGTAGATTGGGTTCATAATTCAAGACGGTAGGCTCATCGCGTTTGTCTCCCCTCATCTCCAACACTCTCATTAGGATAAGAGCAATGAATTCAAAAATGGTAAAGACCAATAACAGAAAAAAGAAAGGGAGAGGGATTATGAGTGGATGAAACGGTCCAATAGCTTCAGCAAGACCGAAGTGTTGATGGATGGAACAGAGTGGTGGAGGGCGGGCTCTTAAGTGCGTGGGTGGGACCGGCAGCGGGGGAGCCTGTGGACCTGGGACTCGACACAGCCATGGGGAACGGCGCATTCAGAGTGGGCAGACATGGCAGAAGGCAGAGATGACACGTGAAGCTGAACCCGAGGGGCTAGTACCGAGCAGCCCTTTACCCCAGGGAAAGCACAGGTAGCCTTCTCTCCATGAACCAAGGGGCCGTCAGCTGGTGCGGGTGCGCCCCCAGGGCGGAAGCCCTGCTCCTGGCTCCCAGCTTGCTTGCCACACAGTGAAGTGGTTCAATAAGGATACAAATACTGATAGAACTATTAAAAGTTGGGGGGAATAGGGAGAGGGGTGGGACCTGAATAAGTGAGCTAAATGCTCTTTTATCATGGCACACAGTCAAAAGTGATAAATCAAGAAATTGCAGAGCAAGCATATTATTCTGAGATGCGTGGATGTAATCAACAGAAACACTAAAAACAGAGGTGATTGATTGTCCTTGCACTGCAGTACTGGCGGTGGGCTCCAGTTGAGCTCAGGGCTGGCCTTATCGTTCTAAGCCCTTCCATATTACTTAATTTTTTTAAACATGCGCATATGATACATTGATTTAAAATAAAAGAAAAAAATGAAAAAGTGAAAATAAATGTAAGTGGATTTATGATTGTAGGAGGGATTCCAGCTGACTGTGAAAAAGAGCTTCTGAAAGCCAGTGTGGCTCAAACCCAGCTGGGTTATCACCATGGCTGGGCAGCTCTGGTGCTGCCCCAGAGACATGTGAGCCTCCAGCTGTTCCTGCCTCTGGACTGCAGTCCACTCCAGCCCAGAGAGGAGGAACCGCATGGGCCCTGGGGCCAGATTTTGACCCGTAGAAGCTGGAGGGGCTAAAGCAAGCGGCACTTCGGAGTCTCCTCGCTCACTCAGGAGAGCTGCAAGCAGCCCTCAGCGCTCCTCTGAGCCCTCCCTGCACTGCTGGGCAGGGTGAGATTAAGGTTTCCCTGAGCTCTTTTTCATCTCTCTCTCCTTCCCTCCCGTTTCTTCCTTCCTTCCTTCCTTCTCTCCCTTCCTCCCTCCCCTCCTTCCTTCCTTCTGAAGAATAGTTCCATTTAGACTGCTGACACCTGCCATTTATGGATCAGAGCATTGTTCCAAACTGGGAGGTCACAGCCGATGTCCCAGTCCAGCCTCATCTCCTGCTCCTGAATGGCTTTCTTCCCACTCCTGGGCTCCCTAAGTGTATTAAACTATCTCAGAGACATCACATCCTAGTGGACCTAAGGCATCAGCTGAATTTTCTAGAGTTTTGCCTTTATCAGGATGCGTGTGGACGAAATCAGAGTTGGTTGACAACAGTCAGTGGTTAAACAGGTAATAACCCTGTGGGGTCCACACTGCAGAACTTCTCCCAGTGTCCCTGTAACTCTCATTGGCTGCCTCAGATCATAGTTCTTATGTCTAGTTTGGAAAAGAGGGTCATGAACATGTAGAGCAGAGGAACCTACGGCTAGGCTGGACTTAGATCCTTTCTGATTCGTCCTGTGCTGTGAGGGTTTCACCCCTTGTCCTAATGGTTTACCCTTACGGTCTGATTACTTACTTATTTACTTACTTAGAGCTCTGAAGTTTGGCTGGGGCCTGGGGCCCCACTCTGCACCTTCACTTGGCATCTCAGCATCTTTTCAACCTTTCTTAGCTCTCTGGCAAAGGTGGTAAAAAGAGTCCTCATTGTTAAAGAAAGATCTTCATGACCATTCCAATCTCCCTGCTTCCTTCCTCGTCGAACTTCCTCTTCATGTTTGTTAAGATTGGAAAAAGAATAGAGCTGTGAACATGAACAGTTAGAAGTTTTAGAGCTTCCTGCCCACCACACCCTACAAGAATGTTGTTCCCCCTGCATTAACTTTCCCTTCGAGCTTTCTTCTATAAGATGTGCCTAAAGACATGTATAGTTTTAACACACACACACACACACACACACAAACCTAGATGTTTACGTTAGCACACACACACATATTTACATGGGTTTTGATGGTTTCAAAGTGAACCCCTTAAATAAACAGACCTACTCCAATGAAATTGCCCATACTCATAGTATTTTTTAAAAACTGTTTGTGGAATTCCCTGCAAAGGCTCAGAACGTTATTTTGAATACCTTCCTGGTTGCAGATCTTTTTTAAAAGATCCTTAAATCAACTTTATTAAGGTATGGTTTACATATAATAAAGTGCACAGATTTTAAATGATTGATGAGTTTTGACAAATGCATACACCTGTGTAAATACCACCACAATCAAAATATAAAATATTTCTACCACCCCAGAAAGTCTCTTCATACATAAATGCAAATCTTTAACTTTTTAATTTGAGTTTAGAAATATCCAAAAATGATTTCAAGCCAAGCCAAGTGAGTAGGTGGGGCAGCTGAGCTGACAAATGATGTTTTGTACCTTGTAAACTTTGTGGCTTGTAGACTGATTAAAAGCAATGCTGAAGGGGAAATTTATGATTGAGGAAAGATCATTGGAACAAATCTGCAGCTCTGATGGGTGTATATTCTGGAAGAGGGTTCATCAGTTAGACTATTTAAAGACATATTCATTCACTTGACAGTGAATGAGCCCCATTTAAGGACCAGGCATTGTTCCAGACAACAGGTATGTGGCATCTTAAAAACACATCATTTTTCCTCTGTGAAGTCTGCATTCTGGTGGGGGTAGATGTCCATAAGTGAGAAGTCAAATGCATGATGTAATTTTAGGAAGCAATAAGTGCTATGAAAAAGGAAAAAAGTAGAGTGAGGAGACAGAAAATGCTGGTGTGCTATTTTTAAAAAGATAATATAGCCCATGTAATATATCTTTATTTTCTTTTCCTTTTGTGAAGAAATCTCAAGACCCAGATTCTACCATAAGCTTCTTTCAAAAGGGACATGGAATCTTTCCCTAAGCTGTATTCTGCAAAATGCTAGAATCTGTTTTATATATATGCAGGGGGTTACATGGCTAAAGAAGCTATGGAGAAAGTTGGGTAAAACAAAGCTAAGCCGGTCTTTACCCAAGGTTTTCTTAGAGCCTTTAATATGCTAATGTGAATTGTAAATATTTGCAAAGGAGGATTATAGCATGCAAAGTTTTCCAAACTTTTTTCTCCTGGGAATCCTTTCAACTTGGAGCATCTCAAGCAAGTGGTGATCTGCCTAAGACAGTGTGGGAAATTCTATCCTAGAGTTTTCATGCCACAGGAGACGTGAAAGCCACAGAAAGGTTCAATTATTTGGGCAAGAGGAGGGAGTGGAGGAAGCCTGGGCTTATTACATATCCCCCCAGAATGTGGAGCACTCTCTGTGGGCCAGGCAGGGCGCCAGGCCTTTAAACACAGACTCTCTCGTGCAAGCCTCACAAGGCAGTGGGAACAGGTATTATCACAGCTTCCACTTACTAGCGCGGAAACTGCTGTCAGAGGGTCAAATACGTGGCCGAAGGTCTTGCTGTTCCTTACAGTCAGGATGTGAACTTCGGCTTGTTTGACTCCCAAACCCAAACTATCAAATTCCACAACACTATGTTGTCTAAATGGTGGTGGCAGGAGGTGGGTTGCAACCCAACGAGCGCACCTTTCCTTCTCCCGCCAATCCGTCTGCTTATTCTCATAAGCCCCATGTTCTCGCGAGGGGTGGAGTTCTGCGTCCACGCATGGTGTTCTGCCTGGTGTCGAGTTTTTGCTGCTCCATGTCATGCTGGCCATGGAGTGGGTACTTGGTAAGTTTCAGCAGCCTGGGTCCTGTCCACATAAGCTCAGTAGATGGGACCAGATGGCTGTGATTCTGAGCGGCTCAGGCCAGAAAGCTCTGCTGGAACCACCCATCCACTTCTTTCTCTTGACCTGGCATCTTCTGCTGGGGCACCCCGACCTGACAGGACCGCAGTGGCTGAAAGCTGGCCGTGTGGTTGGCTCTTTGGTGTGTGGGGGGGTGTGGGATGAGGAGGCACCCGCTGGCTCTAGGTGGAGTCTTCCACCTCATATCTGAAGGGATTTTTGTATTTACTGGAAAAAGCAAAGGCTTATCTTTCAGGAAAAGATCTGAGACAGATTTTCCCCCCACTATCTTCACCTTCCTCTCATGAGACTGCTAGGGAACTGAGGAGAGATTAGTCACTCCTGTTAATTCATTACTAATTTGGTTAGAGGGAGACAGTCTTTTCTGAGCTTTATGCTCTGAACCTCGGGTGTTCCAAACCTGAACTCGCTGACCACCCTCTCCATCTACACTGCTCCTCGTGGGCCCCCGTCTCACACACAGCCTTGCCCCGTTCCTGGCCCTCAGGCTGGAAACACTGCCCCTTTTCTTCCACCTGGGATCAGTGACAACCTTGTCAACTCAACCTCTGCAGGAGCCTCTGATCGGCCCCTGCCCACCTCCCCACTGCCCTGGACATTGGTTCAGCCCTCACTGTCTCTCCCCCAGGCTGTAATGACAGCCCTCATCCTCTGCTGGATGTCACCCTAAATGCCAGCCATGTGCCAAGGCATCAAGATACCTCTTCGCAGAAGTCAGCATCAGGTGCCGGGATTTTCGGAAGCTACCTTGAACTTGACACATACCTGAGCCCTGTGCTGGGCAAGGGGGCCACCGAAGGGTTATCCAGACAAAGGCGGGGAAGATGATTTTGTGCATATTGTGAGCAAAGATGCAGACAATGAGTGTGTGCTGTGGGGTGGTGTGACCTTGATGCAGTTTGAAGGACAAGGTGTTCTAGCTCTAGTGCTGCATAACAAAGCAGCCCTAAACTTAGTGCTTAAATCAATGGCAACATTTAGTTTGCTCACGGATCTGCCATCTATAGAAGCTCACTCTTGCTCCACTTGGCATTGGAGGCTGGAATCCTCTGAAGGCTCTCAGTAACATGTCTGGCCGCTGATGCTGGCTGCAGGCTGAAACTTTAACTGGAATTGTTGGCTGGAACACCACCATGTGGACCCCCCGTGAGTAGGGAAGACAGGGCCTCCTTATAGCGTGATGTCTGGGGTCTAAGGGTCCCAAGAGAGAAAGGGCTGGGGGTTCACTATCCACTTTCAGGACTTGGCCCCAGGGGTCACAGAGCATCACTTCTTCTTCCTTCTCTTCCTTAGAAGCAAATACCTAAAATTGGCCCATATTGAAAGGGAGGGAGTACAGAGCCCACTTCTTGATGAACGAATGTCATTGTCCCATCGTTAGAGGTGTATGTGGGACAGGAGATATTGGTGTAGCCATCTTTGTGAAACTTGATCTGCCACGGCAGGATGTGGAGCCAAAGAGGCAGGCAGGGTCTAGGACCTGTAGCATCTTGGATACCAACCATGAGCATTGGTTTATATCTTGTAGGAAGTGGGGAGCCAGTGAGAGGTATTAATTTGGGAGTAACCTGCTCACATTGGTGTTTGATAAAGCTCTTTCTGGAGTGGTGGGATGGAAGGTCTGAGGGGATGGCAGGAGATCTGTGAGAGGAATCTGAAGGAATCTAGGGGAGAGGGGAGAGGGCCTGAGGCAAGGCATAATCTGGAGATGAAGGGCCCGTCAAATACAAGAGATGCCAAGGTGAAATCACAGGGCTCAGCAGTGGCACCAAATGCCAGGGAGTGATGAACAGGCATCCAGGAGGATTCCCGGTTTCTGGCTTAGGGAACTGAGTGAAGGTGGTGGGGAATGAATGAAAAACTAGAGAGGTTTGTGGGGGAGGACCCTGAGCCCTATTTGGGAAGCGATTAGCCTGAGGGGTCTGAGAATGTCCACGTGGACACGTCCAGCACACAATGAGATGGACTTGAGTGTAAAAGCTCTGGGGGAAGTTCTGGAGGAGGGTCTGAGATGTGGGCACCACAAATGGGGTTTCCAATGAATGTGTGCAGAAAGGGTGCCGTGTGCAGAGAAGGGGACTACAGACAGAGTTTGGGGGGGGCATCAGCCTTTAGGGGACGGTCAGAAGAAGAGGATCTGGCAAGGCATCCAAGACCAAATTGCCTCTGTCCTGCATGTGGCAGGCACTGTGGGCTTAGTCCCAGGCACTTGAGATGCCTGCCGGGGACCGGTTCTGGGCCTGCCTCTCACACAATGGAGCAGCCATGGCCAGTTCCTACCCTCGCAGGCCCTTGGTTTCCCCAACTCCGGGGCGCTAGGATTCCCCCTCTCCCTCTCTGGACTTCTGTTTCCCCATTTGTAAGAGAGACTAGATCATTTTCCAGGGTACCTTTATCACAGAATATTAAGAATTCTAGTATATGAAATGAAGCAGAGTGGAGCCTCCCTAAGGGGGCAGGGGTGGCGGGCTGCCCCTGACTGCAGGTGGACAGGCTTCCTTCTGCCACTGATGAGGAGTGAGGAGGCCCCGCGGGCTCCGGGGTCAGGGGGGCGGTGGTTCGGACAGGTGTCTGCTTTTGTGGCCTGATGACCTCCTTGGATTTGGATGCACGGGCAGGCAACTAGGACTGCACCCTGGCCTCACAAAGGCTCTGCCTTGACAGGTAGGAGAGGGGAGGTCAGCTCTGATCCCACAGCCTGGAGCGGGGCCCCTGCGGAGGGGCTGGCTTGGCTTTACAAGGAAACGGAAATGAAGGTGGAGCCCCAGTTGCTCTCCTGAGATGCCAGCCCTTCAATTAAGGGAAGAGCTTTGGCAGACTACGAAACATAATGGCACCCCACCCTTCCCTGGAGGAAGAGTGAATCTCCAGAAGGGGCAATTCCAGGGGGCTCAGGATGTGGGGCTCTGGGCTCTGAGCTCTGAGCCTGCTCTCAGCCCAATAGTCGAGGACCCAGGAGAGCTCAGCCTGCAGCCGACTCCAGATACCACAAGCCCTCTCCACCCTCCCCATCAACCACATTTACTTGTCACATTTACTCATACCCACAGGACAAGGCATATGGGGCAGGGTGGGATGCCTTCTCCAGGCCCTCATCATCCACTCAGGAGAGGAACCGGCACAGTCACAAATACCCCGCATAAGAGGTGGTAACAAGCTTGGCTAGTGTTTTCATTCAAATGGGCTAGTGTGAAAGCCCATCCTGGAGCCTCACTGGGGTATGAGAGGTGGGCCTGGGAGGATGGGTGTTGATGGAGGGAGGAGAACGGAAGGCAGGTCAAGAGGAATGGAGCAGTGTGACCCCTGGCTTGTTTGTGCCCCTGGGAGTGACACGAATGTGGCCCTCAGCCCTCACAGGACACGGGAGGGAGGGCAGAGCTGTCAGAGAACAATTCCAGGTGCTGAATGCCCTGGGCCATGGCTCATGAGTCCTTTCCCTCAGGGCTGCTTCTTCAACCCTGTGGTTTTCCTGCCATTGATGGTAATGTGACAAGAATGGCAGGAATGATGGGAATGGTTCACATGTGTTGACTAAGGCTGTGGGTGAAACTGGTCCGAGGATGATGACATTTCACCCTAGGACCACCTGATGGAGAAAGTGTTCCCAACTAACAGGGGAGCGGGGCCAGGCTGCTGGGCCTCTGTGCCCCAGAATGGAGGGCCAAGGTGGGTGGTCAGGGCTCACTGTCCAGAGGCCTCACCATCCAGGTCTCCTCCCCAGGTGTTCGTGCTGTGCCATGGCCTGCTGCAGCTCTGCCAGCTCCTGTATAGCGCCTACTTCAAGAGCAGCCTCACCACCATTGAGAAGCGCTTTGGCCTCTCCAGTTCTTCCTCAGGTCTCATTTCCAGCTTGAATGAGGTAAGCAGGATGCTCTAGACCATCAGACCCCACTTGTGCACCACCCTGATCACAGCATCCGGGAGGGGCCTTGGGAGGAGCAGAAGAATGGGGTGGGGGGGGCGGGGTTGGACCCATGGGGGATGGAGACAGCCAGCTACATTTCCCAAGGCTGCCCTGCACCAGGCGCTGAGCTGAGAGCCTCTGGAGGCACCTGACCTCCTCACAGCAGCCCTGCGAGCAGGTACTCTGCTCCTCCCTGCTGACAGCTGAGGGCACCAGGGCTCAGCAAGGGCAGCAGCTTGTGCCAGCTGTGCAGGCCTGCTGCCTCCAAGCTCTGTGCCTCTAATTGAGTTCTGTGACCATCCACGAGGTTATGTGGTCTCTGCCCATCCCCGGTCCAGGGCAAGACGAGCCCCAGGCATGCAGCTAGGGAAGCAGCCCCAGGCTGGTAGCTCCTTCTTAGGAGGGCAACAGGAGACAGAGCTGCTCAATGGCCCTGACTGCCAGGCAAGGTCAGAGGTGTATGACCTCCCAGCCTCGTGGAGTTTACACTGTCCCTCACTGATGGTACATCAAAGTTAGAGGAAGATAGGGTGGGCCAAGAGGCCAGGGTGAGAGGTCAGAGGGCAGGGTCAGCTAGGAGTCACTGGAAGCCAGGGAGAAAGGGGCAGGGGAGGCAGCAAGCCCCTGCATCGTGGCTGCAGCATCGTCGGCTCCAGGTGAGGAGATGGGCCCTGGGCCTGGCTCCTGTCTTTTCTTTCCACAAGGCCCACTGTTCTGGGATGGAGGTCTTGGCCTCCCCCTCCCAGGAGCCCAGATGCAATTAGATCTTCCCTTGACATAGCGAAATTCAGGCCAACAACCGACCCAGTAGAGTCTGGGCTCCCCAGACAGCTTCTGGAATGGGCTGTAAAGAAGGTGGGAAGTGTTCCAACGTCCCCCAACCCCCACCTTCCAGTCTCCCCATCCCACAGCCTGCTCCCTGCTGGAAACGCCCCTTTCCCCTTGACTCCTGCGCCCTCCACGGCCCACACAGCAGTGCCCCTCAGGAGCCCTCTCCGCCACGCCTGTGCCAGATCCCTCTGCCGTCCTTGGAGGAGGGCTCTCTTCACAGTCACGTCTTCCAGACAGGAAGCTGGCAGCAGAAAGTCTACCCCCATCCCAGTGGCCGCACACGTGTGTAGTGCGGCCAGGATGGGAGCCCAGGTCCGTCTGACGGTCGCCACGCACTCCTCCTCCCCATGGACTGTTCCTCCATCCTGTGACGTGCACGTACTTGCACACGTACAGCCCTGAGGCCCATCAGTCATGCCTGCTGGCCTCCTGGGCCTCAAACCCCCTCCTCTGAACCCCCAGGCCCACGTGGATGCCTTCACTGCTTTCTGGATGTGTGTCTGTGTCCGTGTGTTTTAATGTATGTGTGTGTGTATACACGTGCATACGTATGCCTCTGTCTACCTGATTGTGCATCTGTGTCTTGAGCTTCCTGGTGATGCCCAGTGACGGGGGTCTTCCCCTCCACATAGGCTGTGCTCTCTTACAGGACAGGGACCTGGCACCACTCACACAGAATGCACCCTTCTATGTGTTGGCCTGTGACTTTGATAATGCTTCTGGCACATGTTGTCTTCATTCACGAAGGACACAAGAAAAACAAATCTCTGACATTTGTGTCATCACAGTCCTATCCCGTGACCCTGGCAGACATCACTAATCAACTGCAGTCTTCTTTTCTGCTGAGTCCAGACTCTGAATCCTTCTCAACATAGTGTTCTAGGCACATCTACTAATCAATCTCAGAGCTGGTGTGTAGGCTAATCCTCTCTTCCACTATGGCTCGCATGATAGTTGAATCTATGATCTTTGATGGTTAAATTTTCATTTTTATTTTTCCCATGCTTGGAACAAAGATGTGGGCCCAGGAACAACTGGATTTTTCAAGGGGCAGGGAGTAGCTAGCTGGGACATGTGAGACTGTGTGTGTATCCGTGTGTCTGTGGCAGGAGACTGATTAAGAAAATAAGGGGCAAAATATTTCCCCAGGTTATAGTTCAATAAAAAATGAAAATAATTCACCCATTAAATGTTCTCTTTTCTAAACTTAGATGAGCTTTTCAACAGTCAGGTTTTAGAACATGCCTATGGGCATGGTTTGAGGCAAACATCATAAGAAAGTTAATTCCTTGAACCTAACAATCTTTTGTGTGTGCTTAGTGGGAAAATGTGTGTCTGTGTGTATATCTGTTTCTCTGTGTGTCTCAGTATTTGTGTGCATGTCTGTGTGCATGACTATATGTGTGTATCTGTGACCTGAGACTGTGTGTGTATCCGTGTGTCTGTCTGTATTTCTGTATCTGTGTGCATCTGTGTGTATCTGTGTGTGTGTGTGTGTGTGTGTGTGTATATCTGTGTGTGTTGAGGGGGAGTGGATGGGTGATTGTGTGGAGGAGAGGAACTCAGCCAAAGGGCTTTCTACAATCCCGTTGATTCTGACTTAAGCGTTTAGAAACAGACTGAGCAAGAAAGTAGGGGTCTTACCGGAAGAGCAGAGAACAGCCAAATCAGAGGGGGCTTCATGTTCAAGCTCGAGGCTCCCAGCTTTTGGGGTGAGCAGTAAGGGACTGGCCTGGCTTCTTGAGCAGAGCCAGGCCCGGGTGCACAGTCTCGTGAAGACGAACCCTCTGGAAGAGGTGCCTGGTAGACACTTGAGTTGAGGGACAGGGTATCCCGAAGTCAGATGGCTGGGCGGCTGTCACAGCCAGGCCTGAGAGGCTGGGGGAGAAGAGGACCCCGGCAGTGCTGCAAAGGAAGAAAAGGCAGGATTTGGCAGCTGCTTGAGCGCAGGATTGAAGGCACCGCAGACCACAAGGCGGCTGCCTATCAGAAGCCTGAGGGGTGTGAGAAAAGAACCAGGCCTGGTGGAGGGGAAGGTGAACCCATCTGGATGCCTGGAGTGTGCAGCCAGCTTCCAGGAGACGGGAGCCTTCACGCTGGACCCAGTCTCGCTGGGGTTCAGAGGGTGAGGAAAAGAGGAGACCAGGGCTGGGTGTAACAAGCCAGCGGCAGGAGGAGGGCTTGGCTGGCAGGGAAGACGTTGGGCATCCAGCCCGGTGAAGTAGCGGCTTCCCTGGCCCACCCACGGCCAGGGCTGAGCAGATGCAGTCAGCCACCCTTAATGCCCCCCATCAGTTTTCCCTGGGCCCCTTTGGTTTGAGGCATGGGCAGGGATGTGTTACAAATGGGCTGTGTGATAACCTTCAGATGCTCTAACACGAAGTCCACAGAGTTGTTTTAGGGGCCATTTCCGGGCCAAGGGGCTGAGGCCCAGGCTGCAGAGGCCCTGTTCTCCTCAGCTAGAACAGCTTCTTCTTTTTTTTAATATTAGGGAAAATAATTTTTTTCAAAGGAAAGCCACAGCTGAAGGAAAGTTTGGGAACCAAGGTCTTAAGCCAGCATCAGCTGTAACAGCTGTAGAGGCCCGGCTTCCCTCCTAGAAGCCAGCCCAGGCCCTGGGGGGAGCGCAGGAAGGGCCGCTCCAGGTGGATGGGGTGGGACACCCCCCAATCCTTCCTCCCTGGGTCCCTTCGGGGCCCTCTCCCGTCCCTCTCCCAGACCTTTTCAAGTCAGCTTCAGTTAGCTTAGCTGATATGCTCTGACATTTACAATCATTTCATGCAAAATGATGGGGAAACAAAAAGGGAATGAAATCTAGGAAGCATAAGGATGAAGCTTTGTTTCCAGGTGCTGGTTTCAGAATGTCCTAGAACCATGTCTTTCCCGATCAGACTAGGCTGCCTCCTTACCCACCTTCACGTCCCCTTTCTCTGTGTGTCATAAACCATTCTTACTCTTGGCCACACAGGAGGGGTCTCTGGGCAATCGTGTCCTCTTCTTGAAAAAACCTACCATTTACACCAGCTATGTGTCAGACACCATTCTAGGTGCTGGGGAGACAGGAATGAACAGACAGACAAAAATCTCTGCTCATATATATCATTCTACTGATAAATATGACATTTATTTATAGAAATAAATAAAACATGGTGCATCAGATTAGAGTAAACGCTATGAAGAAAAATAAAATCGTGGAGGGGCACGGTGGTTACATTTTAAATAACTTTATTCTTTAAATTATATTTAAATTATAAATATATTTTAATATATTATAATTTATTTCTGTTAATTATTACAAATATAAGTTATATTTAAAATAACTCCTTTTAATTAAGATATCATGGATATTTAACTTTATATTAGCTGTCCAGGTGTACGACATAATGGTTCGAGATAAGTATATATTGCAAAACGATCACCACAGTGTCTAGCTAACAACCAGTACCTCACATGGTTCACGTTTTTTTCTTGTGATGAGAACTTGCAAGATCTATTCTCTTAGCAACTTTCAAATATACAGTACAGGGTTATTAACTATAGTCGCCATGCTGTATGTGACATCCCAGGACCTGTTTATTTTATAACTGGAAGTGTGTACTTTTGACGCCCTTCACCCATTTCACCCACCTGACCCCCTTCTTTTTCAGAGAAGGCCTTAATGAGAAGGTTCAGCCTGAGCAGAGATCTAAAGTAGGGCTCGTTGAGAAGGGAGCCCCCCGCAGACATGTAAGATGAGGGAGCAGCCAGTGCCAAGGCCCTGTGTTCAGAGAGCAGCAAGAGGCAGAGTGGCTGGGGTGGAGGAAGTGGGGGGGACAGAAGGAGAGCAGGTCAGAGCAGTGATGGGGAAGGGGACAGGCTCCTCAGGGCTTCAGAGGCTCTGGGACTGACTTTGTTTTTGTTCCCGTATCGGATTTGGGCAGAGGGAACACGGTCTGACATTTCAGCAGGACCACTCTGGCCGCTAGGAGGAGAATAGAGGGCTCTGAGGCAAGAGTGGCGGTGGGTAGAAGGCAAAGCTCAGAAGGGTGCCATGGTGGCTGAGACCAGGTGGTAGTGGTGGAGGTGGTGAGAAGTGGTTGGCTTCCATTGAGGGCCCGGCCAATGGGATTTGCTGGTGGTTGGATGTCGGTGTGAAAGGGCAGTCAAGGATGATGCGCAGACATTTTGCTTGAGCCACTCATAGGATGAGGTGCCATCTACTGAGAGGAGGAGGACTGGGGAGGGGGGCACCAGGTTTTGGGTGGAAGGTGAGGAATGAGCTCTGGGATGCGCCGGGCCTGTGGGAATCAGAAGCCCATACAGAACAAGGAAAGCCATAGGACTGGCTGAGCTCCCAAGACAAGAGCAGAGGTATGGAGACTGAGCTCTGAGAGTTGAGAGATCAGAGGCGAAGAGGAACCAGCCAAGAAGACTGAGAAGGAGCAACCAGGGGCAGCAAACTAGGAGAACATGGTGTCATGGAAACTTAGCGAAAGGAGTGTTTCAGGAAGGCAGAAACAGTCAACTGAATCAAATGGTGCTGAGAGATCAAGTGAGAAGAGAACTGAGAATTGGCCAGCGGACTTGGCAATGAGGAGGTCATTGACAATCTTGGCAAGAGCCACATACCAAGACTCTGGTCCCTATTTCCCAAGACAGGGACACCTGCTTTAACGGCCGGAAGGAGACTGTGGTGTGGACAGAGTAGGGGCTATGAGTGCTGACATCCAGGGCTCCTCTGGTTCAGGTGGACTCACCTTCTGGGGCAGAGGACCATCTCTTTGGATGGAGTCGAGGTCAGAAGATCTGCCAGCACCCCTTTTACCATTTAAGACCCTGCTCCCCAAGCTGGGGCCTTCGGTTCCCCTCTTTGGCTCTGGGTGGGGCTCAGAGAGCACGCTTTCCAGGGAGCACCAGGAACATGAGTTACTGGTGTTTCCACCCGGGAAGGGACTTAGGGCGCTTTAGTCCTCATCCCTCATTCACAGAGGTGGAAGCCAATCCAGGGAGGGCCAGAGCCGATTAGGAGCAGAGCTGCTGGGGCAGAAACTCACTTCTCCAAGGGGCAGTAGACCACTGTAGTTAAGGCGAGGCCCTTTAAACTCAGGCAGTCCTTGTTTGAGCCACCTCCTTACCTCATGGACATGGCAAGTTACTTAATATTCTGAGCCCTAATTGTGTCGTCTGCAAAAATGCGACTTGTTGCATGATGAAATGAGATAGTGAAGGTTGCTTGGTGGTTATTCTGACTATGAACTCAGAGTCCTTAGGGAGTTTAGTTAGGGAACACGTACTGTTCCTAGGAGCCAGCCAGAATAGGAAGCTTTCTTGAATTTGGCCCCAAAAGCTTTGGTCCTAATGGTTGAGCTTCCCATGGTCTCTAGATACTTCTCTTGGTCTGGTCTAGAAGGCTGAGGCTGGGAAGGGTTTCTGACAACAGGGGAAAGCTGAAACTGCATGCTTGGCCCTCCCGGCAAAGCTGGCACCACAGCTCTGCTTGGGCCCTTGGGTGACACCAGGCAGCTTCTTGCCTCTCTGCTGTGACAGTCCGGTCCACTCTGTGGGTGGGTGAGGACAGAGCCTCTGGTCTCACTTGGCTCCTCTGCTCTCTCTGCAGATCAGCAACGCCATCCTCATCATCTTTGTCAGCTACTTTGGCAGCCGGGTGCACCGTCCGCGGCTGATCGGCATGGGGGGTCTCCTCCTGGCTTCGGGGGCCTTTGTCCTCACCCTCCCACACTTCCTCTCAGAACCTTACCAATACACCGTGACCAGCATGGGTAAGTGGCCTCCCACTCTTGCTTCAAGGGGATGAGGGTACATGATTCTGTAGGTTCTGACTTTCAGATACGCTCTGGGGAGAAAAGCTGAAGAAACTTTCCGGTGGGAGAGGACAGCATAGCTCAGAGTGGTATCCATTGCCCCAGAAGCACCCCAACCAACTTTGTGAGACACCCACTCAATCCTCCTGTGTTTTTGGTGGGATCCTGGGATATTTGGATGCCCAGCATCCTCTCCCGTCTTCCATGTTATTGTTGACTATATTTTAGCTCTGCCTGTCTTTACCCTCCTCCCAGTGGTCATTATTAATACAGTTGTTATTTATAAATAGTTCAGTACTTATTTATATTTACCCACAAGTTTACTGGTTTCTTTGCTCACCGTTGCTTCTTGCATTTCACCCACCCTTGTTGATTTAACTTCCTTTTTCCTGAAGTACATCCTTTAGCATTATTTTCAAATAGTTTTTCAAATCTATCTGCCCTATTTTCATGGTTTCTTGGTATTTCCTTATGATTTCTATTTTCATTTTAGTTTCTTCAACTATTTTAAATGTATTTATTTTATAGTCCTTTTTGGATTGTTTTATTAGCGCAAATTTTGAGATTGCTAATCCTCCCACATTCTGTGTCTGCTTGCTCTTGTTTATGGTGGAGTGTTTCCTTTATGTTCTGTAATGTTTGATGGTGTGGTCATTGGCAGGGGGATTTTTCTTCCCCCTGTGGAAATTTTGTGTGGTCTGGGTAGGAAATAGCCCCAAGGGTGGTTTTGTATTTGCATTTACTTGGCACCCTGGGAACATCACTGCTTTGGAGCCAATTTTATGATAATGTATTGGCATGGGATCAATTTGTACTTGTTTTAAGGGATATGGTATGTGGCAGTGGTTTTGTGAGGAGCAGCAAGTGAGAGGCCCAGTCCCTAAATGCTTATTCTCGGTCTGCTGTATTGGAGTTGAAGATGTCTGAGGGTAGCCGGGCCACCCGGGGATGCGCGGAGGGGTAACTGATTCCTGTTCCCTTAAATACCAGGCTTGTTTTCAGTCATATATGCAGATCAGATCCAAGAGGGGAGTCACTTAGAATGCCAAACAGGAATGCTTTATAGGCTGTGAGACCTACAGTGGGGAGGTGGGTAGCTGGAATGGAAAAAGAATGGAGGAACAGTGGTGTGTAATGATGAAATGTTTGTTGGGTTGGGAATCTTTTCCCCACCTTCCTTGTAATCACCAGTAGACTGATCACTGATGATTACCATAAATTCACTGTGGCCTTGGATCTATTTGGACTCTTTAAGCCTGAGTCTTGCTTCAAATAGGCCCAGGAGGAAGACAGACCCAAGCTTAGGGGTCTAAGCTCTTTCTCCCCCTCGGTCTAGACAAGGGGTCTGAGGCCAGCTCTGAAGGAGAGTCAGGAGTTGCTGGCCACCTCAGAGAGCCATGTGCCAAGCCTGCTCCAGACCCATGGTCCCTGCCCTTCCCCGTCAGCATGAAGACTGGGCTAATGAAATCAGCAAGGGAACCTGGGGTGCTGGGGCCAGGCTTCGGGGAGGGCATCCTGCTAGGCGCCACACACCATGGCCTGCTTAGCCTGGGGGCTGGCTCCCCCAGCCTGGGCCAAATACCAAGGGCATTTGCATCACGCAGAGCAGCCACCACAGAGAGTGGCTGGAGACCTGCGGGCCTCTGAAAGCAATCACTCTGCTCCTTGTTAGGGATGGGCGGGCGTCTTGGGTCCTTTCCACCGCCATCCTCCCTGCTCTGAGGCACACTCTCTGCCTCAGTGCTCTTAGCCCACCTCCACTGAGAGAGGAAAGAAGGGGACTGTGAGAGGGACCACAGCTCACCTGCCAGCCTGCAGGGAGGAATCGCTGTCCAGGAGCGTGAGCTTTGTTGTTTTTTGTTTGTGTAAATTCTATTTGCAACAATAGGACACAGTCTCCTTTACGCTGGCTGGGATCAGAGCAGCAGCTGCAAGTGCTCAGGGCTGGGCTACCTTCAGGGCATCTTCCCAGTGCCAGGGGGTTGGGATAAGGAGGACTTTGGCCCAGGAGCCACATCCTTGGGATCTAGCTGGAGCTGTGGGTGCCAGTACAGCGGGGGCATGTGCTATGCTAATATGTGCAAACAAAAATATTCATAAAATCTCACTTCGTGGGAAAAGTTTGAAATACGACTCTTACTTCAAATGTATTTCTATGGGAACTTCAGTTTTAAATTATGCAGGGCCATCAGGCACACACAAATTTCATTAAACGCGCCACCCTGAATCATGTCATGAATCTGGACGGTCCGGGGTCTGAAGCTGGGCTTTGAAACCCCCTAACAGCATGGCCTTGGACCACTTCCTCCGCAGCTGAGTCTCAGTTCCTACCTGTATAAAATGGACCCTCCCCCGCAGGGCTGCGAGGGCCGAAGGATGCATGCTCTGAATTTAGCCAAGGGGCTGGCACCTGCAGTAACCATTAAGCGGCGGCTTTTATAACAAGCGGTGCTGGGAACGATACATGTAATATGCTGGACAACTAGGGTCCCAAATGAGGAAGCGCCTGCTTCCTCTGGAGAGTCTGACAGCTCACAGCCAATGCGCTGGGCGTCCTGCGGGCATTTGAAGGCAGCTTCTCCCTGGTCCTCACTGTACGGCTGTCCTCTGCTCTAGCCAGAGCGGGGCCGCTTCCTTGGTATAGCCCTTGCTGCGCCTTTACATGTGAGGCATGGGATTTCTCTTGGTTGAAGCTTAGGCTGCTGTTCTGCTCTATTCCCAGACCCTTAAGTTGGAGCTACCTGGTATGCTGGGTAGAGAGAGCCTAGACATTCAAATCCCAGCTCAGCCATTTAGGTGCTAAGTCTGCTTAGGCAAGCTCTGTTCATCTTTCTGAACCTCGGTTTCTTCAACTGTAAAGTGGGAACAATAATACCTCCACTTTCAGTGTGTTCTGAGGGCAAAATTAAAACTACATAGTATAGGTAAAGTGCTTCGCCCGTGTTAGCTGTTCAGCACATTTCTCTTTGCCTGCCCTTGACGTGGTATTTGAAGTCTCTTCCTCATGAGCAAGGACACCCAGACCCATGATCATGTGTTGACTGCTGACTCTTTCCCCTTGGAGCAAAGCTGCTCCAGAAATGAACATGGGAAATGAAAAGTAACTCTGTATTTCAGGGAAAAAAATTAAAGAGGAGCTGAATATTGTGGGAATCATAGAGACCTTTAACAACTCATGGCTAATTTTAAAAAGGCCATGCAGACATTTATGAATGTTTAGATTTTCTAAATGTCAGTGGGGTCCGGAAATACGCCTGGCGCCTTTAGAGAAAAGCCTAGCCACCAAGCCAAAGCCTCTAAGACCACTTCTGGAAGGCTCAGAGAGGTTTGGATAGGTGGGAAACAGGCCAACCCGAGACCAGTTCTCCCGGGAGACAAGAGAAGGGTCTTCGGAAACAAGTGTCTGGTAGGAGTAGGTGTAACCTGTGAGAGGTCCTGAGCCAAGTCTAGAGGGAAGTCAGCCCCACCCAGACAATGGATGCACACAGGAGGGGCTTCCTGTGGGAGGAGCAGGGCAGGGGGGAGTCTGTTGTATTTTTGGAGCAGTCAAAAAAAGAAAGGGAAGAGTGGCTTTCTAGTCCTCTGCTCATGAAGTTGCCAGTCCCTCACGCACTTCCGTTCATCAGAGGCGTCCCTGGGCAGGAGGGTGGTGGGCAGGCCTGGGGACGGGAGCCTCGGGCTCCTGAGTGACAGTGCCCCTTCCTCGGTGGAGGACACGCCGGCCTGGAGCAGAACTCCAGTGCCACGCAGGGTCCTTCCACTGGGGGAGCCGCTCAGGGGCGCTGAGCTCAGGGCAGTTCAGCGGGGAGCACCCAGCCGTGGTGCCAGAGGGACCCGCTGGGAACTGTGGGGGAAGGGAGTGTGTCTGCAGGGGAAGCGTGAGTGTGTGTGAGGGAGGCGTTCCTCTGTGAGGAGGTGGCCAGCAGTGGAGGGGGGCGGTGGTGGAAGGTGCGGGGTCTGCGTGGGTGTGGAGGTGGAGGCGGGGACGGACGAGGGGGGCAGCAGGGCCGCTGTTAGGGTAGAGGTGCCTAGGGAGGCGGGGGGAGCATGGGTGTGCTGGGGGCGGAGAGTGGGTGGACGGTCGAGCGGGAGGTGCATGGCCCTGCCAGCTGGATCTGTTTAACCTGAAAAGGGGGGGAAAGCAGCAGGGGGGGGCGAGTCACAAAACACATGGGTATTATCAAGTCAACTGAGAGGGAAACAGCCCTGAACGGATGAGCACAGCCAAGCTAACGAGACCTGATGTGGAACACATTTTCAAAACACAGTATAGGAAAGAAGAGAAACGCGTGTGGAGAAATGACAGAAGACACCAGGCTGCTGTGTTGCGTGTCAGGGGAAGGCCGGGGAAGGAGCTGGGGCCCGCGGAGAACGGGCATCTCCAAGGCATGGCCCCAGAGGCTGACCTGAGAGCGTTTGCCTCTGTCAGGCTCTCTTAACGTTTGTCTTGTGGGAGAGTCACGACCCACCCTGGCTGGCCTGGAGGCGGGATCCCTTGTTCTGGGTCTCCAGCCCTGGCCCCAGGAGAGACCTGGGGGTGACTCCCCCTCCCCTGGAGGCTTGTTCCTCACTTCCCTTGCTCAGGGGTGAGGCTGGGGGCTGCAGGCCTGCTCCATGTCTGGTGAGGAGAGGAGGGACGCCTAGGGGCCAGGCTGCGTCCTGCGTCCTGCTCCTCTGGGGAGAGCGGCGTCCCAGGGACCCCTGGTGGACTGTGTGTCTTGGGCCCACCCAAGGCAGCAGGGAGGGTCTCCTGGGGAGAGTCATCAGCCAGGGTGGAAAAGGAAGGCTGGTTACTATTCCAGTGGCTATGGTTGCCCCAGGAAAACAGTCAGGAAGTCGGGGATAGCCCCACAGAAGCAGGGCGCCAGCCCCTGTCCCCTGGGGCACTGTGGTTTGAAGAAACCATTGATGCTTCCTGCCTGAGGCCTTGGGCCCCCAAGGACCCCCAGAGGACACAGGGAGCAGCTTCTGCTCTTCTTGCCACACTCGAGGCTGCTGTGCCCAGACACCTCCTGTGGCCCAAAGGCTTGATCAGGCACATTCGGGCAGCGAGCGACCCACACCATGAGGCAGGAAACCAGCAGAAGCAGTTTCTTTCTCTCAGGAACAAAAGGACTTTTGAGGATTCAGAGCTTGGATTGGCCACCGTCACGGGATGTGAGGCTCAGAGATCTAAAGGGGGAGATGGCAAAGAGAAGTCAGGTATTTGGAGGCGGGGAGGTCATGGAAGTGGAGCCCCGTGTTGGGATTCATGGCCCTGTAGAAGAGGCCAGAGAGCTGTCTGCACCCGTGAGGGTGCAGCGGGAAGTCAGCAGTCTGGCTCTCACCAGAGCCCCACCAGGCTGGCACCCCGATTTTGGACTTCCTGCCTCCAGAACTGTGAGAAATAATTCCGCTGTGTGTAAGCCTCCCAGGCTATGATTCTTTGGTACAGCAGCCGCAGCTGACTCCAGAAGATTCAGTCCCTTTGGCTGGAGCCCCTCCTTGTAGCCTGGGATCTCATTTTGAATCTTCAGCCTTTGGACTGTCTTATTTGCCATTGCCACCGGCTTCACACCATTCATGTCCTTCACAAATCTGTCAGCTGCTCTCAGCTGTCCCCAGGTCTGGGACAGCGGTGCTGCGTGGTGTCTCCCAGGTCACACTGCCCCATCCACGCCTGCATTGGGCACGCCTTGAGCAGTTCTCCCTCGAGGACTCAGCCACGTGTCCACCTCTGGTCTGGATATCTGTCAGGATATCATGACAGGCTTTGTCAGAAGGCTTCCTCCACTCAAGTAACACCGTGTTCTGGCTTCCTGCCAGTCTGGGAGCCCCATTAACAAAGGAAATGAGCTTGGCTTGGCAGGACTGACTCTTGATGAACTCATGTTGGCTCAGCTAATCCCCTTTTTTTTATTTCCCCCTTCAAATTGCTCCTCATTAGCCTGTTAATAAATCTGTGAACAATAAGTTCTGCTTCACTCCCAACTGGGGGGTGCACATTCTGTTTGAATAGTAAAATTAAATGGCTCTGAGCTGCCACCCTGTTGCCTCGGGTGTGTCCTGCTTCCCTCCTATCCACTAAGAAACAGTGTTGATGATGAGCTGAGCTGGGTGATGCCTCTTTCCGAGGCCTGGTGGCAGTTCCTCAGGGGCGGGCACGTGTGTGGGGAGGGGGGTAGGGTGGGGCTGAGGCAAGCCCCTTGCCAGCAGCGTGGTGCCCAGCCTGTCACACAGCGCACAGTGGACCTGCCCTCTCATGCCCAGCTCACTGGTCACATGGCCTCCTCAATACAAGTAGGCATTTCCCCAAGGCCCCTCTAGTGCCAGGGTGGCGGTGCAGAAGGGGCGTCCAGCCTCAGTCTCAGTCTCGGAAAGTCAGTCTTGAGAGCAGAGCAGGGGATCCCTCTTCTTCCACTCACCTAAGCTCACTCTTTTCCTGCATGGATGTGAATCCTTGCAAGCAACCCACTTGCCCTCAACCCCTCTATTACATCCATCCGTTGCTAGTGACCAGCGCTGATCTTACTTGTCTCTAAGTTTCTGGATCCAGTCCCCAAGTCCTTAAAAACCTGGGCCATAATGCCTGTCTCCAGGGTTCTGCCATCTCCCTCATCTGTTTAAATTTCTCCGTTTCTGGCCTATTTGGATGAATATGGATCTTACTGTGTGATCACTATATCCCAGGTTATGACATTGTTATTCATTTGCATCTGAATAAGAATGTTACAAGGTAGGTATGATTATCTGTATCTGTTTTGGAGATGAAGAGACTAAGATTCTGAGAGTCCCCTGACCGGTGAGCAGTGGAACCAAGATTTGAACCCGGTCTGTCTGACTTCAAAATATGAATTCCTTGCACTGCTCCACCAGCTGCCAACCCCCAGCTAGTGCAGAAGAATATGCTCTCCTAGTTTCCCAAAATAGAAGTCAGAATGCACGTGCCCATAGAAATCATTTTCTAAGTGGAGGCTTAGTCTAGTTGGAAGAGAACACGTGTTATCACAGGGGCACGATGGACTGACAAGTGAACTCCATGGGGACCCAATCACTTCTGATATGCAAACAGGTCACTTTATAAATGACTTTGAGATCTCAATCATGGGTAAGTTCGGGACAGCCTGTTCCAGGCTGGCCGGTGGGCGTGGCCAGAGTTTCGGGAAGAACTGTTGAGTGGCCGAATTTAGGAGGATGAGGAAATAGGTCTTTCAGAGTGGAACATTCTGAATGAGGCTCCAGGAGTTTGCTGATAGCTCGAGGCTTGGTATTTTGGGCACGCTTCCAGAATACTCTCTGGAAACACCGCTGCCTTTCTCTATTGTTCTCTTATGGGTCGCTTCTGAGGTTTGGGCCTTGCTAACCTCCTCCTCATGTGGCCCTACTCACTCGCAAACGGTGCCCCCTTCCGAGCAGGGAGGTAATGGGTGGCTCTCAAGGTGCTGCCCTCTTGTTTCCTGGCACAATTCTCTCTTTCCTCTACCAGACAAGAAGGACTACTCAAAGGAAAGCCCACTCGCCACAGCCTTCCTATGTTGCTCAACCCTTCTAGGGTCCTCTCTTGACCCCAGCGCTGGATCTTTGTGCAGAGACCTCTTATTAGACCCTTGACAGCCCGCTGGCCTCAGCCTGGCCGCACCTGGAATGTGTGTCCTTGAACAACGGAGAGGCCAGGCCTTAGTCTGCCCAGCTCCACCCATCTCCGTGGGTCCCATTCCAGGGAGGTAGCCCTTCCTGCCACCCCGTCCCCACTTTGCAAACCCACGGAGGGGTTCAGAAATTTGAGCTGAAATTCTGCGTATGTAAATTGTGGGATGAGTCAGAGGGTTGACTGGCGTGCATCTGGGCTGGTGGGGGGGTAGCTGGAGGAGGGGAGAGGTCCCGAATTGTTTCTAGTTAGCCCTGTGAAAACTGGCACGGCTAGACCTCTGGTGTCTTGTGGGAAGAAGAATGTGCTCTGACAAACTTGAGCCTTCCAGAAGTGGGCCTCAGGGAAGATGAGAAACAGACTGACAGCCAGTTCGAACATACCCCCTCCCTCCCTTACCCAGGCCCCTCAAGGCGGAGGCGGGTGGCCCCCGAGTCTGTGGTAGCTGGAAGAAGCAGGCGTTTCTCTGACCATATCACAGGATCTGATGGTGGGCAGGTGGGAGAAGGAGGGCGGTGAGCTTCTCTAAGTCCAAGGAGAGGACTGGGTGCGGGGCCTTTGCTGGAACGCCTGAGGAGCGGGGAGAGGTTGCTCTCTCCTTCACGTGGCCCGAGCTCTTCTGCTCCAGGGAGGAGAGGGGTGGGGTGGGCTGCAGAAAGCTGAGTCCCACAGTTCTGCCATTCTGCCAATGGGTCCTGATACAGGTCTTCTCACTCCATCGCTGTCTTTTTTTTTTTTTTTTTTTTGCGGTACGCGGGCCTCTCACTGTTGTGGCCTCTCCCGCTGCGGAGCACAGACTCCGGACGCGCAGGCTCAGCAGCCATGGCTCACGGGCCCAGCTGCTCCACGGCACGTGGGATCCTCCCGGATCGGGGCACGAACCCGCATCCCCTGAATCGGCAGGTGGACTCTCAACCACTGCGCCACCAGGGAAGCCCTGTCTTCTTCTTTTTAAGAGAAGAGCCTAACGTTCTAAACTCTAGAAGACTCTGTCTTCACCAGAGTGAGCTGGCCACGGCCATCACCGCAGGGAGGCCCAGGCGTGAGTTCCTGGAAAGCTCAGACCTTGTCTCTGACAAACACCTTCACCACAACACAACACGTCAGGGAGCAGCGGGTCCTCCCTACCGCCGCACCCCGCCTCCAGGACGGAGAGCAAGCTGCTGCTTCCCAGGTGGAGGAACTGATCTTTCCCTTTCGCTTGTGTCACAGTCTGGTCTGGGGTGGATTTGGCCCCATTTAGGGCAGGCATAAGGAAAAGAGAGTTTGTTGGGAGATCTTGAATCAATTTGGAATGTAGAATAGCCCAAGAAGATCTCAGTAGACTTGGATTTAATTTGGGGCCAATTGATTATCTTTTAAAGTACACATTTTTAAAAATTTATTTATTTTAATTAATTTATTTTTGGCCGCGTTGGGTCTTCGTTGCTGCACGCGGGCTTTCTCTAGTTGTGGCGAGTGGGGAGCTAGTCTTCATTGTGGCACATGGGCTTCTCACTATGGTGGCTTCTCTTGTTGGGGAGCAAGGGCTGTAGGCGTGCAGGCTTCAGCAGTTGTGGCACGCGGGCTCAGTAGTTGTGGCTCGCGGGCTCTAGAGCGCAGGCTCAGTAGTTTTGGCACACGGGCTTAGTTGCTCTGTGGCATGTGAGATCTTCCCGGACCAGGGCTTGAACCTGTGTCTCCAGCGTTGGCAGGCGGATTCTTAAACACTGTGCCACCAGGGAAGTCCCCAAATACACATTTTTAATAAAGGCAGTTAGTTTCTGACATGTAATCTGACGTTCTACAAGTTAATGATAACAGTTAAAAGATCCCCAGAGAATTTTGCCTCCTGGACACTTCATTAGGTGAAATTTCATGAGGATTTTTGTGGCATTGGTGCACCGTGCAACATGCCATGTAAAGACTTAATAAGCCAGTCAACATTTTTACAATCTTTGATGACCGCTAAATGGCACACAAAAAATAATTTTGCCAGCAACAATGTTCTAATAAATGTGACTTTAGTAAAATAATAAGAATCAGCAAAATCAAGAACTAGAACTCTGAAAAGAAACACTTATTCTCTGGCCCTTTGTTTCTGAGGCTCCTGCTTCCGTACAGCCAGCCTGGCCTTGTGTATCTGACACACCCGCTGTGGGCCGAGCATCCCCGTGCTCGCAGCCATGGAGTAGATCAGCACTCCCTGCCTGCCTCTCATGCAACACGCAGCCTCACCTATTTTACCATCGAAGTAGCTCTTGGCTGGGTCAGTTCTGCTCTTTACACACGGGCCTTAGAAAACTGGCTAATCCCTCCAGTGTGTTAGCTGTACTGCCCCCACTCCTGATCGTCACCCTCTGGGCTCTCCTGAGGATGTAATCCAGGCCCCTTTGCGGGACACAGCAGCCCTCCAGGAGCAGCTGGGCCTCGCCCTGGTGTTGTTTGCATACCGACCCCGCTGAACCTCTGAGCTCTCCCCTCCTCAGCACTGCTCTTCTGTCTCTTGCTGATTCTTCTCAGCTCAGAGGCTATTGTCTCTGGGAATCCTTCCCAAACCCTCTCCCCAACAGCACTGGGTTTGGTGCCTCCCCACGTGCTCTCTGGTATGCTGTGGATACCAGGCTGTATTTTTTATTGTGGTAAAATATATATAACATAAAATTTGCTATTTAAACGTGTCCAATTCAGGGCATTAAGTACTTTCACACTGTTGTACAGCCATTGTCACCATCCATCTTCAGAGCTTTTTCATCTTTCCCAATGGAAACTGTGCCCCTTAAACACTAACTCCCTCTTCCCCCTTCCCCCAGCCCCTGCCTGGCAACCACCATTCTGCTTTCTGTCTCTGTGAATTTTTCTATTCTAGGTTCCTCATATAAATGGAATCATGCAATGGTTGTACTTTTGTGTCTGACTTGTTTCTGTTAGCATAATATCTTCAAGGTTCATTCATTTTGTATGTAGCATGTGTATTAAGCCTTCCTTTTTAAGGCTCAGTAATATTCCATTGCATGTGTATATCACATTATGTTTAACCATTCATCTGATGGACATTTGGGTTGTTTCCACCTTTTGGCTATTGTGAATAATATGGCTATGAACACCAGTGTACAAATATCTGTTCAAGTCCCGGCTTTGAATTCTTTGGGGTAAATACCCAGGAGTGTACATGCTGGATAATATGGTAGTTCTATGTTTAATTTTTTTTGAAGAGTTTCCATACTGTTTTCCACAGTGGCTGCACTATTTTACATTCTTACCAGCAATGCACAAGGGTTCTAATTTCTCTACATCTTACCCAACACTTGTTTTCTGTTTTTTGAAGGGTATGAAATGGTATCTCACTGTGGTTTTGATTTGACCAATATTTTGGCAACATTGCGGTTGCTTCTTTGATGATGTGTGTAGCACAGCAGACAGAAGGCTTTGGAAGGTGTGTCCAGGTGTCTTTTCAGGTCTTAGCATCCCAGCTTTTCCCTGTGCGGCAGGCATCGTCCATGGGAGCTAACGGGCCTGGGTGTGGTCCTTCAGTGGCTGCCCTGGGAGCAGGGGCCAATTCTTTGCACCTCTTTCCCAGTGTGGTCATTTGCCTTTGGGGGATCTTTACTCCACCCTTGCACTTAAGGGAGACCTGGCCCTGCCACCCCATAGCCCACAAGACAACATGTGACAGGGAGCTGCTGTCACACCTAGACAGAGACAGGCAGCTCAGCCAAACACATTTGCAAGTGACAGTAGCCCACAGTTTTAGGGAACTCCAAACTGTGCTCATTTCCTGATACAAAATCTACTCGAAATTTGTTTGAATCTTCTGAAAAGAAATGCCCATTTGAGAACTTGCCCATTTGAGCAGCTTTTTAATTTACGAGCCCTTTGGATGTGTGTCACCTCAGTCAAAGTTGGCGGAGGGAGGTGAGCAGGGCGAGTGGCCAACCGTTTGAGTGACCACACAGCTGCACCTGGCCAGTTGGTAGCACGGGTCAGAGGGTGGCCAGGGCCAGGCAACCAGCTCCGCCCTCATTCCTGAACCTGCCCATATGGTCTTGAGAAGGGTAGTGGGGTCTTTTTCTAAAGACTAGCACAGCCCACAGCGTGTAAACGCTCACCTGCTGGGGTGTCCGTGTGGCTGCCGCACTGAGGGCACGGAGTGTGCTGTGAGCCTGGCCCTCTGGCTACCGCCCACCCTCTGCAGTGCATGGCCCCTTCCCCAGAATCCTCTGAGGTCTCTCAAAGTCAAGGTCACTGACGTGAGGAGTCAGATCCAGGACTAGAACCCAGGTCCCAGGCTCCCAGTCCAGCCGCTCCAACATCTATGGGCCTTGCCAGCCCACAGCCACCTGGGCCTCCCCCTGGGGATGGGCGTGAGTCTGCCAGCACCACAGCCCCGTCTCTGAGTGTTGGGCATGGGGCAGTGTTGGTGGGAGGGTTCCTGAGTGTGGTGAGGAGTGGCTCTTTCTCAGCAGGAACATTTCACAGCTTTGTGCTTCCAGACTAAAGTGACGATCCTGAGAATCAGGCCCTTGCAGCATCACTGAGGCACACCAGCCTTCCTACAAAGGGGCAGGCACAGCCATCAGCCATGCTGACTAACCAGCGGGTCCAACTTTTCATGCCTGCTCCCCTTTCTGGAACCATAAAGCCTTCTAGCACTTTAATGACCCACAGGGACTCTCCCTATCCGGCCACCTTATGGTCTCTGCCTAAAGGGAAACTGAGGCTCAGAGAGGTTCAGAAACTTGCTCAAGATCACACAGCTACCTGGGGCTAAAACCAATTTTTCTTTCTTTAAAAAAAAAAAACCTCTATTGAGATATGTAAAAAGCTCTACATAGTAATGTATAAAACTTAATGAATTTGAGGATGAATATACCCATGAAACCATCACCACCATCAAAGCCACAGACATATCCATCACGTCCCAAAGTTTCCTCCTGCCCCTTTATTAGTGTTGTGTGTGTGTGTGTTAAGAACACTTAAGTTCTACCCTCTTAGTAAATTTTGAGTATACAGTGCAGTATTGTTATCTAGAGGCGCTATGCTGTCTAGTAGATCTCCAGAACTTATCTGACATAACTGAAACCTTATACCCTTGACCATCACCTCCCCATTTACCCCTCCCCCAAGCCTCTGGCGATCACCATTCTACTCTCTGCTTCTTTGTGTTTGACTGTTTTAGATTCCACATATAAGTGAGATCATACAGTATTTGTCTTTCTGTGTCTGGCTTATTTCACCAAAGCCAATTTCTTGACTCTTTATACCATGTGTTTGTTTCGTCTCTTTGTCTCGGATTTCAGCAAAACTCCCAGCAGCCAGCCCCTTTCCAGGATACCTCTACCTGGGAGGAAGTTCCCAGCCACTTACAGAGGTCAGAGGGCTCATGTGTTTGAATGTAACTAGGGATGGGTAGAGGACTCTCCCCAGGCCTGGCTCCTCCATCCCTGAAAAATGTGTGTTGTGTCTTTTCAAAACTGCCATTTCAGATTTGATTTCATTAAGGACTTTGAGTCAGGCACATATGGGTTCAAATACCAGCTCTGCCCCAGATCAGCCACTTATGTGGGCCAATAACCCCTGTGAACAGGACAAAATGTACGTCACAGCCTTGGCAGTGTCTGCCTGTGCAGTAAATAGAAACTTAAAAATTCTGGCGCTGGAACTTGGATCTCTACAGTAAAGCGTGTAAGTCAGAGAAAGCCCCGATACACAAGCAAGGAGAGGCGTCAGGGAAGGTGGGGCGGGCAGAGAAACTCAGCCCTAGTGTGATGGGCCTGACTTCTGCAGGCCCAGGGCAATGGCTGTGGAACAAAGAAATAAGAAGTGAGAGAGACATTGTTACATTTTGGCTCTATATTTTTATGAAAAAAATATTTTTAATTTAAAAGCTTTCACTGTTGCTTTATTTCAAAAGTATCTTGTGTTCATTATAGAAAAATTAGAAAGTACACTGAGGCAAGCACACACACACACAAAGATCATCACAATCCCATCACCCTGAGAGAACCATGGTCTTCCAGAGTTTTTCTCTGTATATTCCATTAGGCCGCATACATTTTATAAATTAGGGATCATATTCTTCTCCAAACTACTAGTTTTTGTTTGTTTGTTTGTTTTGCGGTACGCGGGCCTCTCACTGTTGTGGCCTCTCCCGTCGCGGAGCACAGGCTCCGGACGCGCAGGCTCAGCGGCCATGGCTCACGGGCCCAGCCGCTCCGCGGCATGTGGGATCTTCCCAGACCGGGGCACGAACCCACGTCCCCTGCATCGGCAGGCGGACTCTCTACCACTGTGCCACCAGGGAAGCCCTACTAGTTATTTTTTGACTCTACAAGATGTTACAGCTGTCTTTGCATGTCAGTAAGGCTACCTCCCCACTCTAATTCTAAGAGGCGCCTCCTATTTACCCATGTGGTTAGACCACTCTCTATCCAAACCCTGAATTGAAAGGTGGGACAGCGGGTGTGGAGTGGGAGGGTGAAGGTACAGAGGGACACTCCCAAACGTCTGGGGCTGGCCGTTGGCCTGGGTGCACACAGCTCCCCTGCACACGGCTGGTGTCAGGTCTGGATGACCTCAACCAGACAGGCGTCTTGGCCCCTTTTGCCAAGGGGCCCCCTGATCGATGGGGGAGCCCCCTAGGCCAGTGGTTTTTAAACATGTCCTACACAGGCACTAGTATAGAGGACAGGAGATGCTGGGGCCAGGCTGGACAAGCATGTGTGTCTGCGGGAGGTTAGGGGACGATAGGAGGGCAGATCCCTCCCCAGCCCCACCGTCCAGGGTAGCCCTGAACTCAACAGCACTGGGCAGAGTCTAGTGTGATGGACATATCCCGTCCACGGCCCTCACTTTTCCTCTCTGTGGGACTCTGAGGCCCACCCAGCTCAGAGCTCTGCCACCTCTGGGAGGGCCACAAATGAGAGTGAAACGGGACTCCAAGGAGAGGGATCAGTGATGTTAGCAGTTTCCATTGGCTTCTACAAGGCTGGAAAAGAAGGTATCTCACGGAAAGGAGCCCTCAGGAGCCGTCAAGGCCTCGGAGAGCTGACAGTGCTCTTTGTTTAGTGTGAGCCAAATGGGAAACAGTGGCATGGGAGGGGCAGTCCAGCCTGGCCAGGTCCCCAAAGCCATAGGCACTGGTGCCCACAGGCCACACTGCGGCCTCTGGGGCCCTCACAGAAGGTGCAGCCTAGCTCCTGTGGGTGCAGCCTCGCCCCCCATCTGTAACAGGAGGGTTTAAACCAGAGGGTCTCAAAGTCCCTTCAGCTTCCCAGGTTCTTGATCCTTGGGAGCTGCCAGGTTGGGTAAGCACGTTCAATGCCTTTGACAACAGGGCTCTTTAGCGTGACCCAATGCCGGGTTCATCTAGGAGTGAGGGCTCTGGGGGTCATGACCCCCAGCGAGCATCCCAGGCTGGGGGTGACACCATCTTCTGTGGGACAGAATGACCTCTGTCCTGCTAAAGTGAACCACACCTTGGGGGCCCGAGCCTGAGGCTGCGCACAGGGACGCTGAAGGCCGACAAGCCTGGGTGTTGACCTTGGCTCCCTCTTTCCCAGGGAGGAAGGTACTGATCCCTCCATGCCCAACCCCCCACCTGTACCCAGAGAGGAGAAGGAATGGATCGCCGGGAGACGAGGATGGCTCTCACACCCGACAAGGGCTGCGCTGCCTCAGGGCAGGGAGCCCACCCTCTCCCCTCCGCTCCCAGAAGGCCTGAGAGAAAGTCCGGGTCTGGAAGCCAGCTGATGCGGCCAGGACTCCAGGGTGGGGGTGACGGGCACCCTCTGTCTCATTGCAGGGAACAGCAGCCGCCTCCAGACTGAGCTCTGTCAGAAACACTGGCAGGGCCTGCCCCCCAGCAGGTGCCACAGCAGCACCCAGGACTCCCGGAAGGAGACCAGCAGCATGTGGGGTCTGATGGTGGTGGCCCAGCTGCTGGCAGGCATCGGCACGGTGCCCATCCAGCCGTTCGGGATCTCCTATGTGGACGACTTCTCGGAGCCCAACAACTCGCCCCTGTACATCTGTGAGTCGGGCTTGAAGAGGGCTGCGGGATGGGGGCGGGTCCTGACGTGGCCCAGCCAATGCGTGCAGAGGTCTGGGCATCTGACACACCTGGTTTGAGTCCCAGCCCAGGCCCCAGCTCCTCACCAGCAGGATGGGGCCCACAGTCTCTGTGCACTGGGGACGTGGGAGTACCTGAGGCGATGTATGTGAGCCCTTGGTCCCAGGGCAGGCACCGGGCAGCTCCTCGACCAGCAGTAGCTACTGCGTCTGTCACGTCTGGGCACAGGCTGGGCACACATGTTCTCTGAGCCATCCACTTAGGGAGAAGTTTGGCCTCAAAGAAGCATATGCAAAGCAGATAGCACATGACCATCTGACTGACCAAATCCTTCCCTTAGAACAAGCCACACTGAGCATCCTCAGGGCCCACGGCCCAGACCAGACAGACCACACCCACAGGCTCTGTGGCCCACAAGCTCCCCCAGGGCTGCCACTGCCACACTGTACCTGCAAGGAGATTTGCCCACCAACACGCACCTGGGCCAGCATCTGTAAATGCCGAGGAGGTCGCTTCTGTCCCAGCAAGCGGATCTCTCTGGCATCTGGCTGGAGGAGAAACAACTTTGGTTCCGCACATCTCAGGATCTTGAGTGTCTGTAGTAAATGCCACAGGTGTGGACCTGTCAGGGCCAGGGGACAGATGGGGTGATGTCTCAGGAAGCCCTCAGCAAGGGAAAGAGCCCGAGGCTGCCACCCTCTCAATCCCTCTCAGCCTCCTTTCCTCCTCCCCTTTCCAGCCATCTTATTTGCCATCTCTGTATTCGGACCGGCTTTCGGGTACCTGCTGGGCTCGGTCATGCTACAGATCTTTGTGGACTACGGCAGAGTGGACACAGGTGAGTGTGTGCCAGGACCACAACCCCCAGCTGGTCAGGACAAGGATGAAGCTTGAACTTTAAATGCTCACGGCCCCCTCGCCACCCACTCCCTCCCTCCCTCCTGTAGTCAGCGGACAGGTGGGCCTCCTCTCTCCAGCGGGTGGGGGTGGGCAAGGGGGATGCGCTGCTGAAGAAAACACACTTTATGCCCTAAGAAAGCACACTTTCTGCAGCGGGAAACCTTGAGACCTAGGGCAGGGCCTCAGGTGTTGCCACCACAGCTGCCTGTCTTGGTGGTGGTATTAGAAAGAGCTCTATGATTCTAAGATGGTTTTGATTGCTTAAAAAAATATTGGTAAGAGCTCTTTTGGGGAAAAGAAGAAGCACTACATAGAGTACACACATGGATTATGACTCCCATCCAGAGGGGTGTAACATCGTGTTTAACCATGTGGGCACAGGTAGTAGAGAGCCTGTGTCTAATCCTGGTTCCACCTCCTCTACTGGCTGAGTGATCTTGGGCAAGTACCTTCATCCTTTCTGTGCCTCAGTTTCCTCATCTGTAAAAAGGGGCTAATGATAGGGAAATAGAGATGTTGCAGTGTTTAGAACATGCCTGATATACATTGAGGTTGACAGGAGTGAGCTCTTTAAAAAGTGATCTGGATGAAGCCACTGTGTATCTTAGGATGAGAAAGTACAGTCCATAGACAGGAGCACACGTACTGAGTTAACCGTTCAGGGAGCCGACCCCAGGATGGACCCTGCAAGGGCATATGGTTATTGTGAGGTTGCCTTACACACCCCAGCCTCCCACAAGGCAGGGAAGGCTGGCAGTGTAACAGAGGGACAGACAAAGTACTTGATGAGGTGATGAGGGAGGGCCTCCCAGGGAGGTGAGGTCTGCATCCCATGTGGGTGGAATTACACAGGTGGTGATGGGAGAGGCCTTCCCAGTGGAGGAAACCATCCGGGCAGAGCCAAGGGGGGCAATGCATGGGGCGTGTGTGGGTGATACGTAAGTTCCCACAGGCCAGATGTGGCTGGAAGGCAGGTCCAAGCCAGACCTTCAGGAATAACACCCCACCCCCACCCCCCAGTGCCCAGCACCCAGATCAGAACCTGCCTGTCTCACAAAGAATGTGGGCAGGCCTTAACCCAGTCATGCTGCCAGAGCCCATAGACTCCTGTCCCTGGAACTGTCTGACCACAAGGTCATCTGCTCAGGGTCATCCACCTGTACTTCAAATGAAAGGGCAAAGCTAACAGAGCTGTCTGCTCAGGGTCAAGCCATCTTTGCCCTTCACTGGCACTTCCTGAGTTGGGTCCTGGCTCTTCCTTGCCCAAAGAGACTAACAACTGAGCTCCCAGGCCACCAGGGACAGTGCCCAGGACAGTGTTGGGCTGAGGGCTGTTCTGCTATCTTCTCCCTCCTTCCATGCCCATGTAGTTTCTTTACAGAGAGAAACACAATGGCAGACCCTTAGACGTGGATGGGAGACTACAAAGAAGAAAGCATCTCCTTCAGAGGCCTGGTAGCCTACTCTGTTGGTGGTTGTTTTTTTGAGCATCTAAGGATTATGAGGCCTCCTTTCTTAGGGATCAATAAAGTTGGGAGGCAGTAGCATCCAGTGATTAAGAGTGCAGGTTTGGAAACCAAGAATACATGCATGGGTTTGAAAATTGACCAATGAAATGGCGCTTGCAGGCCGGAGTTAACCTCACTGATCCTCCCAGTGGCCTCCGTTCTCTGAGAAGACCAGAGTGGCCTGGAGAGAGAACGCCGGCTGGATGAAGATGCTAGCTCACAGCTTACCTCTTCTGCATCATGGGAAGAAAGTTCCCCCGATCAGTAAGGTGACATCATGCATTCATCCAACAAACACTTGTGTCCTTTGTTTTCTCTTCAGCTGCAGTTAACTTGAGCCCCGGAGACCCCCGATGGATAGGAGCCTGGTGGCTGGGTCTGCTCATTTCCTCAGCCTGCCTGGTTGTTACCTCTTTCCCCTTTTTTTTCTTTCCTCGAGCAATGCCCAGAGGAATGGAGGTAAGCTTCTGAGAACCCACAATTCTACCTATTATGAGAGTTTCATAAAAGTAGGTAGAGGTAGAAAATAAACAGAGCTGAGAAGCTGCAGCAGGTTAAGTAAATTCTGGGTGAAATCTAAACAAGTTTCATGATACAGGACTTCTGAGAGACTTTGGGAGGTGAGAGTGCTTGTGAATTTCCAAAAGATGGTATCTCATCAGTGTTCCCTTACCGTGTTAGCATCTCAGAGATTAGGAGGGCTCCAGGGAATGTAGTTTGGGGAAACACTGAGTTCATCTAAAGTGGGATAAAGAATTAAGAGCCAATAAAAGCTGCATATGTGACCTGGAGCAGTTGACTTTTGCATGTGATAGGGCCGGTCGTGTCTAATCCTAAAGGACTGAGTAAGAAGGGGATTCCTAGCGCTGCAGAGCGTGAGGGTGGGCTGTGAGTGGAGCATACTTTGAGCCGACTGCCCTGCCCTGCATCTTCCAGTCATATCTGTTGGGGAAAGAAATCAGGGAAGGATGAGAATGGAAAACAGTGGGGAGAAGTCTGGGTGGGGGCCTTGACCTTAGACTGAAGGGTCTAAAACTTGTTCTGATCCCATGAAATTCTGAGTGACTGGTGCCCACTCAGGTGACAACATGGCAGCTGGGTCAAGGTTGAGGTTGGAGAGTTGGGAAGGAATGAAGGCTGGAGATCTGATGAGGCCAGTGTAGAGATGGGGGATGCAGCTGAGGACCAAGGCCATGGCTGCCGGACAGATGAGGCAAGGGCAGGGGTAGATGTCCTCGGAGGGGGTGCCGAGAAGGACTCAGCAGTGAGCTGAGAGGGGCAAAAATTTGTGCTGAGGTTCAGAGCCAGAGGCAGAGCTGGACGTCTGGCAATGAGGTGTGTGAGATCTAGGCCCAGCTTGGAGGAGGGGCGAGGGTAGAGGGGCCTCCGCTTGTCTTGAGGAAGAATTTCAGAGGTTGGCAGCACATCGGGGTGGTTTTGGGGGAAGGCAAATCTGAATCCAGCTCTGCTACTTGTCAACTAGCTGAGGGATCCTAGGCAAGTTTCCTTGCTCCTAAGTCTCCTCCGCTTTAAAATACTGGAGATAGAGTCCCTATCTTGGGAGGAGGTTGTGAGGAATGGGAGGTTGCACGCAGAGCGCTGGGTGTGGTGCCCACCGTGGAGAAAGCACTAGATGAATGGGAGCTCCTACGCCTGCTGATGAGTCCCTGGGGGATCCTAATGGTGTCAGAGCTCAGGGGCCTTGCGTCTGTGTGGTGGTCCAGAGCTGGGGGCCTCAGGCTGCAGCTAACAAGTTCAGAAGTGGAAGGCGAGTTCAATGAGGAGGTCTGCACAGAAAGTGCAGGCCGAGAGCCAGGTCAGAGCCTTGAACAGGACCCAAGTTTGGGCCCAGAAGAAAGAAGGGACTCCATAGAGGAGACTGAAAGAGAGAGCTGGAAAACAGAGGTCATTCTAGACCAGAGCGTCCCAGAAGCCCACAGCCCCTGGAATCCGAGGACAGGAAAGAAGTGTAGCCATGACAGACAGACGAGGGGTGAGATCCACTCAGATGCCTTTTGGCATCAGCCAGCTGTTAGATGGTATGAAATAATATCTTGGGAGGCCCTGGCATGGATGCGTCCTGGTCGGGGGCCAAGCACGGGCTCGCCGACACACAGATGATGATGGCTTTGGACGCCCTCCCACGCACACTCGGGGTGGCTGACCACTGCCCAGCCCTGAGCCACTAAGACCAGAGGATCAAGGGCCCAGGGAAGGTGGCTGCAGGGAACCTGGGTCATTAACCCTCACCCCCTTCGCTGCCTTCAGAGGACTCCTACCATAGCGGATGAGGCAAGGAAGATGGAAGAGGCCAAGTCAAGAAGCTCCCTGGTGGATTTCATTAAACGTAACTGAATGACCCGGCAGCCCTGGGAGGGCTGGCTTGGGGTGGGGGCGGTCCGGGGTAGCCCAGCCCAAGTGGTGGTAGGTGTGGTGAGGGGCACTAAAAGCAGGTGGTCTAAAATTGGCCAACCCCTCACGAGGGGCTCTGCCAGGGGCCCTGGTGACTGCTGCTGTGCAGATAGCAGGAGACCCAAACTCAGACAGAGGTAGCCCCACCCACACCGCCTGGCCCACGTTCTCCTCTCCTCTCCCTTCCCATGGATGCGGCCATCATGTACAATCACCCTCCGCCTGACTTCTTCCAGGCCTGTCCTCCTTTCATTCAGCCCATGAGCATGTTGAGTGGAGTCCGAGTGGCTGTGTGCCCCCAACAGGCCACTGAACAGCTCAGGGCCTGGATTCTGCCCTGAGGAAGAGAGAGGAGCTGCCTGGAGGGGAGCCGGGGGGAGGAAGGGCAGTGGCCGGTGTCGCGGACCCTGTGACCGCTGCCCGGAGGCCCGGCCCTGATGGCAGCCTGTTGGCAGGGTTCCCCCGCATCTTCCTGAGCCTCCTGATGAGCCCACTCTTCACGCTGGTGGTCCTGGCCCAGTGCACCTTCTCCTCCGTCATTGCCGGCCTCTCCACCTTCCTCAACAAGTTCCTGGAGAAGCAGTACGGCGCCTCCGCGGCCTATGCCAACTTCCTCATCGGTGAGTCCCCCGGCTGCTGCCGCAGCTGGGCCCTCCCGCCACCCCCCCAGGGCTAGGAGCCCCCAGACCGGACACAGGTAGGAGCCAGAGGGTTCTTGCCCGAGAGAAAGAATTTTAAGGACATTCTTCCAGGTTGGCAGTCTAGGTTGGCATTCTTCCAGGTTGGCAGATTTCTTAGGCCCCTATCATTCCAGACAGGAGTGGGTGGAGGCTGGGGGATGACTTCCACCCTGTCAGAGGGGCTGAAAGCCTGACTGCCTCCCAAAGGCCCTGACATCATCAGAGGCGACAAAGGAAAGAGAGAGGATTGAACTGGGGGCTGGGCAAGATGCCTCTGGGTTTTTTCCTTCTTCTCCAATGACTTGAAGACATTCACCTGGATAAGGAGTATGGGGCCCAGTGATTCTCCATCCCCGCTGCACTTTAGGCTCCCCTGGAGAGCTTTAAGACATACGGACGCCCAGGCCCCACCCTCGATCAATGAAAGCAGAATGTCCAGCATCCAGCATCGGTGTTTTTTGCAGCTGAGGGTGAGAAGCACTGATGTGGTCCCACCAAGTACCCAAGGGAATTATGGGGCCCAATTCACAGGTGAGCTTGACCATGTGGAAGTGGCAAGGTGGTCAGGGCGTGACCCCTGGCCTCCTGTGTGGCTCTTGGCTGTGACTTCACGCCTCTAGCCTTTGGCCTCTGACTAGAACATCAGGCAGGGAGCGCCACCAGTGCCTTGCTAACCCCATGTGATCATAGTTCAAGGACGGGCCAGGTAATGAAAGGCGCTTAATAAGTGCACATTCAACCCACATCCCTCTGGCTGCAAGGGCCCCACTTCTTTCTTTATTCTTGGCACAGGCAGGGCAGTCTGCCATGTCAAGATAACTCTGCAGTAAATGCTCAATTAATGTCGTTTATTACTATTGCAATTAATCATATTGAATGTCGCTTCAGGAAGCCATGCCCCCTTCTCTGTGGTCCAGCTCAGTGTGCAGCCCACACACACTGCGAGGCCTGTGCACCCAGACCAGCTTCTCTCCGTCTGTAGGTGCTGTGAACCTCCCTGCTGCGGCCTTGGGGATGCTGTTTGGAGGAATCCTCATGAAGCGTTTTGTTTTCTCTCTGCAAACCATTCCCCGCGTGGCTGCCACCATCATCACCATCTCCATGATCCTCTGTGCCCCTCTGTTCTTCATGGGCTGCTCCACCCCAGTCGTGGCAGAGGTCAACCCCCGCAGGTAGTGGGAATGAGGCTGGGGCCAGAGCCTGTCTGTGGCTGCCACACGTCTTCCTTTCTGCTTCTTCAACTGTCCTCTCTCCTTTTCCCTTGCTGATCTAATCTCTTATGTGGCAACTGAGAAAATCAGATCTTGAATAGTGTGCTCAATTATGAGAAGAAATCAGAGGGTCCTAGTGGGGCACCAGCAATCAGGGTTAGGGTTCGGTTTTTTAAGCAGCACCAAAAACTAATTAGTTTGGTTTCAGGATGAATCTGTAGTGCTGTGAGCCTCAGGAACCAGGAAATAGCTACCTTTAGCATCCACTCTGTACCGGCTAAAATTACAGAGTCTTATTGAGCTGTCAAAGAAAGATGAGAGACGGAGACCTGCAAAGATCTGAGAAAGAACAAGGAAGGTGATGGCAGACTTGAAAAATTAGGGCAGGTGAGGAAGAGGGCAGGTAAAGTATACCTGTCGGTTTGCATAAAGCAACATGGTTTTAAGTTCTAAGTCCGGCTTCATGTGTACAGGAAGGGCTTTGAGGCCCATGAGGGAGTGTGCTGAGCAAGCAGCCGTTACTTTTTTCCTGGGAGCCACCTTTCAACAGCTCTTCTTTAAGATTTTGCCCGGTGAGGTTGCAATACTTGGAGATGCCATACTTTTCAGCCTTGGTGTTTTCTCTTTCTCTTTGAAAGAAACTCTCCTGTCTCTGGTGGGTATGAGGGAAGGGAGTGTCACTCAGGATGGGACCCCCCCACCCCCTGGTTTGTCCTGGTCTTCTGGCTGTGGATTGAGAGAGACCAAGAAGGCTTTCACTGGGAGTTTAGCACGGGGCTTTGTCATCAGACCAGGTCCTAGTTCTGGCACTGTTCTTTACTGGTTGGGGAAAGTTACTTAACTTATCTAATCTTCAGGTTCCTCATCCACAAAAGGAGCACCACTAATACTGCGATGGCTGGCACGCAGGAAAAGCCCTCGGGCACAGTGCCTGGAGCATGAGAGATGCCCATTAACTAGGATTAGTATAATTATTTTAGCAAAGCTCTGAACTGTGGTTTATCGGCCCCAATCCCGACCCTCCCCTAAGAAGATCAGGAATATCAGATATGGTAAGATTGGTGAGATCAGCCAGTGAAATCCCTTGGTTGAAGCTCAGGGGAATGGAGTAACCTGGGTGATGGCTACATAGACCCAGAGACGGGAGCCATCTAGACCCTGGATTGCCTCAAGGGGCCTCAGCCTGAGCTCAGATGAAAGAGAAGGGAAGGGAAATTATTGCCTGTGACTCTCCCATAGCATCTGCCATCTCTCTCATCAGAGTCCTGACTGGTTGGCTGTCTCGACCCCTTCCGAAGTGGGGGATTTGCCAACCAAGCATTTCCAACGACTAGTAGTTTGGGATCCTACTAGCAGAAGAAGTAGAGGTGCCATGAGCACTGGCCAAATTCACTGTTGGCTCCAATAGACATAATTCAGATCCCTGGGTGGCACTGGCCCAAGACAAACAGAGACGCACAGGCACACTAACCAGGCGGGGAACTCATGCTGGGCTGGAGTGGAGAGGTTTTCCTTTGGTCTTGCTTTGTTTGATTCCCATTTCCTGTTTTGCTGGCAGCACATCAAGTTCTATACATCCACAGCCTCCCGCCTGCCGCAGGGATTGCTCGTGCCCAGATTCCATCTTCCACCCGGTCTGTGGAGACGATGGGGTTGAGTACCTCTCCCCTTGCCATGCTGGCTGCAGTGAAATCAACGTCAGCTCTATAGTCTCCAAGCAACCGGTAAGGGCCGGAGGGGCCCCGGGCCACTGCCGAGTGTGTGCCCCTGCAGCTTGCTCCTCCACTCGGGATGGGCAGGGCTCCACCCCACTCATTCCCAGCATCCTGGCCTCTGGGCCACACCCACCCTCTCTCCACCTCCCCTTCCCTAGGGTCATGACCAGATGTCTACAGCCTAAAGTCAATTAAAGATTGGCCGATGTCCAACAAATTCACATTCCTGAGGCCTAACAATGCTCAGAGCAGAAACAAGCCAGAGCATTCCTTCAGCTGAGGACTGCCAGTCTCACCCTGAAGGATCCTGATGGGCCTGTCTGTGTCCTGGCAGTGTTGCAAGGCCACATGGACTGGCCCAGATAAATCGAGGGCAGAGGGCGTCTGTGATGTGGACCTGGAAGCTTAGAGCCAGAAGTGGTGATAGAGGTCATTGGGTTCAGTCCCTCTCGACACTCACCTATGGCCACACAACTGGCTTGAAGTCTGAAGCTATTTAGGAGCAGATCTGAGACTAGAACTCAGGGTGCTGCCTCAGCCTGGGGCATGTCCGTGCAAGGCCAGGTATCTCCCGGCCACAGCCTCCCACTCAGGTAGCCCACACTCACCAGGCTAACTTGGTGAGGTCCTGGCCAGCCCTCAGAGCACTACGGCTCCCAGCCTCCCAGGACCAGACAGCAGCAAACCAAGTCCAGTCGTTTGTGCGGTTATTCAGCAAATACTTAAACACCAGACACAGCCACGGGTGCTAAGTATTCAGGGGGGAACCCATCAGCCCAGGTCCCTGCCCTCATGAGTTTGTATTCTACCAAATAAATGCACAAGGGAGTTTTAGAAAGTAACCCATGCCATGAAGAGACTTAATGGGACAGAGAATGCCTGGGGGCCTCCCTGAGGAGGTGACATGAGAACTGAACCACCAGAAGAAGAAAACACTATGAAGACCTGGGAGTGAAAGGAACAGAATGAATGCAGCTGCAAGGCCCCAGGGCATGAATGAGCTGGCACAGGAGAAAAGAGAGAAGGCCAGGGCTGCCAGGGAGTGAGGAGAAGTGTCATACCCAGCTCGGCCAGGGAGCAGGCAGGGGTCAGGTTAGGATTTGGATGTTCTTTTTCCTAAGAGCACTGGGAAGTCTGTGCAGTTCCCCTGAGGATGCCCTAAGGAGAGGATGCATCTTATTCCTTTAAGCCTGTGTGGAGGGCACAGGCAAGGCTACACCCATTTACCATCCTCCCCTGAGAGGACAGGACAAGGCTGCTTCCACAGCCAGCTCTGCGGACAGAGGAGCGTGGTTCTCAGGCAGCAGGAGGACAAAGAACTTGGACAAGATGCTCTCTCAGTTGCCTTCTAGTTGGAGGAGCCTGTGGTGGCTTCTGTGGTTTTCTTATCTTTATTTACTTACCTCTGACATCTATTTCCAGAAATAATCTTGACAGGTTTCCAGTAACAGCACAAGCACATCAAGACCAAAATCCATTAGCATAATATCAAGAAAAAATAGCAAATTATAAGGAAAAGTATCTATGTTTAAAAAAATCCAGACTGAGGGAGGTAGCAGCAACACTGTATATAACTTAACTATGAGCTTCCTAGCAGCCAAAGTAAAAAGGGTACATAGTTCCAATGCCTGGTAGAAGGAAGCATACCAGTTCATTAGTTCTAATCTTGCCCCTATAACTGCTTTGACACTTACAGTAATTGGACCATAGGCTGGTCTATCAGACAATGTGAGAGAAAAGGTGAAGGCCACCTGACAGGCAGTGGCCACCAAGGAGAGCTATACAACAGTGTTGAGCCGTATGGATTTGCAGACTTGAGACAGAGACCTTTGCAGACAGGAAGAATTCCTCTCAGGCAGAAAGTACAGTAGATTCCTCTGGGTTCCCACTGCTATCTCCTCCTATTTTTATCCTCCTTTAACATCCCTGAAGTAAACACACAAAGAGCAAAAACAGCAACCCACAAAACCACTGCTGCTCCAGAGGAGGGCCCTCCCAGGCCCCGGTCCCCACTGGATGGGCCGTGCCTGGCAGTGGAATCCTACATATCCCGATGCGGGTGTAACTGCGGGAAGAGCCCAGCCCACGCTGGACAACTGGTTTTGGTGAAGATGGTTTCTGTTGCCCAAATAGTGGTCAGAGGCAGGATCCATGGGGCACCTGAAACCCCCACCTGGTCTCCCGTCCAGCCTCTGCATCCAGCATCACCAGCTCCCCAGGGAGGGCAGAGGAGCGAGAGCTGGAGCAGGCACTTAAAAGTATGTGGAATCGAAATAATGACAGCAGGTTTCCCCCGTTCCCCTCCCTCTCCTTCCAAGACCTACTCGAACTGCAGCTGCGTGAGAGGAGGATCCGCTTCAGCAAAGACAGGCCCGTGCCCCATCCCCTGCGCCCACTTCCTGCTCCCGGCCATCTTCCTCATCTCCTTTGTGGCGCTCATAGCCTGCATCTCCCACAACCCTCTCTACATGATGGTGCTGCGGTGAGTGTGCCTCTCCTTCCCCACGCTTCCCTCACTTCGTGCCCAGCTGCCCCCTTGTCAGCTCTCCTGCCTTTCGTGCCCCTCAGTGTCCTTGGACGTTCTTGGGGTGATACAGGGAGATAATGCTGGTGCGCCAGTGGCGGGGGCTTCTATGCCGGGCTTGTTGGGAGTCCCTCGCTGCAGCCTCACTCTGTGTCTCACGGGGTCCCTGTGCCTCCATCCCGCACAGGGAGGGCAGAGCCTGACGGCTGAGCCACGTGACCAAGCCAGGCTGCCTGATTGCACACCTGTAGATTCATTTATCTTCAAGTCCTAAAAGAACTGAGAGGGTGGAGGAGAATTCAGTTGGATACATAAGATCGGGGAAGGAAAATGAGGAAGGTTCCAGAGACAGAATGAGGGCCACGGAAAGGATGGAAATGAGAAAAGCGCAGTGTGCTAGGAGCCAGGTCAGAAGGGAGGGGCCGGCCAGGTGGGAGGGGAGGACAGAGGTATCCTGTTACAACAGCACTGAGGTGCCCCTGAGGTGTGGACAGGGAATGACCTCCCTTCACCTCACCCTCGGCGAAGGAGAAAATAAGGTTTCAACCAAGTGGGCATAATTCACCCCCTGTCTGCCTCCCTCGTGTCCTCATCCGTCTGGCAAGCAGAGAGGGAAAAACACAGGATCTGGAAGCCCAGGGCCGGGGTCAAAGGCCCACTTCTGCCATGTACTGGCTGAAAGTCCTTGGGTGTTGCCCACCTCACCGAGTCTCAGTTTCCTCGTGGATGAAAGGGGGTTAATGATATTGACCTCGAAGGATTGGTGTCAGGGTTATATGGTAAATTGCTTTGTAAATACAAGGTGCTCTGCATATTGGTTAATTATCACTATTAACCAAATTATTGTTATTGCTATTACTATTATCAGCCAGCTAGGTGGCAATGACCTAGTTTCCCCAGAAGACTAGGAGATGAGGAAGGGTCTGGGATTTTACCTTATTTACAAGTTAGCTTGCAAACTACCAAGCTCCTGTTTCTGTTACTGTTGCACAAGGATGCTGGCAGAGGCCGGGAGACTCCCGGGTCAAAGCCAAAGGACTTTGCTGCTCACAGCACAGCAAGCAGTGTGAACCTCATGCTGCATCATTTATCCATGCCCCCCAAGTCCTACTGGGTGACGTGGAGGGGCTCAGGTGTATGTTTCGCCTGCAGTGGGTGTAGGTCACAGCTAAGGAACACTGAGCTTGGGAGAGCCACTGCTTATATAGACCAAGCCTGCTGCTGGTCTAGAAGATTTTACCTCATGCCTCAAGGATGCTCGTTGCAGCCACAACCCTGGGAAATGGCCCACGAAGCGAACAGTCAGGATCTTGCATTCTTAGCATACTCCGCAAGACTGTGTAGGGACGCTGGGAGCACCTTGCCTCCGAGCACCACCCTCTCCTCCACTGCTCCCCATCCGTGCATTCCAAGTACCCGTGCTTTCACCCAAGGCCCCTGAGTGGGCTTCCCTTCTTGCACCCCAAGTCAGGTGGACCATGGTGGACCCAGTGATCCTGAGAAAGGTGTGTGGGTGGCCATGACGAAGAGAGGGAATAGGATAAGGAAGTCCCTGAGCAGCAGAGAAGGGCATCCCTGTTAGATCACCTCCCAGAGGGCTGTCAAGCCCCAGGGATGGGGAAGTAGTGGAGGCAAAGCACCATTTCAACCACAGGGTGGGCTTTTCTAGAAAATCTCTGGTCAGGGGCTGGAGTGAAATTGGAGAAGAGGCCCCAGTATCCCAAAATGATTTAAAGATAAATCCCACTGGGAAAGATGAAAGAATGGATGCTGTGTAGTATGGAGAAGGGGAGGCTTAACGATGGCATTGTAGGTTACCCAAACCTTATTTGTATCAGTCGTGGCCTCCAGCCAGGCATGGAAATACAGGCTGGGAGTGAAGGTTTGCCGAAAATGTATCAGGAAAGAGAGGTCAGAGAGCCAGCGTTAATTCGGGGCTGAAGAGACAGAGAGTACAAGGAACTCAAAATCTCTATCAGAAGCCAAACTGGGGTTCCCAAGTCCCATTTAGCTGAGAATCCAGAGGAGTCTGCCCAGGGATAAGGACCAAGACACAGAAGCTTCTACTATGGATTGGACCACTGAAGGCATCTATGGGCAATTAAGGGAGTGTCCATGAGCTTGAGATTTGAGGCACTTCCCACTTGGGGGATCCCAGTGGGTGCCTCCCCGCTGCTTCACCCCAGTGGGTATTCTGAGAAGCTGAAAGAAGGTCCCTTTCCAGTTTGCTAGCAGAACTATGGAGGTAAAACAAAACGTGTGCAGAGACCTGGGGATTACTTCTGAGTTCCCTCCCTTGCTGGCCCCTCAGCCCCCGAATGCTTTCCCCCAGCCAGCTCCCGCTCAGGAGTGTGTGTACTCAGGGCACAGGGGAGCCTGGTGCCCCAGCTGGCCCGCCCCTGGCCCCCCACCTCGTGGAAGGGCGTGTCCTCGCTCTGCTCCACGCCCAGCCGGGATGACAGGGCCTGGTGGTACCTCCTCCAGACAGCCTGCCTCCTCTCTCTCTGAACCTCCTTCCTCAGCCAAGCACTTTTCTCCTCTTTAGAGAAGAAGGGTGGGAGCACGACTGGCTGCATAACTTTCAGGACCCAGTGCAAAATGGAAATGCAAGGCTCCTGGTTTGAAAATTATTAAGAATTTCAAGCCAGCCACAGCAGAGCACTAAAGCAAACACGGGACCTTTCTGAGGGTGGGGCCCTGTGAGGCCACACAGGTCGCATGCCCACGAAGCCGGCCCAGAGTAGAGGATTCTTTTAGTTGCACACAGGAGCCGACAGCCCAGGGGCCCTAATTATACTTAGTATCAGGGCTGTCTTCTATTGCTATAAACACCACAGGAGCTGTTCAGACCTGCGGCCATAAACACAGCCTTCAGTATCCTCTCCGCTCCCAGACGCTCTGCCCTTTGCTTCTTGGAGGGGGCTCTGGGCAGCCCAGAAAATCACAGAGACCAGTGGTTCTCAAACCTGAGTGTGCACAGAATCTCTTGGAGGGCTTCTTCCAACACAGATCGCTGGGCCCCATCCCCAGAGTGTCTGACTCTTCTTCTGAGGCGAGGCCTGAGAATCTGCCTTGCAAATAAGTTCCCAGGGGATACTGACGCTGCTGGTCCAGTGATCATGCTTTGAGAACCATTGAGAGGAGCAACGGGAGCTCGGGGCCCCGGGGAACCCAGCCAGGCCACGTGAGGGCAGGTTCCGATGCGCCCTGAGGCTGTGGCTGCCCCGGTGGGGGGAAGGCACAGCCCTGAGTCCTCCCACTGCTGATTTCCTGTGTGCCTTTTCAGCGTGGTGAACCAGGAGGAAAAGTCATTTGCCATTGGAGTACAGTTCTTGCTGATGCGTCTGCTGGGTAAGTGTCAGAGATGCCCCCCTCCTCGTGGCCCCAGATGACGGGGAATCAGAGGGCTGTGGGGTGCAGGGTGGGGACGGGGAAAGCCCCGTCTCATCTCTGTCGTAAAGAGAAGCTGTACACAATCAACACAACAGTAAATGCCCAATCCCATATGGGCGGTTTCCCCATCACTCGAGGTTAGGAAAGATTCCATCTATGGCATTAACACCAAATGAAAGTAGGTAAGAAAAAGGAAAAGTGGACGCAGCTGAGAATGCCTAATAGAACATTGAAGGCAAGTATTTCTTCATCTCTCTCCAAGAATTCGCTGTAGGAACAAAACCTCGTGCTCCTGTCCCAGTCAGAACGGCAGCGGAGCCCAGCCCTGGCTTCCTTTCCATTTGACAAAATACACTCCTCCTACCTCTATTTAGCAAAGTGGGGCCCTCTGCCGACCAACCCTGCCTGCTCTCAAGCAGCCCAGAACCCAGGAGGAAGGGAACTGTGCACAGCAATCAGGACTGGCTACAGGAGGACGATCTGCCTGCAGGCATCAGGGAACACCCAGCTTGCCCTGCAGGTCCTTTCCCAGACTGCTCACGCTGGACTGTCCCTTTTGGACACCTCCAAGCACTAGATAAACACAGGGCACTAATATGGAGACCCTTGCAGTGAAGGTACACTAAGTAAAGGGACTGATTCCAGGACGGATTCACACTAAGTAAAGGGACCAGATAAAATGACAGATTTATTGAGGACCCGGGGGCATGCACTGCAGCGGGAATACGGTGACTGCAGTGGAGGGACTTCATCTGTGATCAGGGTGCACTTTCTGACCTTAAACACTGAAAATCCTGCAGAGCGCATGGTGCATTATTATCTGGGAGTCTGATCTGCACTTCACCCCGTAGCAGCTTCCATGATCACACTGGGGTGTGTGGGTGATGTCTCTCCTGGGCCTGCTGAGCAGGAGGCCCTCTCCGACCAAATCTGGGGGAGGTGTGGGGTGATGAGGAGTGAATCAGTTTTGTCAGTGGGATTTCTCGGTCTCTGGCCACTTGCTCCTCTCGCCTCAGAAACCCCCCTTCAGACTCTGCTCCTCTGGCCTATATTACAAGCACAAAGGACACAGGACACTGGGATCTATCCTGTCCTGGTGGCAGAGGTATGGTCGTCACCACAGTGCCTTTCCATTTATAACTTATCATTTATAACTTGCTCTGAAACCTCCACTGGGAAGGAAACCTTACATTCCGCCCAGCCCAACAGCAGCCAGGATGGGCTCTGGAGAGCCCTGCCCTGCTTCTTCCAGCCACCGTGAAAACAGCCCCTCTCCTGAGGCTCAAAGCACCTGCTGCCTTTGTTTTGTCATTTGAGCTCAGATAACTCAGTGTGGCCACCACAGATAGAAAACCCAGGCTGGAGGGATCCATTCATCACCTGAGAAGGCAATTCCACCCTGGGTAGAAAAAAGGACTTGGCATGTTTCAAATTACCCACTGGGACTTGGCTGAAAATTTTTCTGGACTTTATCTCTATTCAGGGAACAGCATTCAGGAAAGTCAGTCCTTGTGTCCAGTTTCCATCCCCTGTTCACCTGGAGATTTGGGAGCCAGCAGGTCTGAATAGAGAGGCTGGTTCTTGAAGGTTCCCACCTCTGGGCAGAGCCAGAAGCAGAAGATTGCCTTTTTCTTTCCTCCAGAAGCAGCTTCCCACAGGGCCCAAAACAGAGTCTGAGAGGCTGTTCAGAGTGGTTCTGAGAATGGGGTGGCCTGGCCCAGGTGTGGATCCGGCCAAGCCCTTCCCCGGTCCAGTGACTGCCTGGAGCTGTAGCTAAGGATGTGGGGCTCATCCGAGTATTCAGCAGCCGTAGGGCATGGCCCCTGCTGGACCAGTTCTCGCCACTCAGCTGTGGGGAAGTTCAGGGGGCCTGGGAGGTTCTGAGCAGCCAGGGTATTGGGGGTCTGCTGGGGGTGTTGTCTAAACCAGCAGGGCAGCTTCGTGTAGTGGAAGAATGTGGGATCTGAACCTCCAAAAACTAGGGTGCAAAGTCTAGCCCTAACCCCGCTTGCCTATGCAAAGGTGAGCCAGCCAAGCCCACCTTCCTCCCCGTTAAAATGAGGACACCCACCCACCTCCGGGCTGCTGTGAGGACCCGAGGAGTTGGTGTCCTTGAGAGCCTCCTGCCACCCAGTGGAGCCTAGCAATCCCAAGTGTGGGAACTATGGTATCTGTCTGAGCAGGCCCACGGTGACATCTGCGACTCACTCTGCCCTGGAAGGATGGCTCAGGCCCCTTTTCTCTTCTAAGCCTCTGGTGAAAGAATAATTCAGGCTTCATGGAAAGCTCTTCTGCTTTCCAAAGTCACTGTGGTTCCCAGGGTGGGGCAGAGCCGTGCTCATGCCCGTGAGCCGTGCAGGGGTGCTGGAGGGCTCGCTCCCCACCCTGCCGGGTGCCTCTCCTGGCAGCTCCACGTGACCTGAGCTCTCTGAACTCTCTTCCCACTGACGCCAGCCTGGCTGCCGTCTCCAGCCCTCTACGGCCTCACCATCGACTACTCCTGCATCCGCTGGGGCGCGCAGTGCTCTGGAAGGCGAGGGGCCTGCATCTACTACGACAACGACGCTCTCCGAGACAGGTGAGGGCCCGCACGACGTGCCAGGCCCCAGGCCCAAGCAGAGGCCGTCATCTGCTCCGGTGGCAACTGTGAGGCTCTCAGGCCTCCGAGGGAGAGGGCAGGAGGGGAGCTGCCTTGGGCAGGGAGCGGGGCCACCGGTGACCGGCATTTCAGGGCCCACAGAGAGCCGTCCAAGACTCAGGGTCTGCTCTGTTGTGGCCCCCCTTCTGCGGTCCCCACTGACCCTCGGGGGGCGGGCACAACAGCAGAAAGAGGTTTTTCAAAGGGAGAGGCCGTGGCTGTGGGATGATGATGCCAAGCCAGCCTCCCACTGCTCAGAAAGAGGTGGCCCGTCACGGCTCCTGGCAGAGGCCAAGGGCAGGCGGCACCCAGCTGCAGCACCACTGAGTTTGGCACCTCTTCCAGCCACCTCACCTGCTGCCTCATCACACAGACAGAAACAGCAGGGAGAGTGGGCTTCAGGGGGCAGGACGGGATCTGGAAACGGCGTGGGAGTGGCATAGAAGGCCTGGAGAGGGGCAGACCAAGAGGCAACGGGAAGGTGCCCCCTCCTGGCTGTGCTGGGCAGCAGGACCCTCCAGGCGGCTGGGTCTGCAGTGTTTCTCTGGCCTTCCAGGGGTCGCCAGGGCAGGGACGAGAAGCAGTGGACTGGGAGTCACACATCTACTCCCTGCCTACTCCCTGCGAGGCCTGTGGTCCCGGGGTTAAAAGGAATGAGGAGAGCGGCCCCACCTGGGTGGGCCCGGATCCTGCCCTGAGTGGTGAGGACACCTGGCCCGGGCCGCTGTGATGCTGCCCACAGAGCCTCCACACCCCTCACAGGGCCTGTCTCCTGCCCCACAGGTACCTGGGCCTGCAGGTGGGCTACAAGGCTCTGGGCACGCTGCTGCTCCTCTACATCAGCTGGCGGGTGAAGAAAAACAAGGAGTACAACGTGCAGGAGAAGGCCGCCAGCCTCATCTGACAGGCGACCTCGGCCGCCGCTCTGCTCTCGAGAGCGGACCCTGCCCCGCACCTGCCCACATTTACTAACGTTAACACGGCATCTCCTTTTCATTTCTTAAATAAGAGAGAAAACCCCACCACCATTTGCCTTCCCTGTCCCCCCCTCCCAGAGCACCCCAGGGTCCCTTGGGGCCGCTGTGCACCGGGCCGGGGGGGCACAGAGCTGGAGGGCTGGGTCTTCCCTGGCCCCTTGGGAGGGGCCCCCAGAGGCCCAGGCTCATTCTGCGCAGTAGGGATGCTCACTGAGGCAGCTCTGCGCCCCCAGCCCCGTAGTGGGTGGTTTCCCAGGTGGAGAGACCTCTGGGTATCTGCCCAGAGGAAGAAGGGAGGGCTGAGCTCTTACTGGCCAGAACCAGGCTGGGGGAGGAGGAGGCCGGCTGCAGCCCCCTCTGCCTCCAGGTTCGGCACCAGCACAGAACCCAGGGGGGGCTGGCTCCCTTCCCCTCAGATCCTCACTTCCTGCCCCGAGAGGCCACTTTGGAAGCTTCCCCGTTGGGAAGTACGGCCAGCTGTTCCCCTCTCAGTTACCCACGCTCAGGCGCCAGAGCTGGGACTGACACCCAAGGATGGGCCGTCCAAATGCCGTTCACGTTAACTCTAGGCCCTTCCGTACACGGGTCTGTGCATGTTTATCTCTGTCTTTCTGGGGGTATATCTCGAACTAAGAATGCCACGCTGTGGTGAAGACCTGCGGCCGGTTGTGGATAGCCGTGATGCCCAGGCCCCACTCCACGGTGTGAGGACAGGACTCGTCATCTCAGAGTGGTGGGAAGAACCCCTCCCCCACAAGCCTCCCCAGGCGCAGATGAGGTGGCTTCACACGGGCTCCCTCGTCTGGACTTTAGCCTGTGTGTCGTGGAGTAAAGGGAGGCCATCAGGGATGTCCGCAAAACAGGTGATGAAGCCCAGGGAATGTCAAAAGCTGCCAGGCTGCTCGGCCATCTGCAGCCCACAAAGTAGAGGCCCGAGAGGTTGACTCTCCTGGCCCTGAACACACGCATCAGCATTTCCTCAGCCTCTTCTCACCGCCTCCAGAGGCGTGAGCGCCTTCTCCAGACTTGGGCTGAGAGGCGCTTCGCTGTGGGTGCAGGTTCAGAGTCAGAAACCAGCAAGGGAGGCCTTTCGTCCACAAGTATTTTATTTATTGGAGACCGACCTTGTGCAAGGCGGCGCTGGCGCGTGGTTCTCCCGGAGCTTCCCTGCCCTCCATCTACACTAAGGCCTCCTCCCAGAGTGGGCTCACTGGGCAGGGCTGGGGCTGCACAAGCAAGAACTCGGAGATCGTCAACAAGACCTTGACCGTCCACGCCCCATCGGACTGAGCCCGCTCCTGGCCTTTACCAAACAGGGAGCTGACTCGCCATGTCCTCTGGAGCAGCTGGACGTTGGTCGTGGCCAAATGCAGATCTCTTGAGTGCCACTGCTCTTGGAAGACCCGTCCAGAAGCCACCTCCAGAAAGGCCTCATATGGTGGAATGTCAGCGGCCACACTGCCATGGGACCGAAGTCTTTGTGAAAGCCACTGTCACAGACAGCCTGATTCCAAAGCCACCAGCTCTATTTCCACAGATCTCACTCTGGAAGGGAGGCTCCATGCAACCTCAGGCCCTTAAATGGCCTGCTTGGAAAATGATTCCCTGCAACTAACCCTGTTCCTTCTCGCTGCCATTTAACCAAATTCTGAAGGCACTGTCTTCAGCTGAGCTCATGAAGAATGAATGCCAACCTTCAGATTCTGGAAGATGGTTGCCCTCCCAAGCCTTTTTTCTATTATGATATTGCTATTAATATATTATAATCCTGCTGTTGATATAATTTGGTCATGAATTTGTACTGTCATGTATATCGGCTAGAGAGCAGACAGAACCTATACCTTCTGGCCAGAGGAGCTGCCCCTGCCCCAACCCTTGGGGGCCCAAGGCCGTGGGGATGGGAGGTGATGCCACTCTAACCCATCATCCTGGTACAGAGCAGCAGCAGGTGCCTCATGTCCCTTCAGTGAATCTCTGCAGGTGACTGTCGAGACCCCACAGTGCTGGGCTCTCAGGAGCCCTGATCCCTGCCCTTGAGTTTATATGCAGAAGTGGGGTTGGACATGGACAGCTAAGTCCATGACACAAAAGAGAACTAATATCGTAATCATCACCGATCACTTGGTCACAGCCAGTACGACTGGCCCACAGCAAACCTGCCAGCTGGGACTATAATGGTGTCACCTTCATTTCACTTCCGGTGCAAAGCTTAACAAGCTTCCTTGAGTGTTGGACTCTCATAGAGTGTGTTGTTAAAATGCAGATTCCCAACCCTCTCCACCCAGCCCCAGAGGCCCTTTATATGGGGCTGAAGGGGGCCCAGGAGTGGCATTTTTAACTGGCCCCTCGTGTGAGGCTGATGCGGCTTGTTAGACCCTGTGTGGTGGGTCATCAGGGCCTCAAGGATGTCCACGTATGCTTAGACCACTGAGACACGGACCCACACTGGGCCTGTGGTCAGCTCAAAGGTGGCTGGAGGAGGAGAAGGCTCCAATCAGGGGCTAGTGGACATGGAAAACAATGCAAGAGCCCACATTTATATTGGGTTCTACCAGTCCTAAGGGTGGAACTCTCCCTCTACAAGCTTGAGAGTGCAAAATGTGTCACTGTCATTTCTTCATATTGGTTGTATCTGACTTCAGGCCCTCATGCTGCTGACTGGCCGGAAATTCAACCTCAACCAGCCTTGTGTTTGGCTCTCAGAGCCATCTGCATGTCCTTGGGTCCTGCCACTGTGGGTCTTTGGTCCTGCCACTGTGGGTCTTTGGTCCCTTCCCAGTCTGAGGCCTCCTAGAAGCCCTGCTTCTTCCCTGAGCCTGGAAACCCTGAAGAGGCCAGATCCCAAGACTAGGGTCCTGTGTACCCGCAATGATGCTCCCCATCCCCACATCCAGTCCTAGGAAGCCCACCCCTCTGCTCCACTCCCTCTCCCAGCCCCTCGGGGGCTGAACAAAAAAGCCAGGAAAGGAAAGGTATGCAGGAACCTTTTTATCCCATCCTTCCTTGAGCCTTCTTGGCACAGGAGAGGGAGAATGCAGTGAGAATTAAATGCCACATCTCCATAAATCATCCTTTGGCCCACAGCCCTTTGGGGTGATCCTTACCATAGCCCCATGTTGGAGGCCAGACTGGTCTTAAGGCTCCATTTGAAGATGAGGAATCTGAAATCAAGGAAGTGACCGTGTAGTCAAGTTTATGCAAATAATAACTGGCCGGATCTGGACTCAAACCAGGCTGTCCAGACCTCTCTGTCTGCTCCAGCTCCCCTACTGAGTCAGTCTGTTCCCTCGGAAGTTCACTAGCCCATGGGATGGAGGTGGGGGAATCTACTGAGGGCCAAGCAAGGTAGGTAACGGAGGTGGAGAGAACCAGGTAATATTTCACTTACCCACCTGCTTTTCAAGTAATGAACGTTACAACTGTTCATTAACCAGGGTCGCGTCAGCCCTATAGCACCGGAAGTTAAAGGAGAGTCACGGAGAAAAGGGACAAAGAGGAAAAGGCTTTCAGGAGAAAAGGCCTTGAGAGAGCTGCACACAGACAGACCTTCAAGGAGACACGCCCACCTGGTGACGGGTTAGCAGAGTCTCGCTTAGGAAACAAAGCCACGTTGTGATTTTCTCCAGCTGCGTTCAAAGATGAAGAGATACATTTAATCTGGGGGTGAATCCAGTCACTATCAAATTAATATTAAAATATTATATTACAGATTCCCAGGGACTGTGTGTGTGTGTGTGTGTGTGCGTGTGTGTGAGAGAGACAGAGACAGAGAGCGAGGAAGAGAGAAAGAAAATAAAACAAAAATAAAAACTGTGAATCCAAGAGAGAAATACTATCTTTTACAACCACAAGAACTAAATAGCTGGGAGAAATGTCCATCTCCTGCCAACAGCACAGAATTCATTATAACCTTTAACCAGAGATTAAATATGTAAACAGGTCGTGGGCAAGCCCTTGGCAAATTATAAGTGAGAGAAAGTTTTTCTCCCAAGATACACCCTGCCCGCTCACCCACTCATCCGCTCTCCGCCCCACCCCTGCAGTGTCATTGCCGTGCTACGCAGGGGTCACCACAGCTTGCTGAAGTCCCTGATCCCAGGCACCTGCTACAGCTTGATGACAATAACAGTAACTAAAATGTGCACAGATCTTTACAGTTCGCAAAGCCATCCATTCATTTAACAAACTCCTTTAACTGGAAACTCAGTCAGGATAGGCTTGGCTGTGCTGGGTAACAAACCTCACCAATATGACACAACAGAAGTTTACGTCTTAGTCTACTGCGGCTCTGGGTGACTCTCAGGGCAGTGGCCTCCAAGCGGTGGCTCAGTACCTCCATTTCATAACATACTGCCATGATGGATGAGGCAGGGCCAGGCAGTCCTCGAAGGTCTTGCACTGGTAAGTAAACGTTTTGGCCCAGAAGTAACATGCTTCACCTCTGCTCCCAGCCCCTTGGCCAGAACTAGTTGGTGTCCCTGCCTAACTGCCACAGGGATGGGGAAAGATAATCCTTTTGTGAGCTCAGAAGAGACAGCAGATATGGATAAGCGCTAGGCTCCTCCACCACTGGGGTGAACCTGGATGGAGGTAGGTGCTCACTGGGACACTTAAGTCAAGTGCATCAGGTGTTGGGGGAGGGGGTCCAGCAAAAAGAAGTTCTCCAAAGGAGGCAGCATCAGTAGTGGGTCCCCAAAGGTGAGGAGATGATTTCCAGGCAAAGCCGAGCCCGTAGGCAGTTTGCCGAGGAACGGGGAGGTGGGCAGGAAGGTTGGCTCAGAGGAAGCAGATGGAGTATTGGCAGAGGGAGATGCGGGGTCGGGGGGGTACTCCTGAGATGGGAGAGACTTTCTGGGGCAAATGGCCAAGGGAGCGGGGAGGCCGAGGAGCCAGAGAGAAGGGGTCTGAGGAGGAAGAGGGGGTGCGCCAATCCTCTGTGCAGGAATCTCACCCAGAGCTTCCACCAGCCCTGAAAGGCCAGCACGACTAGTTCTACCCTACAAATGGAGAAAACGAGGCCCTCCCAGTTGTGACTTGTGCCTTCCTTTATTCACTTAGTACCTGATGTAGATGAGGACAAAAGATGATACACACATGATCCCTAACCTCCAAGGTCACATAATTAGGAGCAAGAATTAGGTACAAGTGCTGAGAGCTCATTCGGCTGAGAGATCAGAGTAGGGGCTTGATCCATCCTTGCAGGGTGGGCTAGATTTCAAGAGACCCCAAGGTGCAGGGAAAGACATTCCAGGCAGAGATCAGGAAGCAGGAAAACCTGTGGGAGTTCTGAGAACTCACTGGACACAGGGTGCATGAAGGAGAGCAGGGGTCATCTCTGGAGAGGCAGTCGTGTCTGGGCTTAGCGGTTCCTGGAGGGTTTCGAGGGCGGCCAGGAGTGGTGGGACCCCCTGGTCCTGGCTGAGTCAGCGCCCACCTCTTCCCACTTGGGCCTGGAAGGAGGGCCTCAGAGCCCCAGCCAACCCATCCCAGGAAGGTCCTTCTATCTCAGGTCCCCTCCAGGGCTCTGTCTACACTGGGAAAGGGCTCCTGAGTGGGCCCTGCCATCCTTCAGGGAGCGGTCCTCTCGGTGCCCCCAGCACACCTGGCATGCTCCCAGGGAGCCCCCACGTCTTGTGCTTGGAGGAACCACCCATTTGCGTCCTCCCTCTTGGCCAGAGCTCCAAGGCTGCCCCAGCCCAGCGTGGGGTGGAAGCTGCTCTATCCCCTCTCTTCCCCTCCCACCTCCTCTCTCTCCCTACTTGAGCCTGTTGGAACCCCAGACTTGGAGCTGGGAGTCAGAAAGTCTGAGTCTCAGGGCAGAACGGGGCAGGTAATTTAAAGGGGCATCCATCCAGGCCTTCAGTGTGTTGCTACCCCCTTCTCCTTTGTGGTCCATCAGCGTGCAGCCCCTTCTACAGACACCAGCTCCATAAACGTGACCTCAGAGATCCCAGACCGGGCCCAGCATTTGTTTAAACCTCAGCCCTCATTACACCTCACTACCACCAGCTTACGGAAGAGGAAGCAGCGGGTTCGGATGAGTTCTCCCTTGGGTCCCCCACTGCGAAAGACCGAGACAGGTTTCACGCTATTCCCGTCTGGCTCCTTGACTCCAGCCTCCTCTCCATTCACACCGAGATTCCAGAAGGGCTCCTGCAGCCCAGCGTTTCAATAGATCAGGTGTGTTGAGCGCCCACTCACTCTGTCCTAAGAGGTTCACATACGTTTGCACCTTTAATCGTCACCACAAACCCAGTGAGATGCAATTATCCTGCCGTTTCCCATGAGGAACCTGAGGCACAGCGGACTGTGGTCCGGGGCCCTTTTCTCTCATTTCCACCGAAAGGCGGCGCGGGGCAGGCGCTGGGGTCTGCAGAGCCGCGCCTCGCGGGCGCCATGGGAGCGAGGCCGCGGGGCAGGCAGCCACCAGGGGGCGCCGTCCGCCGCGCGGGGCCCGGAGGTGAGACGCCGGGCACCACGCCCCGCCCGCTGGAGCGGCGCGGGGGAGACCGGCTCTGCGTCCCCACCAAGCGCGTCCGGGGGCCCCCCGAGGCCCGGCCCCGCGCGCCTCCCGCAGCTCAGCGTCCCCGCCCCGGCGCCCTGGGGCCCGCCGGGCTCCTCTCGCCCACCCCACTCCCGCATCCTGGACACCCCGGGACCGCCCGGGGTCTCAGCCCGCCGACGCCTGCCTCTGGCGTGTCCTTGAGAAGATTTCCTTCCCCCGCCGCGCGATAAAGCGCCATTTAGTCTGTTTATCTGTATTTTCAGTACGAAAGTGCAGTAAACACATTCAAGAACGAGGAAGGTAGAGAAAAGGGTGCCAGGAAGCACCGAGAGGGCCCGCAGGCACACATGTCTTCCCCCACGCTCTCCGACGTGTCGTGGGCAGGGCGGTCACCCCAGCCCGCCTTGTGGGGTCACAGCCTCCCTGCAGCGCCGCCGCCAGGGAACCATCGTTCTGTGGCTGCAGGGCGCTCAGGTATCCTCCCATCCCTCCTTAACTCCGGTTCTCGGAGCACCTCCTGGGGTCTGGCCCTGAGACAGAAGCGGGCACCAGAGAGAAAGCTATGTCCGATTCAGGCCCTGTCCATCTCGGGGAGTGTCCAATTGCCCATCCTGTCGCAGGCTCGGGCATCAGGCAAGTGCCGGGCACCAGGCTTGTGGCGGTGAACAAAACAAATAGAAGCCGTTCCCCGGTGGAAGACAGACGTAACCAAGAAGGCACACAAATTGTGCGGTTGAGATTGGCTAATAATTCCAGTTGCAATAGTGCCATGGAGGAGAAGTGCAGACAGATGCCTGCATCGGAATGCAGGGCAAAGGCGGGTATGTGGTGGTATCACAAAGGTGAGAGAGGCCAGTTCCCTAGTGGATTAGGGATCAGGAGTAGGGGAGGTGAACTCCAGCTGAATCTTGAAGGGTGGGAGCAAGTTTGTGGAGCAGGGGCCTTAGAATGAAGGTGTTCTGGGCAGGGGGAGCTACAGGCTTGGAGACTCACAGGGGAGAAGCTTGTGGTATGTTTGCCTGGAGGGGGGTCGGGGGTGGGTAGCACAGTTACAAGTTGCTGGAGGCGGAGTGTAGCTGGGAAGCAGGCTCTGGAGGGAAGGTGTGCCACGTACCGTCTACACCTTCTTTAGTAACTGGATGCTGCCTGTGGGTAATGGGAAGCCACCAACACGCTTTTAAGAGGCAAGATGCAACCAGATTTCTGGGTTTAAAAGGCCGCTGGGGCTGCATTGTACTTGGGAAAGGGAGCCAGGCTGGCAAAGGTAGCTTCTCAGGAAGGAAGCCTCCTTCCTGTCTTGGTGGCTGCTGGGGGCACTGCTGCTAGAGAAGGTCAGAACTGAGATGCCCCAGCAGGTCCAGAGCCGAGGGTGGGACCAGCGAGAAGCAGGAGCCTCCCAGGGGCCCACAGGCTCCCGGTGGCCAGGCTGAGCTGCCCAGAGTGTGAGGGTTCGCATGAGAGCTGCTGGAGGAGGTCCCTGCACCAGAATGTGCCTTGTTAAAAAATAGATGTTGGGAACTGGCTGTCTCTGGGCCCAACACATGGGGTCTAATTGGCCCACTTAACATTTGTTTTTAAATTAGCTGCAATCATTGAGAGAGTTTGAATCTCGGGGGTTTTTTCTTGGAAAAACCCTGGGCCAGTACTCAAGTCCTACAACAAGGAACTGGAGCTGAGTAGAGACCACCCTTTCAGGTGGTCCCTGTATTCTTGGGGTTGCTGAGGTCCCCACATCACGTGCTTAGCCCCTGTGGGTATTTAAATTTTCACACATACCTACACCCCTAAAGCTTCAAGCTAAGCCACCAGAAATCCGGGTGAATGTTGGAAAGGGCCAGTCCAGAAGCAAAGGGCTGTGTTTGAGAAATAACCTCCAGATAGATGACTGCCTGCTAGAAGCCGTGAGAGACAGTGGCGTCTGCAGATGGCTGATTGGGGCCTGCTGGAGAATGAAGTCCAAGCAGAACTCCCACCTTTCTCCCCAAACCTCTTTTCACTGACTTTCCCATCTCAGTTAACAGCACTCTAGCCTCCTAGTGATTAGACCAAAACCTCGGAGACAATAGGAAATAAGCTTAAAAAAAAATCAACTTTATTGACATATAATTTGCATACAACAAAAAGCACTAATTTTAAGCCTACTTACTCTTCAGTGAGTTTTGAATCCAGATATAGAATGTTTCCATGACCTCCAGAAAACTTTCTGATACCCCTTTGCAGTCAATACTACACTTACCTCCCTACCCCATCCTCTCACCTCATTCAACCACCACTGATATGCTTTATTTCTACAGATAACTTTACTTGTTCTAGAATTTCATATAGATGAGATCACACAATACATAGTCTTCAGTGTCGGGCTTCTTTTGCTTAGATTCATTCATGTGGTTGTGGATATGTACAAGTTCATTCATTTTTATTGCTAGTTAGTATTCCGTTGGATGAGTATACCATAATTTATCCATTCACCTGGGCATTTAGGTTGTTTACAATTTTTTTTACTACTATGAATAAAACTGCTATGAACATTTATGCACACATCTTTTTATGGATCTATGTTTTCATTTCTCTTGGGGAAAAACCTAGGAGTAAAAATTGCTAGATCAAAGGGTATGTGTATGTGTAACTTCATAAGAAACTGCCTATTTCCAAAGTTGAAATGGAAGTGGAAGACCTCAGTAATGATCTGTTATGTAGAGTACAAGTAGCACTAACTATTAAAAAGATTGATAAATTGAACTACATGAAAATTAAATACTTCTTTTCAGCAAAAACACCATTAAAAGAGTGACACAGCAAGCCACAGAGAAGAAAAAGAGAGTTCCAACTTATATAATAAGTAAAACACTTGTATCCAGAATCTGTACATAAAATCCCTATACATGTAAACAAGAAAAACATACCCCCAACAGAGAAATGGGCAAAGTACTTGTATACTTACTTCCCAAAAGAGGATATCCAAATGCCAACAAATATATCAAAATGTACTTAATATCATTAGTCATTCAGGAGATAAAAATTAAAACTACAGAGTGATTCTACTACATCTCTACCAGAATGGCCACAGTTATAAAGACTGATGATACTAAGTGTTGGCAAGAATAGGAATGCTCATATGTGGCTGGTGGGGGTGTAAATTGGTGTAATCACTTTGAAAGCATTTGGGCATTTTCTACTGAAGCAGAACACATTGCATATCATCTGACCCAGAAATCCCACTCCTATGCATATACCCACAGAAATACACTGCCTGCGTGCAAGAGACACCGGCAAGATGTTTCATAACAACATCATTCATAATAGCCCCACCTGGAAACTGCACCATACACATACATGAGCACATACATATACAATACATACAGCAATGAATACAGTAACCACAGCATCATGGATAGATCTTACAAACATTTCGTTGAGTGAAAAGCTGAAACCCAATAGAATTCATACCCCGGGCTTCTAGAACCACTCAAATGAAACTGCATGTTGTAAGTCAGAAAAGTGGTTAGCTTGGGAAGAAAGGAAGGCTTAATAACTGGGAAGGGCATGAGGATGCCTGCTGTGATTGTAGCAATGTTCTACTTCTTGAACTCCTGGTGGATACATTGTTTTGTGATAATTCATTGAGCCATGCAGTTATGCTTTATGTGCTTCTGTGTATCATAGTTCACAGTATAAAGAGTCAAAATGACATGGATGCATCTCTTTTGGCACCTCTGTAATTGCACCATTGCCCCATGGATGAAACACAGAATCGTCCTTAAAGTAAAACTCACACCTAAGATTTGATTTTACAAGGGTTTATTTAATTAAGTTTTTGGAGTAAATTTTAGATTAAAATCAACACTTGTGATTTTATTGTACAGTAACATGTTACTATCTTTTAAAATAAATGGTCTTTGTATTGAAGTGCCTCAAATAGAAAGCATTTCCAATTGTAAAACTTTCACCAATTTACCTTTATATTTATGATTTTTTAAACTGAGGGCCAATACTATCATGTTATATGGCACCACCTGCCCTGCAACTTATTTTAGACAAAGATGGCTTCAAGCCAAAAGTCTGATTTGTTTTAACTTAATAGAATAAAGAAGTGACTTTTTTATTCCCCACTTCCTCAGTCTGCACTGTCTGATAGGGGAAAAAACATTATGTGAGAAAAAAATAGGATTATTAGTTTTAACATTCAGCATAAATTGTAATAAATTTTAATACTTATTGTTCAAAATTCATCTTGCTCTTAAAATGTTCTAATTAATAGCTTTTTACCCCAAAATATCTGCATACATTTGTTCTGTCTTGTCAAACACAATATTTACTTTTTAAATGGGAGCTTAATTGTTAATACATAGTTTAATTTTATACTCACAAGCTACCTATTTCAAGAACAAAGTTTTTGAGATAGACTCATCCACCAGAGGGCAGACAGCAGAAGCAAGAAGAACTACAATCCTGCAGCCTGTGGGGAAAAAACCGCATTCACAGAAAGATAGACAAGATGAAAAGGCAGAGAGCTATGTACCAGAGGAAGGAACAAGATAAAATCACAGAAAAACAACTAAATGAAATGGAAATAGGCAACCTTCCAGAAAAAGAATTCAGAATAATGATAGTGAAAAAGATCCAGGACCTTGGAAAAAGAATGGAGGCAAAGATCGAGAAGATGCAAGAAATGTTTAACAAAGATCTAGAAGAATTAAAGAACAAACAAACAGAGATGAACAACACAATAAATGAAATGAAAAATACACTAGAAAGAATCAATAGCAGAATAACTGAGGCAGAAGAATGGATAAGTGACCTGGAAGACAGAATGGTGGAATTCACTGCTGTGGAACAGAATAAAGAAAAAAGAATGAAAAGAAATGAAGACAGACTAAGAGACCTCTGGGACAACATTAAATGCAACAACATTCGCATTATAGGGGTCCCAGAGGGAGAAGAGAGAAAGGACCCAAGAAAATATTTGAAGAGATTATAGTCGAAAACATTTCTAACATGGGAAAGGAAATAGCCACCCAAGTCCAGGAAGCACAGAGAGTCCCATACAGGATAAATCCAAGGAGAAACACGCCAAGACACATAGTAATCAAATTGGCAAAAATTAAAGACAAAGAAAAATTATTGAAAGCAGCAAGGGGAAAATGACAAGTAACATACAAGGGAACACCCTTAAGATTAACAGCTGATTTCTCAGCAGAAACTGTACAAGCCAGAAGGGAGTGGCATGATATACTTAAAGTGATGAAAGGGAAGAACCTACAACCAAGATTACTCTACCCAGCAAGGATCTCATTCAGATTCGATGGAGAAATAAAAAGCTTTACAGACAAGCAAAAGCTCAGAGAATTCAGCACCACCAAACCAGCTCTACAACAAATGCTAAAGGAACTTCTCTAAGTGGGAAACACAAGAGAAGAAAAGGACCTACAAAAACAAACACAAAACAATTAAGAAAATGGTAACAGGAAACATACATATCAATAATGACCTTAAACGTGAATGGATTAAATGCTCCAACTGAAAGACACAGGCTCACTGAATGCATAAAAAAACAAGACCTATATATATGCTCTCTACAAGAGACCCACTTCAGACCTAGGGACACATACAGACTGAAAGTGAGGGGATGGAAAAAGATATTCAATGGAAATGGAAATCAAAATAGAGCTGGAGTAACAATACTCATATCAGATAAAATAGACTTTAAAATAAAGAATGTCACAAGAGACAAGGAAGGACACTATGTAATGATCAAGGGATCAATCCAAAAAGAAGATATAACAATTATAAATATATATGAACCCAACACAGGAGCACCTCAATACATAAGGCAACTGCTAACAGCTCTAAAAGAGGAAATCGACAGTAACACAATAATAGTGGGGGACTTTAACACCTCACTTACACCAATGGACAGATCATCCAAACAGAAAATTAATAAGGAAACGCAAGCTTTAAATGACACAATAGACCAGATAGATTTCATTGATACATATATAGGACATTCCATACAAAAACAGCAGATTACACTCTCTTCTCAAGTGCTCATGGAATATTCTCCAGGATAGATCACATCTTGGGTCACAAATCAAGCCTCAGTAAATTTAAGAAAACTGAGATCATATCAAGCATCTTTTCTGACCGCAACGCTATGAGATTAGATATAAATTACAGGGAGAAAAACGTAAAAAACACAAACACATAGAGGTTAAACAATACATTACTAAATAACCAAGATATCACTGAAAAAATCAAAGAGGAAATCAAAAAATACCTAGAGACAAATGACAATGAAAACACGACGATCCAAAACCTATGGGATGTAGCAAAAGCAGTTCTAAGAGGGAAGTTCATAGCTATATAAGCCTACCTCAAGAAACAAGAAAAACCTCAAATTAACAATCTAATGTTACACCTAAAGGAACTAAAGAAAGAAGAAAAAACAAAACCCAAAGTTAGCAGAAGGAAAGAAATCATAAACATCAGAGCAGAAATAAATGAAATAGAAACAAAAAAAACCAATAGCAATGATCAATAAAACTAAAAGCTGGTTCTTTGAGAAGATAAAATTGATAAGCCATTAACCAGAATCATCAAGAAAAAGAGGGAGAGGACTTAAATCAATAAAATTAGAAATGAAAAAGGAGAAGTTACAACAGACACCGCAGAAATACAAAGCATCCTAAGAGACTACTACAAGTAACTCTACGCCAATAAAATGGATGACCTGGAAGAAATGGACAAATTATTAGAAAGGCAAAACCTTCCGAGACTGAACCAGAAAGAAATAGAAAATATGAACAGACCAATCACAAGTAATGAGGTTGAAACTGTGATTTAAAATCTTCCAACAAACAAAAGTCCAGGACAAGATGGCTTCACAGGTGAATTCTATCAAACATTTAGAGAAGAGCTAACACCCATCCTTCTCAAACTCTTCCAAAAATCTGCAGAGGGAGGAACACTTTCAAACTCATTCTATGAGGCCACCATCACCCTGACACCAAAACCAGACAAAGATACTACAAAAAAAGAAAATTACAGGCCAATATCACTGATGAATATAGATGCAAAAATCCTCAACAAAATAGTAGCAAACAGAATCCAACAACACATTAAAGGGATCATACACCATGATCAAGTGGGATTTATCCCAGGGATGCAAGGATTCTTCAATATATGCAAATCAATCAATGTGATGCACCATATTAACAAATTGAAGAATAAAAACCATACAATCATCTCAATAGATGCAGAAAACGCTTTTGACAAAATTCAACACCAATTTATGATAAAAACTCTCCATAAAGTGGGCATAGAGGGAAACTACTTCCACATAATAAAGGCCATATACGACAAACCCACAGCAAACATCATTCTCAATGGTGAAAAACTGAAAGCATTTCCTCTAAGATCAGGAATAAGACAAGGATGTCCACTCTCACCACTATTATTCAACATAGTTTTGGAAGTCCTAGCCATGGCAATCAGGGAAGAAAAAGAAATAAAAGAAATACAAATTGCAAAGAAGAAGTAAAACTGTCACTGTTTGCAGATGACATGATACTATACATAGAGAATCCTAAAGATGCCACCAGAAAACTATTAGAGCTAGTCAATGAATTTGGTAAAGTTGCAGGATACAAAATTAATGCACAGAAATATCTTGCATTCCTATACACTAACGATGAAAAATCTGAAAGAGAAATTAAGGAAACACTCCCATTTACCACTGCAACAAAAAGTATAAAATACCTAGAAATAAACCTACCTAGGGAGACAGAAGACCTGTATGCAGAAAACTATAAGACACTGATGAAAGAAATTAAAGATGGTACCAACAGATGGAGAGATATACCATGTTCTTGGATGGGAAGAATCAATATTGTGAAAATGACTCTACTACCCAAAGCAATCTACAGATTCAATGCAATCCCTATCAAATTACCAATGGCATTTTTTACAGAACTAGAACAAAAAATCTTAAAATTTGTATGGAGACACAAAAGACCCCGAATAGCCAAAGCAGACTTGAGGGAATAAAACGGAGCTGGAGGAATCAGACTCCCTGACTTTAGACTATACTCCAAAGCTACTGTAATCAAGACAATATGGTACTGGCACAAAAAACAGAAATATAGATCAATGGAACAGGATAGAAAGCCCAGAGATAAACCCATGCACCTATGGTCAACTAATCTATGACAAAGGAAGCAAGGATATACAATGGAGAAAAGACAGTCTCTTCGATAAGTGGTGCTGGGAAAACTGGACAGCTACATGTGAAAGAATGAAATTTGAACACTCCCTAACACCATACACAAAAATAAACTCAAAATGAATTAGAGACCTAAATATACATCCGGACACTATAAAACTCTTGGAGGAAAACATAGGAAGAACACTCTTTGACATAAATCACAGCAAGATCTTTTCTTTTTTGACCCACCTCCTAGAGTAATGAAAATAAAAAAAAAAAAAGGGACCTAATTAAACTTAAAGCCTTTTGCACAGCAAAGGAAATCATAAACAAGAGGGAAAGACAACCCCCAGAATGGGAGAAAGTATTTGCAAATGAATCAACAGACAAAGGATTAATCTCCACAATATATAAACAGCTCATGCAGCTAAATATTAAAAAAAACATACAACCCAATCCATAAATGGGCAGAAGACCTAAATAGACATTTCTCCAAAGAAGACGTACAAATGGCCAAGAAGCACATGAAAAGCTGGTCAACATCACTAATTATTAGAGAAATGCAAGTCAAAACTACAATGAGGTATCACCTCACACCAGTTAAAATGAGCGTCATCAGAAAATCTACAAACAACAAATGCTGGAGAGGGTGTGGAGAAAAGGGAACGCTCTTGCACTGTTGGTGGGAATGTAAATTGATACAGCCACTATGGAGAACAGTATGACAGTTCCTTAAAGAACTAAAAATAGAATTACCATATGACACAGCAATCCCACTACTGGGCATATAGCCAGGAAAACCATAATTCAAAAAGACACATGCACCCCAACGTTCATTGCAGCACTATTTACAATAGCCAGGTCATGGAAGCAACCTAAATGCCCATCAACAGACGAATGGATAAAGAAGATGTGGTACATATATACAATGGAATATTACTCAGCCATAAAAGGGAATGAAATTGGGTCATTTGTAGAGATGTGGATGGATCTAGAGACTATCATACAGAGTGAAGTAAGCCAGAAAGTGAAAAACAAATATATATTAACGCATATATGTGGAACCTAGAAAATGGCACAGATGAACCAGTTTGCAGAGCAGAAACTGAGACACAGATGTAGAGAACAAACGTATGGACACCAAGTGGGGAGAGTGGCAGGGTGTGGGGGGAATGGTGTGATGCATTGGGAGATTGGGATTAACATATGGACGTTAATATGTATAAAATGGATAACTAATAAGAAAATAAATAAGTAAATATTAAAAACAATTCATGTATTGAAAAAAGAAAAGAACAAAGCTTTTGTTTTTTTATAAAGTCCAGTCCTCTATACATGAATTTTCTTTACTCATTTAATATGCTTACACACATTTTAGAATTTAAAAATCACACTCTTTCACTGGACTTTGTGTGAGATTGCAAAGATGGGCCCCCTCAGGCCACAGGGACACATGGAGGGCAGGGGGACAGAACAAAATATTTGTGGCAATGAGTCAGGAATCTACAAATCACTGTACTGTCTATCTGAATACCACTGAATCTTATTCCACGTCTTTGGATGGATAACCTCATATGACCATGATTTTTTAAAATAAATTTATTTATTTTATTTATTTTTGGCTGCCTTGGGTCTTCGTTGCTGCATGCAGGCTTTCTCTAGTTGCCACGAGCGGGGGCTACTCTTCGTTGCACTGCACGGGCTTCTCATTGTTGCGGAGCACAGGCTCTAGGCACAGAGCCTCAGTAGTTGTGGTTCACGGGCTCTAGAGCGCAGGCTCAATGGTGTGGCACACGGGCTTAGTTGCTCCGTGGCATGTGAGATCTTCCCAGACCAGGGATCAAACCCGTGTCCCCTGCATTGGCAGGTGGATTCTTAACCACTGCACTGCCAAGGAAGTCCATGAGCATGATTCTTATGTGTTGATTGGGAATCTGTGGAGACACACCCTCCTCTCTCCTCCCACCTCACTGCACTGGGACGTTCGTGGGGCACATAATTCACACTTTAAAAAGGAACACTTTTCTCTAACAAGCGTACAAAATAAAGTGAGTATGGCAGTTTCTATGTCCTGAGATTAAGGGTTGCATTCCATAGAGAATTAACAGTAAGCCTGGAGCTAGAGGGTTACAGAGCACGCCTACAAATAAACTACTTCAGTAATGATGACAAGATCTGAATAAGCAGAGAATTATTTTTTTTTAATTTTCTCTTTCATATGAGGTAAAACCAGTATGAGTTTTGTAGAAAGAATGCATACTTATTATAAATTATTCAAGCACTGTGTAGAGATTAAAGAAATTCAAATGCCACTACTCATAAATAATTAATATTTACATTAGGAGGGTATCATTCTAGACGTCGTTTCATGTATGTGTTCCAGAAAAGCTAAATAGATATACTGAAATATTTTATCACTTCTCAGCTTTTTGGCTAAGATCAAGTGTATATATATTGAAATATTTTGATAAATATGTGATTTTTTAATATGTTATTTGTAATGTTATTGTATTTCAGTTCATTTGTAGTTAAAACCTGAAAAAGAAATCAAAAGGAACATGAAACAATGATAAAATTTCAAATAAATATTTATTCACTTCAAGAGAGTTTTGTAAAAGATCCTTCTATAATTACAAAAAGGGAGTTTAGAGGGAAAAAACACATTGATATGAGAGTAATCATTTTTACTTTCCATACTTCAATGTAGGCATTATCATTGGACTCCCTGATATGAAAGATGAGGACACCAGATCCAAAGTCTTCCTTCCCCTCCTTCACATCATCACATATTGTGATATTAATATGTTTACATAAATAGTATTTACATTTTAGTTTGTAACTACAATTTGTAAAATGTTTGGTATTACTATTATTTCATAGTTAAATATTTCCAAATCTTAACACAGCTTCTCCACTCCTGAAATCTACATTTTGATTTACAGACATTTAACTTCCAGAAAAACCTTAACCCCTCTCTGATATTTATTTCTTGAATGTTTTTATCCTTGGAAGTATTTATTTTCAATAATACTTCCCCTTAAATTTTTCACTTATGGCTTACTTTTTCTTGAATATTTAAAATTTTCCCAAGGCTTAGAGAAATTAAAGGATTTTACCCTATGTCACAGAGCTAGGATGCAAAGTCAAGATGAAAACACAGGCCTGATTTCAAAGTTCACCCTTTTGTCATCCATCCATTATCCACTGCCCTCATCCACTTACACACTCGCTCATTATCCATCATTCCCACCTATGTAGCTCTGGCTCTATCCATCTGTTATCCCCATCCATCCATCAAACATCCACCTACCTACTTCATCATCCCTCCATTCACACACATGATGCAGACTTACATGCATGTATATGTAGCCATTTATCCACCCCCTATTTTGTCTGTCAGTCCACCCACCACCCTTCCATTCATCTGTCTATCCATTTATCTACATTCATTTACTCCAATATCCACCCACATACATAGATCCATACATAATTACACCCACTCTTCCGGACAGTCTTCTATTCAGCTATTCACCCACAAAGCCACCCATTCAAAAATTAGTCCATTCCATCTCCCATGGATCCTTTTATCCTTTCTATTAATTCATCTACTCATCCAGACAGTTTTTCAATTCATCCAATCACTGATAACTCTGAAATCTAGACCTTCCATAGAATAAGGAGTGGTAGCCCTCTAAGATTCTCTTGTGATCTCATTCCATTTCCCATCATCAAGAGACGACCACACACATATATACAATGGAATATTACTCAGCCATAAAAAGGAATGAAATTGGGTCATTTGTAGAGACGTGGATGGACCTAGAGACTGTCATACAGAGTGAAGTATGTCAGAAAGAGAAAAACAAATATCGTCTATTAACGCATATATGTGGAATCTAGAAAAATGGTACAGGTGAACCGGTTTGCAAGGCAGAAATAGAGACAGATGTAGAGAACAAACATATGGACACCAAAGGGGGAAAGCGGGGGTGGGGGTGGGGGTAGGATGAATTGGGAGATTAGGATTGACATATGTACATTAATACGTATAAAGTAGATAATAAGAACCTGCTGTATAAAAAAAAGAAAAAAAATTGAACAAAAGAAGAAAAGAGAGAAGACCACAGCATTCCATGAGAGCAATAAGGAGGTCTGTGAGCTCACACCCTAATCATCTCTCAGCCATATGAAAATTCACAACAGAGACTGTGGATCTTATGGCTCTAAGCATGGAGCCCGCTGTTAACAATCTCCCCAATAACTGAAACTTCTGATCTTCTCACAATAACCAATCCCCTCTTTATTGAAGGGTCATCAGCAAAGATGACAGCCGCAGACCATGAGGCAGAAATTTTGCCCATATTTGGATTGCTTTAGACCTCCTCCAACACTGGCCTGATATTTTTGTTGTGGGCAAACCTTTCAAAAATCCACCCACTGCTCAGCTCTCTGGCCATCCAGCCACTATTGAATGTGACCTGCTAATTTACACATAGTTTAACATCTACTCCCACCCCACCCTGTGTAGGTTAAGCAGCCTGGAAGCCTCACTTCAATGGACCACAGTAAGAACTTGATGGGAGAGAAGCTCAGTTTCTCACTCAGATGAGTGATTCATAGCTAGAATGACTGGATAAAGGCGATTTACGAAAAACACACATCACAACAAATCAAAAGGAAATAGCGTAGAAATAAAAATAAATTTTAAAGACTCTCTTGCAGAGTAATTTGCAAAGTAGAGATAAAGAAACTCTAATCAAACCTAAAGTTGAAAAAGAAAAGGAGAAAGAGGAAGAAGGAGGAAAAAGAAGAGAACGTTAATTATGATGATAAGGAATTCAAGGAAGAGAAAGGGAGGTGCAAGATAGTGAACTAGCCCTGTCTTCTGGTTGCCTCCCCCAAGAAATCAATGACAGAGAAATTACAGAAGTAAGACGGAGAAACTAATATAAACACTGTGACTAACCCCTGGGAGACTAAGCTGGGTGACTAATGTGAAATGTTAGTAGCAGTCTGAGGCGGGGGTGGCAGGTACACAGGTGGGAAGAAAGGGTGGTGGAGAGATGTTAAGTTCTGTTCGTTCCTTGCTGCTGTATCTCCCGGAGGTTGGCTGGAGCCTGTCACAGGAGAAAAGGAATGAGCGGCAGCAACTTGGCTGCTCGGGGTGCCAGGCTCATAGCAGAGCCACGCCCGTCTGGGATTCTGATGAAGCACATGCAGGCTGCCCAGATGCCCAGACATCTGCTCTTCCATCCCAGTCTCCTCCAGACCCTCATGGATGGCGGATGATGGTTTCAAGGACAGTAGGTGACCCCACTCATGAGACCATTCTAAAGACTTTGTCTTCTATCATTGCTGCTTTTTTCGAAGAATCTAGGAGTCCCTGACTAGAGAGATTTCTCTGTGACACAAAAGCAAGAAGGAGGTTGAGTAGCAGTTCTGGAGAACCCAGGGCTCTCCATCTGGTGTGGGTCATCCCCACACCACCCTTCATACTTACCAGGAGTGACAAAAACAGACCTTCATCGTATCCCTTACTCATTATCTGATTGGACAGCTGATAACCACAAGGGACACGGGAGTTCACAAGCCAAAACCAGGAGAGACTTGAGAATTAAAACCACTATAAAAGGTATACAACAAACTGGACACAATGCATACAGATCAACTGTGTAAAATAAGTATAGCAAATGTAGCAAATATATTCAAAGGTATAAGGGAGAATATCTGTAAAAGGAAGAAGGAACAAGAAGTAATTTTTTAAAAACCCCATGCCTCTTCTGATAGAAGTTTAGGTGATTCATTCCGGACACCAAGAAAAACTAGGCACAGTTTTTAAAAATATACTTGAAGGTATTGGAGAGAGAACAAAGTGGCAAAGACGTAGTGGGCCTAGATTTTGGAGAAAATGGGAATCCAGGAAGGTGTGCCCAACATTTGGACTACTTCTGGCCCAGAAGCATTTACTAATTCTGGACAAGTCAGCCGAGAGTCTGGGAGGTGTACTAGTCAGGCTCAAAGGAATGGGGTAGATAGTTGGAGTCTAGGACTCACTGAAGAAGAGAGACTCATGTTGGGATGAGAACCCAGAGAAGTGCAGCCTAGTCATCAGTTTGGGCTGCAAGGAGACCAGCTCTCACAGAGACTTCAGTCCATCTCCAAAGCGTTTCAGTTTCTGAAACTGGATTAAGTGAATACCGTTTGCTAGGATTCCCTAGTGCCTGGCATAAACAAATGTAAATCCTCCTTAAAGAAAGATAACACCTTCCTAGGCATCAAGGAAAAGCAAATTAAAGCTACTGTGAGAAATCACTACCTATCCACCAGAATGTCTAAAATTAAAAGACTGACAATATTAAGTGTAAGCAAGGATGTGAAACACTGGAACTCTCATGTATCACTGCTGCTTGGTACAACTACTTTGGAAAGCTGGAAGTATATACTAAATCTGAAAATAGACATACTCTATGATTTAGCAATTCTACACTCAGGTATATGCCCAGAAGAAATACACGTGTATATCTGGCACATATATTCATCAAAAAACACATCTAAGAATTTTCATAACAGCAATATTTGTAATAACCAAGCACTGGAAACAACTGAAATGTCCCTCTACAATAGATGGATAAATAAACTGATATATTCACACCGTGGAACACTATACAACCTCAAAAATGGATCAACTACTACTACCTGCAACACCATGGGTGACTCTCACAAACCCAGTATTTAATGAAAGAAGCCAGAGATGCAAGAGTACATATTGTTCGGGACTTCCCTGGTGGTCCAGTGAGTACGACTCCATGCTCCCAATGCACGGGGCCCAGGTTCAATCCCTGCTCAGGGAGCTAGATCCCACATGCATGCCACAACTAAGAGTCCACACGCTGCAACTAAAGATCCCACATGCTGCAGTGAAGATCCCGTGTGCTGCAACTAAGACCCAGCACAGCCAAAACAAATGAATAAATAATAAATAAATATAAAAGAAAGAGTACATATTGTTTGACTCCACTTATACAAAGTTTAAATATGGGCAAAACCAGTCTTTGCTGAAATATCTGAATAGTTCTTTCCTTTGTGGGAACAGAGCAATGCCTGGGAAGGGGCATGACGGAGACTTCTGGGATGCTGGCAATATTCCTCTTCTTTTTTTTTTTTAATTGAAGTATAGTTAATTTACAATGTCATGTTAGTTTGAAGTGTACAGCAAAGTGATTCAGTTATACATATATATATAAAATATTCCTGTTCTTGATCTGAGTGGTGGTTAGATAGATATGTTCACTCTGGAAAAATTCATTAAGCTGTACACTTGTGATTTGTTGACTTTTAGGCATGCATGATACATTTCAATAAAAGTTTACATTAAAATATGTAGGTAGAAAGGTGGAGCAAACATACTTTTCCCTGTTCCTCCTGCTAAATACAATTAAATACTCTAGATATTATGTACAAAACAAACATAAGAAAACTCTAAAAGCTGGAGAGAAGAAGGCAGACCAGCTTTGGACCTTAGGGCCTGAGGAATGACATGGTGATGAGTTCCCTGGGTTTTCCTTTTATCTCTTATGTCCTGGACTTGGAGCTGAAGAAGCTAGTGACTAAAAAACACCACTGAGCACAGACAAAAATAAAGCCCCAACCAAAGCTTGCTCTCTCTAGTCAATGGAGCAGCAGAGGGGCAGCTTAGTAAGACAGAAAACTTTTAGTCAAACACTGCAGAAAAACTGTGAGGTCCCCCCACTCCCACCTACCTACCCCAGTAAAGTCCAAGTGGTGAGTATAGACTTCTACCATCTCTAAGCTAGATCAAGGTGCCCCAATCCTTCAGCTGGGATGGGGGCATCAGAGAAGGCCAAGATGGGAGCTGGGCCTGTTGTCCCCACTGGGCAGTATGGGGTGGGGGGAGGTGGTCAGTGACTCCCACCTGTAGTGTCATCGAAGACCATGTAGGGAGACCGGATGTTCACCCCCTCCCCAACAGTAACAAGGCCCAACTGATCTTTGACAAATGGCCGAAAATAATTCACTAGAGGAAGAACAATGGTGCTGAAGCAGCTGGACATCCATAGACCAAAAAAAACCCAAAATAAGCCTCCAACCTAAGTTTCATAGCTCATACAAATTTAACTCAAAGTGAATCATGAACTGAAATGTAAAACATAAACCTATTTTTAACCTTTTAGGAAAAAACATAGAAAATCTTTGAGACTTAGGGCTTAGTCATGACAGCAAAAGCACAATTCTTAAAAGAAAAGAAATCAGTAAGGTGGGCTTCATCAAAATTGAAAACTTTTACTCTGCAAAAAACCCTGTTAAGAGGATGAAAACATAAGCTGCAGACTGGGAGAAAAATATTTGCAGACCACATATCTGACAGAGGACTAATACCTAGAATATATAGAGAACTCTCAAAATGCAACAGTAAAACAGCAAACAATCCAATTAAAAAATGAACAAAAGCCATGAACAGATATTTCAGAGGATATAGAGATAGGAAATAAGCACATGAAAAGATGTTTAATATTATTAGCCATTAGAGAAAAGCAGATTAAAACCACAGTGAGATATCTCTACACACTTCACAGAATGGCTCAAAAAATAGTGACAAAACCATATGCTGGTGAGGATGTGGAGAGACCGGATCCCTCATGTGACGTTGGTAGGAATATAAAGTGGTACCAACTGGAAAAGAGTTCGGCTATTCCTTTAAAAGAAAAAAAAACTAAACATGCAGCTACCATATGACCCAGCAATTGCACTCTTTGGTATTTATCCCAGAGAAATAAAAACTTATGTTCACACAAAAACCTGTACACGAAAACAAACAAACAAACAAACCTGTACATGAATGTTCATAGCAGCTCTATTTGTAATGGCCCCAAACTGGAAATAACCCAGATGCCCTTCCATGGGTGAATGGTAAACAAACTGTGGTAATCCCTACTATGGAATACTGGTCAGCAGTAAAAGGGAGCCAACTATTGATACACAGAACCTGGGTGAATCGCCACAGAAGTATGCCAGGTGAAAAACACCAATCCCAAAATGTTACATACTGTATAATTTCATTTATATAGCATTCTTAAAATGACAAAATTATTGAGACAAAGAACAGTTTAGTGGTTGCCAGAGATTAGGAAAGGGGTGGGGCAGGAGGAAGAGGGTGTCCGTATAAAAGGACCTCATGAGGGACCCTTGTGGGGATGGAAATGTTCTGCACCTGTCAGTATCTTGGTTGTGATATGGTACTATAGTTTTGCAAGATGCTACCACTGAGGGAATCTGGATAAGTGATGCACAGGATCTGTCTTATTTCCTACAACTACTTGTAAATCTATAATGATCTCAAAATAAAAAGTTTAATTAAAAATGCATATAATAATATGTATAAATGAATCACTTTGCTATGCACCTGAAACACTGTAAATCAACTATACTTCAAATTTTTAAAAAGTTTTTAAAAAGTTCATTAAATAGCAAAGAGCTGAGAAGAGTCAAGACTCTCTTGAAGAAAATGAAAACTATAAGTGAAGGTGTAGAGCTATATGAGCTGAGGACTATTGTTGGAAAACAGTTTGGCATAAGATTAAACATATACTTAATTCTATACCTAAGTTTATTTACTCAAAACACAGCTTGCTAAAACTTCTCACAGGTGTATCAGGAGGCACATAAAGAATGTTCACAACAGCATTATTTGTAGTAGCAGAAGGAAAACTGGGTACATTTTCCAGTGTTAATTTCCTGGTTTTACTAATGTACTATGGCTATGTAAGATGTTATCATTGTGAATCTAAAAGTATTTTACATTTTTAAACTGGACACATTTTACTGAAAATGATTTTAAAATTGGAGCAAACAATGGAATACAAAATCGCAGTGAAAATGAAAGGACTGCTGTTATACACATCAACAGATGAATCTTAGGAACATGACGTAAGAAAAATGTAAGTCATAGGAGAAAAACACGTCATTTGATACCTTAGATAAAGTTCAAAAGATGCAAACAAAAGGAGATATTGTTGAAGGACACATCCAAATGTGATAAACTCAATGAAAAGGCAGCTGGGGTTCTGCATTTCTGCGTTGGGGAGGGAGGGAGCGGCAGGGGTGCAGTGGAGGGAAACAACAGACGCCTCAGAATATTGTGATGTTTGATTGCTCCAGCTGGGTGGAGGGTAAATGGGCATTCCTAATGACAGGTTTTCTTTACAACTTATATATACATCGTTAGCCTCAATAGGAAGCTTTACATAATTTTCAAAAATGGAACACAAGGATGCCATGTGGAAGAAACTTGTTCCAGTGGGATTGCCAAACTGAGTGTCACAGTGGCCACATTTCACATTTTGTTTTCCCCACCTGGAGAAAGCCTGTCTGCTCTAGGGCAGGTTAAGAACAAGACCCCAAATAAGGAGAGACGAGCAATGACAAAAGATGGGGAAGGAGAGGGATGTGGAGCCAACTCTGATCCCATAGCCTGATGACCACATTCTGTGAGCAATGCCACTGTCTGCTCTCGCTACCTGAGCCAGCCCACGTCGCTGTACCCAAGTAGCTGGAGTCGGGCTTTTGTCATTTGAACTGGAAGAATTGGACAGAGTCCCACAAGGCATCCTGGCCCACAGTCAGCTGGGGCTGGTAAGCATGTAAGCTGACTCAGAGGCTTAGAGGTGCCCAGAGGGGCCCGTGCCCCACCCCTCCCTCCCCTACGGCCCCACTGCCTCATGTATGGACCAGATGGTCAGGGAAGGCACAGGACTTGCGCAGGCTTACCGATAAGATGGTACAATTTCTGTCGCACTTCGTCTTGCCACAGATGATTTCCTCAGGATGTGACAAGAGTGTGTGGGAAGACAGCACCAGATGTTACGAAAAGGTGTGGGTAGGAGGAAGGGTGCCCCGCTGGGTGCTTCCCCTGCCCCTCCCATGGAGGGACCACTCATAGAGGCAGGAAGGGCTGCGGCTTGGGAGGCTTGTCTCCTTCTAGGGCATCCTTCAGCCCCATGCTGGATGCAGCCTCCTGAGAGAGCAAAACCCCAGAGCAGAAGTGGGGTGGGAGTTTGAAATGTGGCCCTGTGCCTGATGCCAGGCATCATAGGGGAGATATCCCAGGGTGATGCCCTACAGTCTATGGGGCTCCAAACCAAAGGCCATTCTGAGGAGTGGAACAGTTGTTTGTTTGCTTTTTTCCCAGTAGGAAAAGGATGAATTTTTTAGTTTTTAAATTTATTTTTATTTAGAAAAATTTTTATTGAATGAAAGATTCTTTAAATCCTACAGTGCTTTACAATTTTCAAAAGTTTCACACATATGATTTCATATAATCCCATAATAACCTTTTTCTTTCTCCTACCCCTATATTGCCCCTTCCCCTTCCCTCTCCCCACTGGTAACCACAGTTTGTTCTCTGTATCTGTGAGTCTACTTCTTTTTTGCTCTATTTACTTGTTTGTTATAGTTTTTAGTTACCACATATAATACCATACAGTATTTATCTTTCTCTGTCTGACGTATTTCACTTAGCATAATGCCCTCCAAGTTCATCCATGTTGCTGCACACGGCAAAATTCCATTCTTTTTTATGGCTGAGTAGTATTCTATCTATCTATCTATCTATATATATATATATACACCACCTCTTCTTTGTCTTTATCTGTTGATGAACACTTACGTTGCTTCCAATTGTAAATAATGCTCCCATGAACATTGGGGTGCATATATCTTTTTGAATTATTATTTTTTGGATATATAACCAGGAGTGGAATTGCTGCATCATCTGGCAGTTTTATTTTTAGTTTTTTGAGGAACCTCCATACTGTTTTCCACAGTGGCTGCACCACTTTACATTCCCACCAAGAGTGTACAAGGGTTCCCTTTTCTCCACATCCTTGTCAACATTTGTTATCTTTGGTCTTTTTGATTGTAGACATTCTGACAGGTGTGAGATAATATCTCATTGTGGTTTTGATTTGCATTTTCCTAATGATTAGTAATACTGAGCACATTTTCATGAGCCTGTTGGCCATCTGCATTTCCTCTTTGGAAAAATGTCTATTCAGTTTTTCTGCCCATTTTTTAATTTGGTTGTTTTGTTTTTTTGATGTTGAGTTGTATGAGCTCTTTAAATACATTGAATACTAACCCCTTAACAGTCATATCATTTGCAGACATTTCTCCCATTTAGTAGGTTGTCCTTTCATTTTGTCAATGGTTTATTTTGCTGTGCAAAAGCTTTTAAGCTTAACTAGGTCCCATTTGTTTATGTTTGCTTTTGTTACCTTTGCTTTAGGAGATGGATCAAAAAAAAAACATTTCTGCAATTTACGTCAAAGAGTGTTCTGCCTATGTTTTCCTCTAAGAGTCTTATAGTACATGGTTTTACATTTAGGTCTTTAATCCATTTTGAGTCTATTTTTGTATATGGTGTTAGAGAATGTTCTAACTTCATTCTTTTACACATAGCTGTTCAGTATTCCTAGTGCCATTTATTGAAAAGAACAAGACAACAATGTCCACTCTCACCTTTTTTATTCAGCGTAGTTTTTGAAGTCCTAGCCACAGCAATCAGAGAAGAAAAAGATATAAAAGGAATCCAAATTGGAAAGAAAGAAGTAAAACTGTCACTGTTTGCAGATGAACTGATACTATCCATAGAAAATCCTAAAGATGCCACCAGAAAACTACTAGAGCTCATCAATAAATTTGGTACAGTTGTAGGTTACAAAATTAATATACAGAAATCTATTGCATTTCTATACACTAACCGCGAACTATCAAACAGAGAAATTAAGGAAACAATCCCATTTACCATCACATCAAAAAGAATAAAATACCCACAAATAAACCTACCTAAGGAGGTTAAAGACCTGTACTCAGAAAACTATAAGACTCTGATTAAAGAAATTGAACATGATGGAAACAGATGGAAAGATATATCGTGTTCTTGCATTAGAAGAATTAATATTGTCAAAATGACCATACTATCCAAGTCAATCTACATATTCAATGCAATCCCTACCAAAATACCAATGGCATTTTTCACAGAACCAGAACAAATAATTTCAAATTTTGTATGGAAACACAAAGGACCCCAAATAGCCAAAAAAATCTTGAGAAAGAAGTACAGAGTTGGAGGAATCATGCTCCCTGGCTTCAGACTATATTACAAAGCCACAGTAATCAAAACAGTATGGCACTGGCACAAAAATCAGACACATAGGTCAATGGAACAGAATATAGAACCCAGAAATAAATCCACACACTTATGGTCAATTAACATATGAGAAACGAGGCAAAAATATACAATGGGGAAAAGACAGTCTCTTCAATAAGTGAAACAGTTGTTCTGATTTGCATTCTAGACATTCATTCAAACTTTCAACAACTATTTCCTAAGCTCTGAGCTAGGTCCTTGGGATTCAGTAGTGGAGCCTCAACTGCTGATTTCATGGAACTCACTCTCTGGTTTTTAATAAGCAATGAGAGAAAGAGAGACTCTAAGTAAACAAACCATGGAGCCAGACAGGGAGACATCCCAAGCAAGCCATGTAAGTCAAAAAGAGGTCAACAAATGTCCTCTGGAAATCTCCAGAGATGAAGGTTGCTTCTCACTTTTCTCTCTGTATGAAATACACACACACACATGCAACTTGTTCCTAAACATTTGGGTTATAATCCCAAATAAATGTTCATTGAACAGTCCTAAAAGCATAGACCACGTGGTGGCAGCACAGTAGAGGCAGCTTTGCAAAACCTCAAAGCTAGCATTAGCCAGAATGCTAGGACTGGGTTGGGAGTGCTTCTAACACCTGGCACCTGCTCCTTGTTCTCACCCACTCACAACCTACTCTGTGTGCCTTAAAAGGTCGGATGAATACAGAGGCAAATGGGAGGTCTCCCTCCTGTGCTCCAGGAGCTCATTGTCCAGATACACCTAATTGCCAGGGCAAGGAGCGGCATTGTCAACACGGAGGCCCCAGGGTCCAGGGATCCAGGGCACCGTTCTGGAGATGGAGGTGCTGACATTCAGGGCCTCATTGCTCCTTCTCTCCCACGGGGCATTAGGTTTAGGATAAAATGATCCTCAGGAGCGGTTGGTTTGAGGAAGGTACGCCTTTTACTGGTGCTTCCTCTCTCACTGGGCATGTCTGTGGGGACACCTATGACCTCACAGATTGTGCCCAAGAGGAGGGATCTGGGTCTAGAGAGGGTAGGGAGGGCAAGAGACGCACAAGATGACAGTAGAGCCTGTCTGAGCACACACGGTCCACCACACCCTGGCTCATCCCCCACTCCTTTCCTTTCCACCCTCTAGGATGGCCAGGTTGAGTGTGCATTGGTGTTGCAGGAGGTGGAGGAAGGGACTAGCATCTAGGTTTAAAGACCAGAAACGAATATCCCCTGATAATTTCACGTCATTTTCTGGATTCAAAGGAGGGGTAGAGTGGGGAAGACAGACGTAGAGGGGCAGTGAGACAGGGCTCGATTCGGGGATCTCTCTGAGGCACGGCGAGGCGGTTCTCTCCCCCGCCGGGTGCGGGCTCCAGGTGGGTGGACTGGCGCCCCCCAGCCCCGCAGGCCCCGAATGACATCAGAGGCTGGGGAGCGCGCAGAGCGCAGGCGCGGGCGGAGAAGAGAGGCGGGAGGGGGGCCGACCAGTGCGGCTTGGGAGAGCGCTCCTCCGCCCTGCGCGCAGTCCCTGCGCCCCGCTCAGCCCGCGCCTCGCTGTTCGCGCCGCGCCTCGGGCGTCCAGAGCGCGCCCCTCGCACCGCATCAAGCGCCGCCCGCGGCAGCCCAGCCCCAGCCTTCCTCCTCCTCCTCTTCTTTCTCCTCCTCCTTCTCCTCCGCCGCCGGACACGCAGCCGCAGGCCGGGGCCGGGACGCAGCTGGGGAGTCAGGGACGCGCGCAGCCAGCCCTTCCCCCTCCGGCTCCCGCACCGCCGGCCGCCTCCCCTCGCCCTCCTCCTCTCCCCTCCCTGCTCCTTCGCTTCTCCTCCTCCTCCTCCTTTCCCAGCCCAGGCTGCCAGCACCATGTCCGCAGGGGGAGATTTTGGGAACCCGCTGAGAAAATTCAAGTTGGTGTTCTTGGGGGAGCAGAGTGGTAAGTACCCCGCTTATTCTCTTGGCTCGGCGTCGAGTCGAACCCCCGCCAAATCATCCACCCGACTGGGACCCCGGCCCCGGCTCGAAAAGGCCCCTCGGTGCCTGGGTAGAGGGGAGGTTTGGGGATGAGAAGTCGGGGCCGGCTCGGGCGGGGCCGGGCAGGGGAGGGCCCAAGGGTAAGGGCCGAGCAGACGCTGGGGCCGGAGGTGGGGGTGAGGGTGGGATCTGGGGTGGGGGCTCGGGGTGCGGGTGCAGGTGCGGCGCGGCGGGGAGGCCGGAGGGCGGCGGCTCGCTCAGCGGCGCCGGCCGAGGCGTGAAGGCTCCGGGCTCGCCGGCTCGCTCGCACTGCGGCACCGGCTGCGGGCGACCGCGCAGGTGGCGGGGCGCCGGCGAGGGTCGCGGGGAGGACGGCGCCCCTCTTTGGAGAACGAGACGGGACTGGCGTCTGGCCGCTCCCCACCCCGCGGCACCGGAGGGGTTCCCTGGGGCCCCTGCCCGGAACAGTAATTACGGGCACGTCCAGACCCCAGGGCAGACGGCCGCGGGCGGGGGGAGACCCACAGATGTCTCCTCTGAAAAGAGCGGGTGCAGGTCGTGGGGGAACAGGGCGCCTACCTCCCCTGGCTTACGTCCGACTGGGCACAGAAGGTTCTAGACCCGCTGCCCTTCGCCAGTGTGTATTAGCCCCTATGGGGCTCAGGGATCTGGGCGATGACAGCAAGGGTTCCCCAGTGCGAGGCAGATTTGGGGGATGGTACGGGGCGCCTCACACCAAGAGCCGTGACGCCCGGGGCTGGGCAGAGAAAGGACCAGGCGACACGCCCTGCCTGGCTTCCCAGCACCCCTCCCGAGAGCGTTGGCGGTGGATTCTTCCCACCCCCCAGCTCACCGCCCTTCTTGGGGGAGGGGAGGTCACCGTGGCAGCGGGCCAGGGGCCGGGGAGAGGGGGAGACAAATGGCTTATGTACTGCCCAGCAGCCTCCCCAGGGAAAGCATCTCCGAAATCCAGGTTAGTCCCGAGGTGGGAAGACCAGGTTGAGGAGCATGGACCCTCTGACACTTGTAGGAAGGAGTGGTTTTTCAGAGCATCCCTCCAGAGGCCTCTCACCTGGGGCTGCAGGGAGACCAGCTGGGCCCTGACCAGCTCTGCTGTGGGAGAAGGCCGTCTCTGGGAGCAGGACCAGCAGCTCTAGCTCTACAGACCAGTCCTGTTCACCTGGTTTGGTGCCTGTCTATGCAAGGGGCCAAGACACACACAACCTTGGGAGGACCTGGTGGGCTCCGGGAGCAGTGCTGCTGTGATGTGTGTGCCTATGGGTTGTGGAGGTCACACACCTGCCTGCTGCTGCTGCTCATACAGCTCAGAGAAGGGTGTCAAAAGGTGGTCGAGTTCTGACATGGGTTTTGGGGCCAGGCTGGGCGTTTCAGAACAAAATCAACTCAGGCAGCCAGTCCTGTGTCCTGGACTCTGAGTTTCTGATCTTACTAGATTCCAGTTTCACAAAACTAACTTTTCCTTGTGCCTAAAGGGATTTGGGGGGTGGGGGTGGTCTTCACATCCCAGTGCTAGTCTTAGCGGGCCTAGAGCCCTGGGAGTTGAATTCTTAGCTGTGTTCCCTTGAGCAGATTTCAAAGCCTCTCTGAGCCTTAGTTTCTGTCTCTGTAAGATGGTTGCCTAAGGGCAGTTCTCTTACCCCTTCATGTTTCCTCAGTGTCTCCCAAAGGGCCTGGACCATGGGAGGTTCCCAACAAACACTTGTTTATTCCAAGTCTGAACATGCTTCAGGAAAGGACCAGGGGTTTGATGAGGAGAATGGTGTGTTTGAGGTAAAACTTTGGGCTCCCACGGAATCTCTGATGGGCTGAGGCCCCTACTGAGCCCTACAAACCCCCTTTGCCCCTAAAATCACAGAAATGAGACCTGAAGGCCTCAGAGAGTGAGCCCCCACCTCTCCAGCATGTTTATGTGGGAAGTTCCAGCCCCAGGGATGGGGTGTCGACCCAGAGTCCTACTGTGAGTTGTTAACCCTTCTGGGACTGGAACCACATCTCCTGTTCCCAGTCACTAACATGCCGTTGGGAAATAAGGTGACCTTGAATTGGGGAAGCCAAGAATTGGGGAGCTTTCCTGATAGGGGGTTAGGGTTGCCATACTCTGGCCAGGCTTGTGGCTGGGTTGGGTGACCTGGTGGAGATACCGGGCTAGTTGGTTGGGAGCATGCTTTCTGGGCCCTTTGAACATGGTCATTAGGGAAAAAGTCACTGCCATCAGTGCCATTGGCTATTAGCCACTCTGGTCCCTTCTGGCAGGGAGCCCTAGGACCCTGAAAAGCCTCCTCCCACTTTGTTGTGTCATTAGTGGTTTGTTTACCTTCAATTTTACAGAGCTTTTGGGGTCCCTGAGTTAGGCAGGAGACATGTGCATCTCTGAGCCTGGTGGGACAGAGGAATTGCCACCGCAGCCATGGCTTCCATCTTGCCCACATGCACTTTTACATGTGTTGGTCCTTTGTGCCCGCATCCTCTACAGCCTGTGTGGTGGAGGGAATTCTGAGTTCCCACTGAATTCTGGCCATCACCTCCACCCTGGGTCTCCCTCCCTGTGTGACCTTGGAGGTACCTCCCCTTCTGTACTCAGGAAACTTGGGTCAGCTGAGCACAGCAGGGACTTCTAGAACAGCATGGGCTGGCCTGTATGAGCTGAGTCCCCTGGAAAGGGGCCAGGGGAAGGAGCTGGCCTTCTCCTGTTCCCTGTGCCTGGCTTACTGGTAGCATCTCTCTAGGCCAGTGGGCGAGGACAGCTGGATCCCAGAGAGGAGTGCCCGGCCTGGAGCCCAGTGATGAGGAGGGTGCCCAGGACCAGATAATCCCAGGGGCATCGGGCCTTCAGAGATTCCAGGGATCTGGTTTGGGTGGGAAGCCTTGAGGAGCCAATCTGGAGAGAATACCTCTAGCCCATGAGAGAGTACCCCCTCCTAGCAGCAGAATGATAGCCTTGCTGTGGAACATGGAATACAGGCTGGCCAGTATCAGCCTGGCAGGGGGAGGGATTGTGGAGAGGTTGCTGTGGACCCAGGATGAAGGGTTTCCTTGCAGTGTGGAGGCTGTGCAATCCTGCTGGGGCTCAGATGGCTCTCTGGGCCTGCTGGCCGTGCCCTTGTGCTGATGGCAGTGGAGGGTGAAAGAGGGGGTGATGCACACCAGTCCCGACTTGGGCACTTGGTGGCATCCAGAGAAGGCAGGCATGAGCAGATATCTGAGGAAGGAGCTCGACCTGGGGGACACAGCCCTCCTCCTGAGTTCTGATGGCATTCTGTGGGGCTCCAGCTTCATGCGGGGCTTCTCCGAGTGTGTGTGGCCGGGAGGGGAAGTGGGCTGTGTCTGCTGCACTCCGGCCTCTGCCCACCTCCCTTCCCTGAGACTCCTCCAGCCGGAGCAGGAAGATTGATGGACACAAGTTTGGTCTCCTTCCCCAGGCTGAGGCCAGTAGGCCAGCTTCTCCCTGTGACCAGCCACCTTCCTGTCCTTCCCTGGCAGTTGTGTTGCTGGAGGTGCCATCCATGCCGAGCACGATGTGAGTGGCATCCCTGGACTCATGCAGCATAGTGACCCTGCAGGCAGCTTTGGTTGTTTTCTCATTTGTTCAACCATCCCTCTCTCCCTCCCCCATCCGCCTCTCTCACTTCCTCCTCCCAGCATCCGTTTATTCATTCAGTCAGATCTTTGAGTGTATCCCTGCCTCGTGGAACTTACAGTCCACTGGGGAGCACAGACATCCGCGGAGATAATTACAGTAAAGGTCTGCGAGGGCCGTGGCGAGGGAGGAACAGCTGCTGTAGAAGCACATAGCAGGGCGTCCTACCCACCTATGGGGGGCAGGTGTCAGAGGCGCCTTCTAAAGGCTTCAGAGGGGGAGACGCTTCTATAGGCAGCATGCTGGTATTCCTTCTTTGGGTTGAGTGCAGGGAGTAGGTCTTGCAAGGGGCCCACCCTCTCCAGGGAGTTTTGCCTGCTCTTCTCCCTCCTGCATTGAGGAAGTACGTGGGGTGGAGAGCAGGACAAGGGTGGAGAGCAGGACAAGGGTGGAGAGCAGGACAAGGGTGGAGAGCAGGACAAGGACAAGGAGAGCAGGACAAGGGTGGAGAGCAGGACAAGGGTGGAGAGCAGGACAAGTAGCAACTGCTGAGAGGGAAGGGGCTGCCCCTCCACTTTCATCCCTGTCCTCACTGCCAGGAGGGTTCTGCCTGACCCCTGCCTCCCCGCAGCCCACACTACTGCAGCCCCACAGGGAGCCCACCGCTGGCTTGGTGGTTGTGCCTGAAGCCCATCCCAGAAGTTGACTCCTCCCAGACCTGCTGGCCCTGCTGTGCCCAGCCTAGCTGGGCACTCACCATGGTGGAGCTTTGTTTTTTTCTGAACATTTTTAGAAACAATCACATGCTGCCCCAAGACCTCTGTTGTCTTCGTTCCTCAGGATTTTAAAATGCTTATTAACTTCTTTTAGGTACAAAAACCCTAACTGAATTTTAAGCCCCTTAAGGGCAAATTTCAGCACCTTAAGGTGACTAGTCATCTTAGTCATCCTTCCCCCCTCTCCGCCTGCAGGAGTTTTGTGCTCATTAAATATCTCATTTGAAAATGATGAGATATCTTTGCTGTGTGGGATTTGCTGATGGCCCATCAGTAGATTGAAAGCGACAGGAGTCAAGGCCGCTTTGGAATAGGATTCTTCATCCTGACACCTGCCGCTTTCTCAAGCCAGAGGATTTTTATCTGCAACACTTACAGAGTCCTTCATAGAGGATTGGCTCATTTAGCCTTGGTCATGCCCACCTCACCGTTCATCTCACAGAAGCTGAATTTCTCAGGGCACCCCCATCCCCACCATCTCTGCAGAACTTTGAGAAGCAGCAAGGCCACCAGAGGTGGGGCGGAAGGGACACATCCAGACCCGGCAGAGCTCACTTTGAGATCTGAAGTGAATCACCCAGTGTCTCTGTGCCTCAGCTTCTTGGTCCTGCTTTCTCTCTTCCCAATTTTTCTCCCTGCCTCAGTGGCTGGAATGAGAGAGGGAACCTTGACTGTCAGGTGCAGGCCCAGAACCTTTGCTTTATTTGTTTAAAGAACTGGGTGTGAGGTCAGACAGACAGACACCAAGATGAGAATTAACCTGTACTTGGTATAAGAGAAAAGTGGCCCCCTCAGTGCTGATGATAGATGCTCGAGAACTCGCCAGAAGACAAAAAAGAAACTGTGAGAACACGTTCTGGTGGTGCAGGTGTAACAGTAATTACCATCGTTTGCATGGTCTGATTATCATGATCGTTTGCAGCCTCCAGATTATAATGAAACCATTAAAATATAACAAAATAACCTCAGTGTCCTTTTGTTACTTATTAAATCCCTAAAATCAGCCCATGAATATTTATCCTTATAGGTGTTGCCTTGACATTGCAAGCTCGCCCAGGGCAGGCCTGAGGGTGGTACCATCTGTGTCCCATCCAGGCTGCAAAGTGTTCCTGTCCTCCCCAGCCGTTCTTCCACTGTTGCAGAATGAATGAGCCTTTGAATGTGCAGGGCTTTCTGGTCTCAGTGTAAATCATTTAGAGAAACTGATGGACAGACCCGTTGGGGAGGGTGAGGAAAGGTTAGGTGGAACAGCAAAATTCATAATCATCGGGGGTGGACTACTGTACTGGGCATTTCCTCCACTGTCTGTCTGTGTATCTGTCTGTCATCCTTTTCCATTTCTCACCACAGAGAAGATGGGGGAGGTTGCCAGGGAGAAGTACTTGACGCACCCTGAGATGAGCAGCTTTTGTGAGAGCTCAAAAGACAGGCTGCGGGGAAATGGGGCTGCAGGCAGGGCTGGGCACTTAAGCCCTGAGGGGACCGCGATGATGAGGAAGCCAGTCTCTGCTTCCTGAAACAGGGCAGGAAAGGATGCAGATTCCTAACGCCTGAGGACTCCTAAGAGAGCTTCTTCACTGAACTTGAAATTTCCAATTCCCTTTTTTATTTCGGTAACTTTGGCCCTGAACTAAGTGGGATCTTTTTTAAAAAGTAAATTTTCACTACCGTGAATATGTTATCGTTTTAGTAAAATGATTTATTTTCAGTAGGAAAGCATATTTATCCTGGTCTCTTGGTAACAAGGCCGGTGGGAGCCTGAGTGACTCGGCCAGGTGCCACCTGTTCCCCGGGGGGGTGGCATCCCCAATGGACAGACCAGGGTTCAGGAGAAAGCAGGTGATACCTCAGCCCTGAGGGCAGAATGGGCCTTTACAGTAAAGGTACCTCTATAAAATGCATTCAAAGAGTGGCAGCCTGGAGCCCCAGCAGGACGGGCGAGGGAGGAAGACTTCATTTGAGTGTGCTCTGTGCTGGAGACCACAGCTTTCCTCCAGGGTCTGGGCAGTTGGGGGATGGGCTTGTTGCTTTAGTGGGGTTTCCCTCGAGAAAGGGGTTTCCAGTATTGGGATGACTGGCTCACCCATTTCCCCCTGTGGCTGGAGATGAGGTGAGGGCAGGTCACAGAGGCTGGCTCAGCCAGGTTCTAGCTGAGAACTCATTACTCAGAAGGGAAGAACCAGTCACACTGAGAAGCTGGTTCCTACCTGCTCTGGGGGTAGCCCTTCCTCTGGCCTCATTCTCCCTCCAGGCCTGGAGATATCAGGGCCCTGGAGACCCTGATCCTGTCTAGGGTCTGCCACCAGCTGGCCATGTGGTTGGATTAGCCCCAGCCCACCTTTCACTTTCTCAATATGTCCCTGGAGGCTAGTGGACTTGGTGATCACTAGGGCCAGTGGAGCTCTAAGTGGTTCTATAATTCAGCACCAGCTTAGAGTATGACGCCAAGCCAGTAACACTCCCAGCCTGGGCACGGCACGGGTCAGAGGGGCTGCAGGGATGAATGCATGGGATCAGGGCCTCTGCCAACTGTTTCCCCTGGAACTGCCCTGGGCTCCAGTGCAGGGTCCTCTCCAGTCTGCCACCTCTTCTCTTGGCCAACATTCTAGGCCCACCTACCTGGGCCCAGCCTTACCTACTGTGCCCTCGGGGTGCCTTGGTTCATCCCTTCTGATGATGTGTTTGGCTCAGGTTGCCAGGCAACAGGGATGGAGCTGTTTTGCCCTTCCTGCCGACAGGCATTTATCTCATACAGAGGACAGCGGAATGGGTGACAGCTCCCAGGTACTCCTACTCCGGGACACTTCCTTCTGTAGCCAGGTGGGTGGGTGGTAAGTGGGGAGGGCTGGGAAGGGGCCAGAGCCAAGAGGGATATGCGGTGTCCCCAGTAGACCAGTCCCAGCTCCTACTCCAGCCCCATCACCAACAGCGTCCTCTTGAGCCCTGGGCTTCCACCCCAGCCTGGCCCTCTCTGTCTGGGTGTTGGGATGTAACACCCAGACAGAGAGGGGCCTCAAATATGAGGACCCCCGGTGCTCATTTCCCTCCAAGACAGTAGGGCCTTTATGACCTTGTTGGACTTCCAAGATGTGTCTAATACATCAATATGTGGCACATGCTAAATGCTCCAGTGAGAGGTAATTTTGTTGGTGAAATAGTGACGACACCCCCCCCCCCGCCTGCTCGTAGATGTATGAGGGGAGGAGGAGTAGGGGTGCAAGGTTTGGAGAATCACTGACGGACCGTTCTTGTGTAGTGAGCTGCAGGGCAGCGTTCTTGTGATCTGACAGGTAGGGCTGCTTATCAATTTGTAGATGAGGGAAGTGAGGCTCTGAGAGGCGAAGATGTTTACACAGGGTGCGGGACCCAGAAGCTGCTACTGCTGAGCTGGGAAGGACCCCCGGGTCTCTGACTCACTGGCCGGCGTTTTCCCTGCTGCCTGGCCTGGCAGGGAGGGGGACAGACTCACCCTGACCCCCTGTGGCCCCACAGCTGCTCACAAGCAGAGCACCTCAAGTTCACTGCCACTGTCCTTCCCTGAGGACACGGCCCAGGGACTGCAGGCTGGAGGGTCTGCGGTGTTGTGAGTGGGACAGTTCTTGGACCTCAGCCAGTGTTGATGTGAGTATTAACTACACAAGCAAGGCTGCGGGTGTGGTCTGCTGGGGAATCAGGGGAGGCTTCCCGGAGGAGGTGGTGCACAGTGAGCAGGAATTCACTGGCAGGTGAGGGAGGCATCACGAGCAGAGTGCCCAGCTGTGCCAAAGCTGAGGGCTGTGATGGGCATGGGCCTTCCAGGGAATTGGGTATCCTTCACGTGGCTGGGCTCTGGTGTGGTTGGGGGAACGTGGTGGGAGGAGTTGCACCTGGGGAAGCAGGGTCAGGCCACACACAGGAGTCTGGGTCTTCCCTGCAGGCAGCTGGGACCCAATGGGGGGCTTCAACCAAGGAGGGACATGCTTATGGGTTAGAAGACAAGGCTATGGCCCACTTGCAGGCAGGAGATCCAGGTGGCCTGACCCAGGCCGGCTGGGAACATTCAGAGGATGGAATTTAGAGGAGGCCTTGTGACAGGTATCAGCTTGAGCTTCCTTCCAGCCCTGAAGTTCACCTCTGCTGCGGATGTATATTTTCTTGATTCTTTCTCTGTTGACTGAGGACTCAGGAACAATGAAGGGTTGTAGAGGAGGGACTTTTGTCCTTCTCTGCAAGACCACACTGTCCCCAGATGTACCCAAGCTGGCTGCCTTAAGCTCCTCTGCCCTTCCAGCCTCCACAGTGCCCTGGGTGATCCGGGACTGCTGGCAGCCCTTCCAGACTCTTCCCGTCCGCCAGCTGCTCAGGGCGGGTGTACACCTACCTGGAGAGGAGCGGGCCGCTGGGTGTGCGAGCTCCTGCCTCCTGTGCAGCCTCCTGCCACTGCCTCCCTTGCTGGGCTTCTCTTCCAGCGGACACCTGACTCCCTTCCTTTGCTTTCTTCCATAGATTCCCTTGCTCTTCTCTGCCAGCTTCCAGCTTCCCAACCAGCTCAGGCGTCCCTGAGGACTTGAGGGAGGACTGTGTGGGGAAGAGCTTCCCTCCCCGCCTTGGAAACAGAAACCTAGTCTTAAGCTGGCTGTGCAAAAGGCAAAGGGTGGGAGCCAGGGAGCTGGCGTGGAGACAGGGGGCTGCCTTCCTGAACCCAGCCCCCACCCGCAGGCCCGCTCACGGTCTGATGGTCTGTCCTCAAGGCCTGAAACGCCACCCTCCAAAGCCCTGGTAACCTCTGTTCCCTGCCCCTCGTGTCTTCCGCCCATGGAGGTTACTGAGCCCCACCTGTGTATTCCTTTGCCAATGTAGCTGGTAGGGGGAGAATACCCTAATTATGCATCGTCAGCGGTCACAGCACATTTCAGTGACCCCTGTGGGCAGGGCCACGTCAATGGTCTGTGAGGTCAGAGTGGGTAAGGAGACCTGTGCCCTCGGTTGGTGCTCAGCAGAGGTGTCACCCCTGCCCAGAGTTGCTGGACTAGAGAAAACGGCCTGGAAGCTGGCCGCAAGCAGCTCAGCCCAGCTTTGACCTGTTCGAAACCCTGCTGGGTACCCCCGTTGCCCCCATCCCGGGGCAGAAGCAGGACCAAGAGACACATCCCTGGTTCGGGACTGCAGAGCTGCGAGTGTGACCTCCACATGGGCGTCAGGCCCCTCTGGGGGCGGCGTGCAGATTCCGAGAGAGGTAGAGAAAATGCTCTGTTCTGACCCTGTTGGCGAGCGGGGAATAAACATCACACAGACTGAAGAGGATGAAGTGAAGCATTCAAACTCACATTTCTTGTGTATTTCCCCATCCAGTGAAGGATGGGGCGGGGGGCAGTCGGGAAGTGCAGGGAAGAGAGGGCCATGGAGGCACTGAGGGGAGGCCCCCCCCACCAGACACAGGTGCCGGAGCGCACCTTCACAGGCCTGCTGGCCACCACGTGCTGCGGCCTTGGGAAAGCCCGGGTGGCATAAGGCTCTAGGCAATGGTGCTGTCCGTCCTGGGGCCTCAACCAAATAGAATTAAAGGGTCCTGTGGAGGCACTGATTCCTGCTGGGGCACAGGAGTGATGGGACTAATTCTGTTTTCACGTGGAGGATGAGCTGAGGGGTGGGGGCTGCTGCTGTGAGGAGGCCGACGACCCTCGGCCAGGCAGAGCAGGAGTGGAGAGAAGGGCTCTCACCTCGGCCCCGGGAGATGAGGGAGGGCATTCTTCAGCTCCACGGCCCCAGTGCTGCGACACCAGGCTTCCATGAGCAGACTGAGCCTCGTCTCTCCCTCCCCAAGGCCAGTTGGCTCTGCCCCACTGGGACCCTGCAGTTCCCAGACTGGGCTGCTGCAAGTAGGGTCAAGCCTTGGGGCCAGGAGATTATTTGGTTCTGCTCTTCTCTGTGTAGAGAGCACCTCTGAGAAGGGTTTATTTTTAGGGGAAAAAAAAAGCCACTCTCAGATTAGCCACTTATTTTAGGGATATTAGCAGATCCTACTTGTAGCACCAGGATCCGGAAATTCTCCCCTGATTCAAATCCATCACTCCCCCACATCCAGCCAAAGCACTGCCGGCTGCTGCCCACGTCAGAATGTGAAATGCAGGCCTGGAAAGGTGCCTTGCCAGCCCACCCACCCTGGTTCTCTCCCACCTGCATCAGAAGAGGGCAGAACCCCAGGTGTTGGGCCAGAAGAGCCAGCTCCTCCCCTTTCTCCGTCATGCAGCCTAAGGGTCATCTAAGCCAGAGTTCTGGTCTGGACAGCAATGTCCACTCATCTGTCCACCTCACCTCGGGGGGAGCTGGAAGTGCTGTGGGAAATGTATGGTGAGGTAGTCACAGCCCCTGCCCACCACAGCCTCCGTGCAGGGCAACTGAGGGCTTCAGTCCTAAACAGAGAGACCTGTGAGGTTCTGCAGCAGGTGACCAGCCACTAACACCACCGCAGGAGAGGAGGCGGGGGCTGAGGGAAGAGTAGAGGGGGCATCTTTTAGGAATGTGAGATGGTTTGACAGATACAACCTAAGGTGACCCTGAATGAGTCACCCCCTTGCCTAGTACCTTCCCCTTGAATGCAGATGGAACCTGACACTTGCTTCTAGCCAATATGGTATGGCAAAGATGGGCTGTCACTCCCATGATTGTTTCTCTAAAAGACTCCTCTGCTGGCCTTGAAGGCGTGAGCTGCCATGTGGTGAGAGGGCAGTGAGGGGTCATGTGGTGAGGAACTGTGGGTGGCCTCTAGGGGAAAAGCAGCCCCTGGCCGGTAGCCCCCAAGAAGATGGAGACTCAGTCCTCCAGTCATGAGGGACTGAATTTGGTCAGCCACCACAGACAGGAGCTTGAAAGGGGACCCCGAGCTCCAGAAAGAAACATAGCCCAGCCAATACCATGATTGTAGCCTTGTGAGACTGCGAACAGAGGTCCCAGGAAAGCCGTGCACAGACTCCTGCCCCAGGGGAATGTGATATAATAAATGTATGTTGTTTTGATCCTCTAACTTTGTGGTATTTGTTACACAGCAACAAATAACTAATACAGATGGGGTGAAGATTTTTCCAGGGAAGACACACCTTAGAGATGTCCTCCTTTTGCAGAAAAGGAGTTGGAGCTTCCATGAGGAATCATGACCTGCTCCTGGTTAAGCAGCTGGCTGGGGCCATGGGAGGAGGGAGGCCCTCCTCCAGGGAGGCCCCGGGAGTCGGGTCCTGGTTCTTGCTCTGCTACTTCTCTCCCTTTGTGCAGCTTTGGGCAAACCCTCCTGCTTCCTGGGCCTCCAGTTTTTCCTCTGTTACGTGAAGGACCGCATCTGATGATCTCTAGGTGACTTCTTGCCATGACTTGGTATTCTGAGGCCACTCTGATCTGTGATCCTTCTAGAAGCCAGGCCTCAGGGCCTTTGTGAGTTTTAATCTCTGCTGCTCCTCCCGTGTTGTGTGTTCCTACTGTGGCTTCAGCAGGCATGATCTTCCTGTCCTGGGCATACTTCTATAAGCCTGATGGGTTCAGGCAAACCTCTGAAGTGGAGCTCTTGGCTGTGCACCAGGAGTTACTATCTGGCCGTGACCCTGGGGTCATGTGATCCTGGGCAAGCGGCCCCTCTTCTCTGACTTCACATCTCCTAGCTCAGTGAGAGGCTTGGACAAAATTAGTTCCAGAATCCTCTATGGCTCACACCCTCTGTGGTGCTGCTTTGGAGAAGGGCTCCTTAAGGACCTGGAGCTTGTGGGATGGGACAAGTGAGCCTGGATACATCTTCTTGGTACCCAGGCGTCCAAGTCCAGGGGCAGACCTGAATATACGCCCAGTTTCTTGTTCCCCAGCCTGGCCCTCCAGCCACCCCAGTGCCTGGCCAGCAGTCATCTCTGGTCCACAAGGGCTGGAGACAAAGAATCCTCCTTGCCTGCTGGGTGGTCCTGTGCTCACTTTCAGGCCCAGGGGTCCGGAGATCTAGAGTGCATCTTCCACCCCCGAAACAATGGTCCTCGTCTCTAAACTTCACCTGGAAGGCCATCCCTACTCTCCAGGTGAATCTTGAGCAGGTGCCCTTGAGCCCATCCTGAGGGCAGGAGGGGTCTTCTTTCTATCGACTGAATGGGGAGGTCTCCACATCCACTCTTCCCTCACCAGCTGGCTCTGGACATGCAGGGGCTGGGATTGTGCCCATTTCCTCTTTGGCAAAGCAGCAAGGTCCACAGAGTGAGCAGGCTGTGTGAGGGTATGCAGGGACAGGAGGGGGCGCTGGGCCCCCACAAGTGCCGGGAGCAGCTCCCTGTGCTGGGGAGGCCTTGGAGTCAGCACCCTTGGTCAGCGCCAGCCCAGGGTTCCTCTGAAGGATGCCATGCCTCCAGCAGCCTGTGACCTTGAGGCCACCTTCCACCTGACCGGGCAAGCTTGATCTCATGGCCAGGCAACAGCTGGGCCCCCTTGGATGGGGGCTGTGGGTCCACTGTCACAAGGCCCCTCTGACTGGACCTCAGCTGATAATCTGGAAAACACAAGCCATGGCTCTCAGCGCTCTGTCTACGCATTGTCACTGCCCCACTGTCCTCTCCCTGTGAATGAGGCTTTTAATAGCAATGCCACCAGCAATTTGCCTTAGGAAGAGAAGTATAAATGGGAGCATGTACGTATATTACTTTGCCAACCTCCATGCTGTGGATGAACCAAGAGTTCCTCTCAGTTTAATAAACTACCAAATTGCATTAACACCAGCCTTGTCAAAAGATCAGCTGGTGGTGGGAATTTAGCATGTGTTTCTTCCTTCTCTCAAACGTACATATCCTCACTATGGTTGAATTCTTCACAGCACCCATGCAGCTACTCAGACATGTGACACGATTGGCCAGCGTAGGGTCGGACTAGAGTTGGGCTGAGCCTCAAGTCAATTGGAATGGAGTGCATCCTGCCCATCCAGGTCTGGCTGTCCAGGGAAGCCAGGCCAGAGTGTGTGCACTGCAGGCAGGAGCTCCTGTTCTAGCTGGGGGTGGAGAGTGGCTAGCACTCAAAGCTAGCAGGTGCTGCTACTGCTGTTGGGACCTGGAGGGGAGACCCAGCACCTCTTTGAAGCTGAGAAGAGTGTTCAAAATGACTCAGTGAGGTAGAGAGGGTCCAGACAGTGGGTGAGCTGGCCATGGTGGGGAGGAACTCTGCAGCCCATATGAGCTGTGTGCTCAGGCTCAGGTGGTTTTCAAGAAATCCTGAAGACGTCATCCTTGATGAGGTTCTCAGTTTCGTAGCTAAGACACCAGGGGCACTAGAGAGTTCCCCCCCACGCCAGGGCTTCTGGTGCTTGCTGGGTTGAGAGAGAGAGAGAGAGAGAGTGTGTATGTGTGTGTGTGTGTTTGCATGCATCTAAGTGAGCATGAGCTCGCTTAGATGGCATAAGGCTCTAGGTGGTTATGCCAAGGTTCTGCCCACCGAGCTGTCCTGTCCAGGCTTACTCCATCTCCTGGCCTGTGGTTAGAAGGGCTCACAGCAGTTCCCCAGTGCCCAGCTAGGTCCCTGTTCTTGGTGAAGACTGTTGATGCCAAGTACAGTTATATCCTATTTCCTTAGGAAAATTTCACGTTGACCACAATGTTTAATCAGAACAAGCCATTTCCTGAATGTGTGCGGAATCTGAGACAGGGATATAACATACATATGTGTGTGTGTGCATAATTTTAAAAATCATCATATTTCGTTTTTTCCTTTAACTTTTTATTTTGACATAAGTTTAGGCTTATAGAAAGTTGTAAGACTAGTATGACGACTTCTCACATGCCTTCCACCCAGAATGTTAACATTTTACTGCTCCTGTGGGATTCATAGCACTTCTGTGAGGTAGGCACTTCTGCCTCCATTGTACAAATGAGGATGCTGAGCCTCAGACAGTATAGTAACTAACTCAAGATCACACAGCAAATAGGTGGCAGAGCCAAGATTAAAATCCAGGCCTGTCAGTTGTGTGTGACCATGTGTGATGTAAGCGTGAGTGTGTAGGTGTCTTGCTCCTTCTGCCCAAAGAACTTCCTTTCTTGTGTTGTAGATCTGCTAGCAAGAAATTGTCTTGGCATCTGACTTCTTTATATCAATTCCATTTTTGAAATATTTTTTCTGGGTATAAAATTCTATGTTGACAATATTTTTCTTTCAGTACTTCAGAGATGTCACTTCATTTTCTTCTGGTTTGCATGGTTTCTGACAAGGTAACAAAGATTTTTATTCTATATTTTCTTAGGCCTGTGATCCAATATATTCTTGCTATTTCTGTTTAAACAGTCAGTTATCTTTTAAAGAGATTTCAATGATACAAAAGAAATCTTACACATTTTCCCATGTAGTGACCATTCCCTGTGTTCACTATTCCTTTTTGTGGACCCACATTTCCATCTGGTGTCATTTCACTTTTTCTTGGAGTACTACCTGTACAGATCTGCTGCTGATGAATTCTGTCAGCTTTTGAATATTTGAAAAAGTTTTTATTTCATCCTTATTTTTGAAAGATGTTATATAGTATATATCTGAAAGTTACAGAATTCTAGGTTGATAAGTTTTTCTTTCAGGACCTTACAGATACTGCTCCATTGTCTTCTTGCTTGCATTGTTTCTGAGGAGAAGTTGCTGTCTTCTTTATCTTTGTTTCCCTGTATATAATGTGTCATTTTTCCCTGGCTACTTTTATGATTTTCTCTTTATCACTGATTTGGTGCAATTTGATTATGATGTGCCTCTGTGTGGTGTCTTTTATGTTTCCTTTGCTTGGGGTTTGTTGAACTTTTTGGATCTGTGGTTTACATTTTCTCTCAAATTTGTAATATTTTCAGTAAAACTTTCTTCAATTCTTCGAGAACTCCAAATACATGTATGTTAATCTACTTGATGTCATCTTATGGCTCACTAGTGTTCCAGTAATTTATTTCTGTTCTTTTTACTCTGTGTTTTATTTTAGATATTACTCTGTCTTCAAGTTCATTGATCTTTTCTTCTGCATTTAATCTGGGATTAATCTGTTGCTAACCCATCTAGTGTATTTTTCAGTTCCCACATTGTAGTTTTTACTTCTAGAAGGATGATTTGTGTCTTTTTAAATATCTTCCACATCTCTGTTTAACTTTTTGAACATATGAAATGCAGTCATAATAATTGTTTTTTTAAATATTTTTGTTTGCTAATTCTAACATTTGTGTCAGTTTCGACTGATTTTTTTTCTCCTTATTAAGGATTTATTTTATTGCTTCTTTTCGTGCCTGGTAATTTTTTATTGGATGCTAGACATTGTGAATTTTGTCATGTTGTGTATTGGATGGTTTTTGTATTCCTATAAATTCTTAGGATTTGTTAGCTGGGACTGGAGTGGTGCTCAGTCTGGGGCTAATTATTTCCCACTCTTGAGGCACAGCCCTTCAGAGTTCTCTCCCCTGTGTGCCATGAATGAGGAAGCTTTTCACTCTGGCTGGTAGGAACAGGCACTATCCCAGGCCTATGTAGATGCCAGTTGCTGTTTCCTTTTTAATCCATTTGGGTGGTTCTTTCCCAAGTCTTGAGCAGTTCCTTTACACACCTTTGCTGATCAGTCCTCAGCTGAAGACTTAAGTGAGCCACTTCGCAGACCTCTGGTGTTCTCTCTCTCTCTGTGCACCTCTTTCCTCTCTCGTGAACTTCGGCTGACTTGTTTTCTCCAGACTCTCAGCTCTATCTCCCCATTCCCTGTGCCATGTCCTGAAGTTTTCTCAAGGCAACAATTTGGGGGCAGTTGGGGGCCTCACTTGATTTGCTTCATGTCTCTCAGGGTTTACTGTCCTTTACTGCCCTTATGCACTGTCTTGAAAATCAGTTTCATATATTTTGTCTGTCTTTTGATTGTTTCCAGTGAGAAGATAAATCTGATGACCAGAAGCTAACATCTTGGGTCTTTGTTTTTTCATTTAATCATTTATTTGTAGGGGACACTGGTCTGGGCCCATGAGTGAGAACATTGGCTTGGACAGGAGTGTTGTCTAGTTAGTATTCTATTTTTTTTTTTTTTTTTTTGCGGTACGTGGGCCTTTCACTGCTGTGGCCTCTCCCGTTGCGGACCACAGGCTCCGGACGTGCAGGCTCAGCGGCCATGGCTCATGGGCCCAGCCGCTCCGTGGCATGTGGGATCTTCCCGGACTGGGGCATGAACCCGTGTCCCCTGCATCGGCAGGCGGACTCTCAACCACTGCACCACCAGGGAAACCCTAGTTAGTATTCTTGATTTTCATCTGTGATGTTCATACAATTAATTATATAAACGTAAATTTGCTGCATGATTTCTGCACTCTGGAGTCTTTGCAAGAACTTTCTGCTATCCAGCTTTTATTACAAGCTCATCATTAACAGCTAGTTTGGTCTTGTCTTACGAATACTGAGAATTGTACAGTTGATCATGTTAGCTTTTTGTTAGCTTTTTTTTTTTTTTTTTGCTCTGACCTCCAGAGAGCTCAGGCAGTCTCTTAGTCTGACTTTAATGATCGGGTAATATATTTTAAGATGTATGTCTGTGAACAAACTTTTTGCTCCAGCCTTCTCTTTTTAGCTTATTTATCCTTTCCCTTATATCCCTCTCAAAATTCTTAGTTGCAAATAAGAGAAGTCTACTCTCACTCTCCAGCTGATTCAAGCAGACAGTGTATCAGAGCAATGACTGGGGAGCACAGAGTCTCTGGGAGGGTCAGAGTCAGAGAACCAGGCTTGGAGCAGCAGCCTGACTCACACCAGGACTGGTCCAGGGGTAGACGCAGTCCCTCTGCTGGGTACTGTCAAAGGCTGGTGTTGAAACCCACATCAGAATCCAGGGACATCCCACACCTCACTAGATTCATGTCGGTCATTTCTGGTGAGTCTCACGTGAGCATCTGATGGGAGAAGTCTAGGTAGGATGCCTACAACAGAGCTGCAAGGGAGGCTCTTGCATTGGGGAGGATGGCTTTAGACCTCCCCAACACAGTAGGGGCATTCAGAGGAATTGGGCAGCTATCCACTATTGTTATTGATAGGTAGCTACTGTATCCTGATATTATTTTAAATAATATAGTCACCAGTGATCCTTTTGTGGGGGAAAGAAGGAGAGGGTTAACCCAGGCTATCAGATGAGTGTGAGCTCTCCTGTGCACAGCAGTCATGCCAGCGCACAGCCTGGTGCACCCTCCCTGGCCTCTGTGCCCCTCCGCCCTCCCACCAGAGCAGACAGCGGAGCACAGACCCTTCTTGGGCTCTCAGGGCTCTAGGCCTGTGGGGGTGGGAGTGGGAATGGGATGAAATGTTTGAAGGTTAGTGAGACCCAAGGGTCAGAGGGACTCCGCCCACAGCTGGAAATGAGCCCCTCCCTTGGTCCTTTTATCCAGCTGCATTTCAGGCTTGGTAAGCATTGTCACTCGCCTCAGACTGGAAGCAGCCCTTAAAGACCATCAAGCCTGACCTCATTGGAATAATGACCTCTTAGCTCAGTGAGCGGCAAAGGTGAGATAATATGTTGGTGGGGGAAGGGAGTGGATGACACCCCACAGCGACTGACCCAGGGCAGGCTTTCCTTGGCATCACTGGGCTCAGACAGAGCAGATGCGGACAGTTGGAGGTCAGTGGGGAAGCGAGAGCATCGGAGATGGACCAGGCTCCCAGCTGGAGCAGGAGAAAGGGCCTGGGCCGGACCAGCCCCTACCACTGTCCTGCGACCACTCCTTCCGCTTCTCCCCCCTCCTCCCTCCTCGGTTCTGTCTTCCCTGGGTCCCCGGGTGAGGCCCAGGTGACTGAGCATCCTCTGGCAGAGGGAATTAACACACTTAATTAAAGTGTCCAATTAAGAGCTTTACATATTTCTTAATTACCGCCTGAGTCTTTGGGGGGATGGTTTGAAATGGGATTTTCACGTGTTTCCTCATTTAGCCTATGGTGAGCCAGCCAGCCCCTCAGGGCTCAGGTAGGAGCTGGCAGAGCCCTGTTCTGCAGCAGCTCTTCTGAGCATGAGGTGGCAGGGTGGGGTGTGCAGCAGGAGCCCGGTGCCCAGCCCCCCACGCTTCTCCACCTTGCAGGAGGGCAGGGCTGGGTTTTCTGGTTTGTGAAAATAGAACAAAAGGAAACAAGGATCAGACAGATGAAGCTGGTGTCTCCAGCTGTTCGTCTTATCACCACAGGGCCTGGGGGCTGTGCACCTCATGGTCAGGCCAGGGATGGGGGACTTTGTAGGCAGGGAGGTGCATGGGACTGGTGGAGCCATCTCCCCAGGCCCCTGCAGGGCAGGGACACTGGACCAGGAAGGGACTGGCCTCCTTCCCAGCACTCCCCAGCATTTCCCATCTGTGTTCTGGAAACTGAGCTGGTGGGACACCTGAGTTAGCTGGGCCCATCGTAGGAATGGGTTGCTGGTCTGAGCCCTGGGGAAGCAGATTTGCCTTTTCAGCCCCGAGGGCCACCTTGTGACAGCTTCGGACCTTCTCTGACCTGGGCAGGCTGATGGGGCTATGGGCCAAGAATGCAGAGACCCTTTCCCTGGCATGGGGACTGCTTTCCTAAAAACACAAGTGTCTGAGAGGTGGGCAGCCCTCCAGGGCAGCCTAGAGATGGCAGTGAAGTCTGCTACATCTTTCCTGCCTGCCACCCTGGGCCCAGCTCTGTGACCCTGAGGAGGGCCAGGGGGGACTCCACTGACCATCCAGCAGCGCCCCTGCGCTGGTGAGGGCGGCAAACGTGAGTGAGCAGCTGGGCACAGATGGTGGGGCAAGGTTTGGGTGTGGCTCGGTGCGGGGGGACCCCAGGGGTGGGGCACACGCTGCCGGGTCTTGGCAGACCCTCTACCAAGTCTCCAGCGAACTTCTTGCGGTCTGCCTCACATATTGCCCCATTTCTGGCCCTCACGGCAGTCTTTCCACCTCCACCCTCACCCGCAGTGGAGGTGACAGGGCGGAGAGGGGTGCTTCCTGGAGCAAGACTGTGTCGGAGTGGGAGTCTGGGTGCTCACAGCCCACTCAGCTGTCAGCCTGTGGCCCGGGCCCCAGCCATGCCCGGGAACTCTCATAGGCACTGACCCCAAAGCCCTGGGAGTCTGGCTTCACGTGGCAGCCATGGTGAGATGCGGGTAAGGGACAGCTGTATGCAGAGCACACCTCAGCCTCACATCACCAGCCCCCTCTGGTCCCTCTCCTGGGAATGCTGTCCCCCTGATGCCTTGTCTTCACCAGTCAAGACCCAGCCCAAATGCCACCGCCTGCAGGATGCTTCTGCAATTCCCCAGGAGAGTGGCCTTACCTTTTTGTTGGCCTCTCGGTACCCCCTCTCAAGTTGCCTCACATCTTAGGTGTTTGCACCTGAATCTGGCTCTGCCACGGGGTGAGGGCTGCTGTAGGGCAGAAGGACATCTGCTTCTCACTATGAATTCTGGGCCTAGCCTGGGCCTAGCACAGAGTAAGCCCCCACTGGGTGTTTGTTGAATGAGTAGAGAGGCCTCACGTCCTCTGCGGCTACCTAGAAGCCACCTGAATGTACAAAAATCTATTTGCCTGGGACCTGCAACTGAGATGGGGACTGGGGCCCATGGGAGGCTGGTGGAGTGAGTGGCCCCCATCGGTGAGGTCCAGGTGGGTGCTGCTAGCTGGCTATGAAGGGCCACCTTGCACTGGTTGAACTTCCAGGGTGTGTGGAACCGAGCTCATTGGGACAGCCCACGGGTTTGCAAGACCTCTGGGCCCGAAGCTTAGATGTGGGTAAGGAAAGGACTGTTCCGTGGTGACATCATTAATGGAAAATAAGCTTAGATCCTCAGGCCATGAGGTTGCATGATTATTACCCATCATTATGTAATGATTTTTTTCTGAATGTAGTGCTGGTATTTGTGCTTTGGTCTGACAATTTTAAAGAAAGCTTTTGTGGGTGACCTGAATCCAGAGTGATGACTGGTGTTTGCTTCTTGTCCAGTTCGCTTGGGCTTAAGGAATGGCCCCATCGTGCCAGGTGTCAGGGAGGCATCCTGGGCTCTCCTCTGAGTCTGACCACTTCCTAGGTCCTGTCACTCTCCTCTGCTCTCCACTTCTCCCCAGCGCCACTGCCTATGCTTTAACTGAGATCCGCCATCCCTCGCTGGATTCCTGCCCCCAATCTGGCCCCTGTAGGCCCTTCCCCACTTAGAAGTGTAAGTTTTCTTCCTAAAGCACAGAACTGTTGCTCTGATTACCTAATACTCTATAACAAACCACTCCAAACTTAGTGGCTCAAGAGGATGAAAATATTTACTTTGCTCAGGAATCTATAATTTGGGCAGGTCCTAGCAGGGAAAGGGTGCCTCTGTTCCACTTTGATGGCTCCAAGGTTGGGGCTCGAGTCATCTGAAGGCTCACCCACCCACAGGTCTTCTGGCTGTTGGCTGCTGGCAGGAGGCCTCCGTGGAGGTTCTCCCACGTGTAGGCTGCCTTGGGCTTCCTCACAGCATGGTGGCTGGGTTGAAGGGCTAGCTTCCAGAGTGTGAGGGAGCTGGAGCATTCCAGACCGAAGCAGTGCTGCCTTTTCTAACCTCGCCTCGAGTCACACACGGTGCCATTTCTGCCACAGTCACGGGCCCACAGATTTACCTCTGGATAGAGTGTGGTACATTGTAAGAAGAGCACATGGTATGGGGCATATTTTGTGAGCCATCGTGGCCATCATGAGCTACCACACCTTTCCCACCACCTCTTTGCTTAAGACCCTTCGGGAGCTCCTGCCACCCCTGGGAGAGAATCGTGCTCCTTGGTGTGGCCACATGGCCTGGCCATCTAGCCCCTGGCCCACCGGGCTTGCCTCTATCTGTCCGTCTCTTCCCTTCCTCTACAACTGGCCCCAGAGATGGATTTTGGTTTAAATCAACTCAGTGGCCACACGTAGCTTCCTTGAACAGTGCTTGTCGTTTACCCCTCTCCTTACACACCTGGTCTGGCCCCATTTTCCCTGAGCCAAAGGACAGGGGAAATGACCTTGACCTTGTTGCCTCCCATCTCTTTGCACAAGCTTTTTATCTTCCTGACTGTGTGCATTTGCTCCTGCTGTTCTCTCCGCCCGAAATACCTGGTCTCCTCTGACCCCCGCTTCCCACAGTTCAACAGCTGCCCTTGCAGCCTTCCTGATGCCCAGCCCCCTGAGCCCCCGCCCTTTGTGATCTCCTGCTTTGCTGCTGGTCAGACCTTCCCATGAACCAGCGCAATGTCATTCATGAGGTGAGGTCGTTGGCGTCATATCTGGTTTTATATGTCAGCTCCGCAGCTTCCCAGCCGTGTGACCTTGGGGATACGAACCACCTCACTGGATCATGATGAGGATTAATGAGGAAACCTAAGAATTTCTTGTCTGGTGCTGAGCAGAATCCCAGTAAGAGTTAGTGCTTCCATTCCTTCTCTCTAGAGGCTCCTAATAAGTGCTCAGGAATGCATTGTCTCACCCTCGTTTGGGTGAAAGAGGGAAAATGTCTCCCTGCTTAATCATGTGGGATTAAACCACCAGAAGATTATAAGCATATTGCTGAGCCATGAGCAGAGAGAGTAAAGCTCAATAATGGTTGCCTGCTTATTTTTAATAAAATCCTTCCCATAGAGCTGAATCTCTGCCCTGGGAAGGAGCTCCACGTTGCTGCAGTGGTGTCAGAGAGCAGTTGTTAGAAGGGCAGTGGGACAGTATGACCTTGAGAACAGGGCTGTGTGGGAGGACGGCCCTCCCAAAGGCTGCAAGGGGCCTCAGGAGGGCAGGGGGCCTCAGGGGGAGGGTCTCCCACCCCTCCCCCCGCCCAACCCTGTCCGAGCTGCTTGAATGCGCTGTCCTCTTGGACCTCCCCTTGGCTGGCCCAGTGGTGGTGCCCTGTCAGTTGACAGCTCCAGCTGTCGCGCTGCTCTTTGCGGTGAGACGAGAGTAGCCAGGTAGGTGGGCTGTGCAGGCTCTTCATACCCAGGTTCCAGCACCTTACACCCAGAGCAGTTGTTGAGGGTGGCGTGTGGGGTCAGGAAGTGCGTGGGGCGGCCCCTTTACGCAGCCAGCTCCTTTACGTGATGCCAGGGCAGCAGTGGGCGAGGGGCTCCTTTGTAAAGCTCTGCCTCAGGGCCCTAGGGACAAAGCATGGAGGCACCTTTCCTGCTGTTGGTGCTGCCTAGCATTGCCTGGGCTCTGCTCTGAGGGCTGGTTGGTCCCCTGCAGGCTGGTGAGCCCCACCCTGGAGCCCTGGGGCCATGGGTCAGGGTGGAGGCCTGGCTCAAGTTGGGGCCGGGGCAGGACACACCAGCCATGGTGTTGAGGCACACTTGCCTGCAGTAAAGGGTGCACACTGAGGCCGCGGGGAGGGTGAGCAGTTAGAGGCCTCTAAGGAGGGAGGCCAAGCTGACAGGTTCAGACAGGGTCTGAGCCATGTTGTCCTGGCAGCCATGGAAAGAATATGGGTGGTCTTGGGGAAGCTCTGAGGCAGGGAGGAGGAGGGCTTCTGCTCTGAGAAATGAGAAAAACCACCTAGAAGAGTGGGAAGAAATCATCCCCTTTTGATAACGAGGCTGTCATTCAGTCCAGGCCTCAGTTGGTGTGCTGGGCCCCAGGTGTCCTAACCCATCCACCCTTGCTTTGCTGAGCCCTCCGTTTGCCCAACCTGTGCCTGAATTCCCAGTTTCTGGCCTTGCAGGTTGGGTCAAGCACTGCCTGAGTAGGGAGAGGCCCTGCCTCCAGCCCATCCCAAGAAAAAGGTGCCTTGACTTGGCAAGGCTATTCCCGGAGCTCCGTGACATCTACAGTGGTGGCAATAATGACCCAGCAGAATCCTGAAGCCCAGCATGACCCAAAGACGCTGAGGAGCGTCAGGGATAGGAGCTCAGTCCCTGGGCCGACCACCTTATCCTGGCCCTGCTCGGCTCTGGCCCTAGGCAAGGAGCTGTCAGCTCGTTTCCCCTTGTATAAAATGGGGGTGCATGAGTACCTGCTTCAGGGTTGGGGACTAACCAGGGTGGTCTTAAGGGCTTAGTACAGCGTAGCTGCAAACACAGAAGTCCTGCAAGCTTCAGGTAGGCGGGTGTCCCGTCTCCTCTGTTTACTGCTGTCGTGTAAATCTGTGGCTGGCACAGCCTTGGGGTGTGCCTGACGCACTCTGTAAATACAGGGTTCAGGTGTTGCCTGTTACGGTGACTGTGAGAAAGCTCAGAAAATATTGGCACTGGCCAGGACCCCACACCTAAAAGTTCCTCCTGCACAGTCCCAGGACACTACTTGTTTCTTTGGCATTTTCTCCTCCCGCCTAGCAGTCGCCCTGCAAGCCACTGTGAAGCCACTGGCAGTGGCTGGCGCCCCAAGAAGGGGAACTTGGCAGAGAAGCCTTGCAGGGCTTTCTGATCTCTCAGCTCCTCCGTGAACCTCCTGTTCCTTTAGTGGCTTTTGGGGATTCCGCTGTCTCTCCTCCCTGCCTGCTCAGCTGCCCCAGGGGAGAGCCCGCTGGAGAAGAGGACCATGTCCCTTTCGCCAAGGTGTGAGGTGCTGTGTGTCACCACAGAGGGGAGCTACCAGTGGGCCCTGCAGTACCTCTCTTCCCGAGGAGGAAGGAACTTTCCATTGTCTCTTGGAAAAGGAGGATGCCGTGCGCTCCCTGATTTCATCCTCCTCCTGCTGGCTCGGGTTGCTCCACTTTTCACTCTGTGGTCGGTCCCCCCTCAGCAGTTCCCAGCCAGGCCTTTCTGTGGCCTCAGAGCCTCAGAGCCAATCCTCCAGGTGTGGGAAGCCCCCACTTCTCACCTTTGTGTGAGTTTGAGTGGAGATTTAAAGCAATTGGAAAGTACTTTACAGATTTAACTTTTATTAGAAGCTCAAAGGGCAGTTTCCAGGTAAACTTACAAGTGATCCTGGGTGTATTACTGCTCACCCCAGAGATACTGAGAAGAGAAACGAGGCTATTCTGACACCAGCGGGTGTACTGCAGTTCAGTCCTGGTGCTACCCACTCTGAGCTGGTGTCAGGCTGCCCAGGCTTAAGGGCACAGTCCCCAACTAGATTGCCACCCACCTTAGACGCAAGCTGTAAGTGGGGTCCCCAGGAGCAGTCGCACTTCTGACCAGCTGGCTGCAAATCTGGGGGTGCCCATGACCCTCCTCAGGTTCCATAATTCACCAGAATAACTCACAGAACTCAGGAAAGCACTCTACTTACAATTACAGTTTTAATATGAAAGATACAAATCAGGAACAGCCCAATGAAGAGACGCGAAGGGTGAGGTCTGGGAGGGCCTGGAACCGAGCAGTGTGTCTTCTCCCCGGGGAAGACAATTGCCCTTCCCTTACAAGTGCTGGCTGTTGGGAGAGGATTGCACTCACCTGGTGCACTACTGAGGCTTCCGAACTGGAAAAGGACTTTTCCCAGAGGAACCCCATTGGGTTGCCCTGCTCTGTCCAGGCAGTGACCAGCCACCCTTCCAGGCCCAGCCTGTGGACATCCCGTCCAAGAATCGGGGAGAGGTGGAATGAGAGTTCTTGGGCGCTGGCTGTCTTGCGTTCCCTGCCAGAGTTATCTGTCTTCAGCAGCCCGGAGCACAAAGAGCTCTGAGCCAAGCTCAGCTGGTCCGGTCCCCCTCTGAGCCTCCCAGGGCCATGGCAGAGACTCGGTGGGACGGAGTAGCACTCCAGGCTGGGCCTGACCTAACAAATATTCCTATCGCCCTTCCTTCCCACCCAGATGCTCACAAATGCTGCAGCAGGCATTTCCGCCACAGCCAGGCCTCAGGGGACCTGCACAGGGTTAGGTCAGAAGCCAAACGCTGCAATTTGGGAAATTAGCAGCATTTATGGGATTCCCAAGAGACTTCCTGGTTCTTTTAGCCATACCAGTGGTTCTCCGTTGGAGGTGTTACTGCCCCGTAGAGGGCATTTGCAAATGTGCAGGGGAGTTCAGGCTTGTTACGGTGATGGGGGATCCTGAAGGCATTTACCCAGCAAGGTCCGGGGATGCTAAACATCCTGCGAGGAGCTGGACAGTCAGGCACACGTTATGAAAAATAGTTCTGCCCAAGAGAGACACTGGGGAGTCATTTACTTCCCCTGCCCTCTGGTTCCTTGGAAAGCCACGTTCCTCATCAGTGCCCAGGCTGAAATAAAGGAGCATGTCTCCATCCTAGCCTGTGACCAAGGGCAAGGCAGTATTTCCAGGTGAGCATGGGCCCATGTGACAGAAGCATCTTGTAATGCACACACTTGCTCTGATTCTTCATGTATGGCTCTTGCATCAGTTGGGCTCTTATGGGTCAAGGAAGACTTGGATTTGGGTGGTAAGAGTTCACCGGGCGGGGGATGCCTCCTCCTTGGTGCCTGGCAGGAACGCCACTGCAGCCCACCCAGTGTAGACTCGGCTGCCTCACCTCAATGTCCCTCTCTGGGGGTCCCACCTCCCACTTCTGTTTCTGCATCTCATCTTTTTCTCTGGGCTTTTTTGTTTCATTATCTGTTTTGTCACATGAAATGTGTTTAGAGGAGCCTAGCTTGGATCACGGCTAAACCCCTCTCTTCTTGTTGTTTTACAGTCGGGAAGACGTCTCTGATCACGCGGTTCATGTATGACAGCTTCGACAACACGTACCAGGTGAGTTCCTGGGCCCCTGCCCCCCACCAAGCCCCGCAGTGTTTGCAGCCTTGACAGCCACCTGGACACCATGCCAGCCTCCCTCCCAGGGTTGCTGATGCTAGGATGAGAGTGGGGCATTCCTGGGACCTAGGGCATCCATCTTGCCTTGGAGGAGCTTCCCATCTGCACACTGGTCCCAGCCCGGTAAAGACCCTGGGCCCTTCTGAAGATCCAAACCTCAATAAGGGAAATGTTTCCAGTAGAGAAAGGACACCTTTCAGTCTGTGTTCTCTTGCCCCCCATGGCAGGTCTAAACCATGACAGTGTTTGGTTTCTTGGGGGCATCACCATGTGGAGGAGGATGGGCAAGAAGCAAAATGAGGGACGTGAAAGAGCAGTAAGAGAACTTGCTCCTCCAGCGTGGCTGTGTGCTGGACCTTCGTGAGTGCGTACACATGCACACACACACCCGCACACACACACACATGCGCACACACGTGCACACACACGCCCCCGCCACACACCCGCACACACACGCCCCCACGCCCCACGCCCCCCCCACGCACACACACGCATACACACACACATACATGCACACACATACACATGTACACACGCACACACCCCCCACGCCCCCCGCACACACGCACACACCCCCACACACACACGGTTGCTGGGACACTTCCTTCCCTGGAGAGGCTGGTGTGATGGGCCTGCACTGCTCTACATGGGCAGGAGGCTGGATAGAGTGACCTGTGTGCTCCTGGCTCTCAAGGGTGGTCTGGAATCAACCAGAGGTGGCTCCACGTAGCCTAAGGCTGAGCTCTTGAACGTCAGTAACATTTCACTTTCCTGTCACCGCTGATGAGCAAATGAAGTGAATTTCCCTTGCAACTAAAGCTGTTATCACAAGGCACCAAACTTAATCATTTCAACTATTTTTAAGAAAAAATATATTGTTTTCTTCCTTAAGACAGACACAAATAATAATTCAGTTTTCTAAGCCAGTGGGTTCTGTGAGATAGTAGTTCCAAGGGATGTTACTGGATGTTAGTTCCAGTAGGTGTTATTTGAGGGAAAAAAGACAGGGAGAAGGGTTCGGGGCTTAGGGAACACTGGTGAACGAAAGTAAATCTACTTTTCTACTGCAGGACTTCTCAGGGTCTTTTACTACATCAGTGTATGGTTTTGATTTGCTGAAAGAGAGATGGAGTGTGCAGGATCTCCCAGATGTATTTGGTCATGGAATCCTTTTGTCATCGAGTCCTCAAAGGATAAATATTTACAGAACACACCGGGGACTGCTGTGCTAAGAGGCCTCCCACATCCCGGGACCTACAGAGCCTGCAGAGCACAGCCCACCGCAGATGACAGTTCTGTGTCTACTCTTTAGTCTGTCTGTCTCACTCTGGACCAGTCAGCACCTTTGCCTCATACACAGCTCCTTTCTCTGCCTCCCTCTAAATCCCTACTTTTCCTCTGCTGTCATCTGAAATACCAGATAACTAGTGGACTTGGTAAGAATTGACTGAAGGGTAAGGACATGGGGGCCCTGAGTGATGTACACAGCCTTGGACATCTGCTCTGGGATGATTATCTCAGCCACACTTTGTCTTGCTTGGTACAGGCCAGGCTCTGTACCACGGCAGGCTTGCAGAGCCCTCTCCTCTCTGCAAGGGGAGTCCTACTGCGTCGCTTTGCATCCGAATCACAGCTCTAACTTCAGTTCTTAAGTCTGACTTGGTATTTGCAGATTTGTGTGTGTATTCATGTGCATGTGTGTGTGTGTCAGTGAATGATCTCACAGATATTGTTTTGATTATTTGATTTTTCAAATATTAAGTTACTTATAATACTTCTTGTTGATGTCCCATTGATAATAAGTGATGCCCTTGGCTGGCTGGTGTTCTTGGCAGTGGTGGGCAGTAGAGATGGCCTCAGAGCCTTTGCAGTGGTCTTCACTGGTGTGGATCAAAGCCTCAACTCCTCCCCATGTCGTTTGAGTCTCCAGTGTCACCTCCTATGGCCCACTGCGTGTCCCATATCCCGTGGTCCAGCGGGCCTCCCTGCTTGCTGCTCCCCACTCAGTGACACTGTCCCACTTCCATGCCTTGGCTCATGGTGTCACCTCTGCTGGAACGCCCTTCCCTCTTCTCTCCTCTGCTGTGGAAAATTCCTCTGACTCATCAAGGCTCAGAGCACATGTTTGTCTGTGGTCAGGACCCTCCTCATGCTCTGCACCCCTCCACGGCTCCATCTTCCCTAGCACACTGTCCTCAGGGCTCCTTTGGCCTCCAGCCCTACAGGAACTCCTACTGCTCTGGCTGCCGGATGGACTCTCAGCTTGGCTGAGGCCAGGACCCCTCGGATCCACCTCTGCATTCATGGGTCCAGAGCAGGGCCTGCCCACAGCTGGTGTCAGCTGGTGTCAGAATCCACCACAGTGGCTTCAAGAGGCTCTGTCTGCCTTGGTTTTTAGACTCCATCTGACTGAGCGGCCACAGTGGCCCAGTGTCAATGTCCAGTGTCCTGGCAAAAAGTGAAGAAAGCCCAAGTCCCTCCCCACTGCAGGCTTTTCTGACTTTTTTTTTGGCTGCAGGTAGAATTTCTCTCCCAATACCCTCTAAGATGGTAGTTAGGCTGGGAGGCTGGGGCTCCAGTTGTGTGCGCACACAGGCCCATTTTCATGAACTCTCTGGAGATGGAGAGGGGGAAATGTTACTTTTTCTTAACATGGTGGCAGAGGCACTTGGGAAGTAGACAAGATGCCCGAGGGCCCCGGGGGATGTTCCCAGTTGTGCCCCCATAGGCTGACCACTCCCCAGCACTGCCCACAAATACCCTGTGTACCAACCAGTACAGCCCAGCAGAGCGCGCCTGTCCCCGCCTTGATTGGCTGAGGTGCCCAGAAAGTTCCCAGGGCAGATCCACCGCTCCACCCCTCCCATCCTTATGTGTGTCTCTGGCTCTGTCTCCCGCCCCTTCCCCTATTCACTTATTCTGACAACGGATGTTTGTCAAGTGCTTACTCTGTTTGCAGAGAAGTGGGAGAAAATGACCTGGCCACAGAATCTGGCCCTGCCCTGAGCCGGGCATGGAGGGTAGAGGAGGTTCAACCTCATCCTGGGTGGCAGCGGTAGAGGAGGTTCAACCTCATCCTGGGTGGCAGCGAGTCCTCCCTCTGTCTGGGGCTGAACATGCCCGAGGCCCCAAGGAGCTGGCATGAGGACCTGGGCACGCAGAGCGCAGTTCCCCGCCAGACCTCTCCGGGGTCCTGTCCGCCTGGCAGGCCCAGGGGAGATGCTGCCTTGTTGACCTGTGGCCTTGGGAGAGCAGGTCTCCTGCCGCCTCCTGTGTGGCATTTCCCCTGCACACACGTGTACCTTGTTCTCCTCTTGACATGTGCATTCCCCAGCCTCTCACCACCCACCTGTCACCCCATCTAAATCCACTCACTTAAAGAAGCAAAAAGTCAAGACTTACAGCCTGGTGAGATTCGCGTCTGCAACAATTCTCTTGTATAAAATCCCAACTAAAAAATGTCTTTCAAAATGTACTAAGAAGAAACCCCTGGTACCTGCGCCATGATGAGATGTGGCCCTCTCTGTGGGCCAGACCCCCTTTCCCCTCCCAGTGTCCAGTGAAACCCACCTGTGGGCCTGGCCCTTGGTCCACCTGTTTGAAACCTGCACTAGAACCAGAATGGGAGGTTTCAGCCCCCCAGGTGGTGGCTGTGGGTGAGAGGGGAGAATCTGGGAGCAGCCCTCTTCCTGGGGTTTCTCGTGGGTCCCCCATCTTGGCTGCACGTTAGCATTACCTACTGGGGGAATGACTGGAGATGCACAGGCTGGGTCAGGCATTAGCATTTTTAAATCTCAGAGGTGACTGAGATGAACTGATAACCAAGGCTGGAGCCCCCGGCCTGTCCCTAGACCTCCCACCACAGCACAAGTTAGGAAAGCAGCCAGTGGGTCCCGGCCCGCTGGGGCTTACCTAGATGCTCCTGGGAGTGTCTCTGGAGGACTGCACTGGAGCAGTCCCTGGGTCCCACGGTGCCTCCGGGAAGGGGACAGCATGGCTGTGTCCACTGTGCCCTCACATGCCGAGGGACTGCCTGAGTTGCTGTTAGCCCCTCAGTGATCTGGGGGCTTTTCTCTCTCCCCGCTAGCTGTGTATTAGTTTCCTGGGACTGCTATAGCAAATTGCCACAAACCAAGTGGCTGAAAACAACAGAAGTTTATTCTCTCACAATTCCAGAGGTTAGAAGTCTGGAATCAGCAGAGCCACGCTCTCTCCAAAGGCCTAGGAGAGAATCCTTCCTACCACTTCCAGTCATTGGATTTAGGGCCCACCCTAAATCGTGGATGATTTTTCATCCTGAAACCCTTGACTAATTACATTCACAAAGACCCTCTTTCCAAATAAGGTCACATTCTGAGATTCCAGATGGACAGAATTTGGGAAGAGGACACTCTTCAACCCACTACACAGTGTCCCAGCACCTCCCAGTCTGATCCCATTGGGGACCCCTCCAGGCTCCAGGCCCCTCTGGCGCTTCACGTGCTACTGGCCCAGCATCTGACCTGGGGAAGCCATTTCCCCAGGAGCCTATCTGGCAGCAAGTCTTTTTGTTCTTACAGGGCTTTTCAGAATGATCAGATGTTTCTTTATGTAACATTTGTAAGTTGATTTAATAAAGTAAATAGGTTCACTGGGGCCTGGTCATTGACGCCATGGAGCTGCCCATCTGGCTGCTCAGCAGCCCCCAAACCAGCGCCTGCCCCACCCCGACAATTCACCCCTGCAGCACGGGCGGCCTTTCAGGGGAGCCGAGCTCCCGCTGGGTCCCACAGCAGCACATCCCAGGTGCTCAGGGAGGGGGCGTTTGTGATGACCATGGTATGTGAGGGGTCGTCCGCGTGGGGCTGGACGCTTTGAAGCCTCTCTTTCTGGGGCAGCGAGTTCTGCTAATGCTTGTCCAACCAGACTCAGGAAGGTGGTCTGGAGGCTGCCAGGCTTGGGCAGCCAAGCCCCACACCTAAAGTGTCTCCACATCGCCTTCACTGGTGGGCCTGAAGTGGGCCACAGTGAGGAAGAAGGACCTGGGGATGGGTCAAGCCACAATGTCCTCCTTGGACACCCAGCCTCACACTCATGGGCGCTGCTCTCTGACCCCCTCCCCTGCCGGGGCCAGGGAAAAGGAAAGGCCTGGGGACTTGGCGGTAGGTTGCTGATGGCACTGAGCACCTTTCTGTCAGGGGGTCACTGTGAGGAGATGAGTGAGCCCACACAGAGCCCACAGCAGCCAAGAGAGACCAGGAGACAGGGTTCCCTCTGATAGGTGGGGAGGGGCCCGGGGCTCCACCTTGAAGAGGAGGTGCAGCCAGTCAGACGAGTGGATGGGTCAGCACACAGGGTCCAGGGGAGATGGCTTTTGTGGCCACAGCATGGAGCACTAGGTCAGCAAGAGGCAGGAGGTTCAGAGGAGCCACATGGCGTGCTGCAAGGGCACCGGGCAAGGCAGCTGGGCCCTTGGCCTACGGGGTGCACGGCACAGCATCTGTCCCATCTGCCAGGGTGTGTGTGCACATCGTACTGTGCTGGGCACCCAGCTCTGAGGGCAAGGTCCAGTTGTGGGGTGGCCAGGCTGCAGCTCTGCAAGGACAGATCCTGGGCGGTGGGCGGGTAGAGGTGAGGGGGTGGGCCTCACGTGGCCGCCCTACCCCCCCCGGGGAGCATGGTCTGCGGCTGGAGTGCTGACATGGGGCTGAGGCTCACGTCGTAACCAACACTGCTGTCGTCGTCCAGGTACTTCCCTGCTCATCCTCCCATTCTCTCATCCTACATTAATGCGTGAAGCTCGTCAAGAGTGTTGTGGTCCTTGGGGGCGTGGAGCTTCAGACAAGGCAGGGATCAGTGGCTGTTCTAGTGGGTGTGGAAGACTTCCTGGAGGAGAGGGTGGGAGCTGAGTGAGAAAGGGCAGGGAGGATCTGATGCCACTGTGTGGGAGGGAGGATTAGTACGCTGGAGGAGAAGCCTTGGTGGGGGCCCCAGGTGCAATGATCCAGTGCTGCGCATGCGTGGGGGGCGGTGCCGGGGCGGGCTCTGCCTTTTTGGAGTGGAGGGTCCTAGCGGGCCTGTGGATGGGCTACTGGCTGAGCTGCCTTTTGACTTTCACGGCCTTAGGCACTTTTGCCTTCCAGGGCACTTTGCTCCTTCCTTAATTAAAAAGATATATATATATATATACACACAAATATATATAAGGTATGTAAATTATATTTTATAACTATTGTTATAAAGATGAAGACAATACAGGCTGGATTCATTATTATATGTCATTATTATTATATTCATTTTTTTCTTTTGATTTTAAAAGAAATTAAAATTTAAAAAGTTAAAAAAAAAGAACACAGGGCTTCCCTGGTGGCGCAGTGGTTGGGGGTCAGCCTGCCGATGCAGGGGACACGGGTGCATGCCCCCGTCCGGGAGGATCCCACGTGCCATGGAGCGGCTGGGCCCGTGAGCCGTGGCCGCTGAGCCTGTGCGTCTGGAGCCTGTGCTCCGCAACAGGAGAGGCCACAACAGTGAGAGGCCTGCGTACCACAAAAAAAACCCCACATTTTTCTGGGCCTCTAAAAGTACTGTGGGTTCCAGGGTCTGTGCCTGCTGTCCCAGCGGGTAAGTGGGCCTAGTTGATGAGGCTGTGGAGGCCCTAGGAACTCAGCGGGGCTTGGGCTTACAGGGCAGGGAATGGAGAGCTATTGTGGTTCCTACGGTGGGCACCGATGGGATCAAAGACACCAGAGTTTGCAGGAGACAGGCCTGTGCGCCCCGGCCAGGGCAGGGATGGCAGTTGCAGCAGGGCTCGCGGACTTGGATGCAGCTCTGTGAGTGGAAGGGCGGAGCATGGGAGGGAGGAACGTCACTGAGCAGTCATGTAGGGCTGCGTGGGATGTGAGTGAGGGGCCTGGGCCAAGCCTGGGCCTAGACACACAGGACAGTGGGAGGGGCGAGTGGACAGAGTAGGCCTGTGGGGTGCAGAAGAGGGAGAGGAGTGGGCCCTGGGTTTCTGTCCAGACACCCCAGAAGAATATCGGTGCCATCAACGCAAAGCAAAATGAAAAGTTGGGTGGGAAGTGATAGTGGAACAGTCAAGTGAAGATGTTTGAAAGTGGCTGTTATGTGGGTGGGCCCAGGAGACGCTGGAAGGATCTGGATTCCTGAAGTCCCAAGAGCTACTGAGTTTTCTGGGTCAGACTGTAGAGAGCAGGTGGAAGGCCAGGAGGAGGGGCCTTTCCCCATAGAATCCAAGATGCCACGTATCCCCAGGTGGTGTCCAGGTAACCACCCGGCACCTGGAGAGACAGGGGCAGAATCCTCCACCCCTGTCGAGGTGGTCAGAGTGGGGTCACACAGAGGAGAAAGAGTCAGCACATCCTCTTACATCAACTCTTTCTTTCTCCTCCAAAACAATGCTGCATGCAGATGCCTGGGTTCAAATTCCACCTCTGTCACTTAGCTGAGAGATTCTGGGCCAGCATCCCAGTTTCTTAGTATTGCATTTTTTAACCTGGAAATTATTTGGATGGCATTTAACCCCTGCATCACCTAGATCAGTGGCCTCAAACTTTAGCAGTAGGGTTGTGGTTAATTTGTATTTAAACCATAGCTCATGCAGGTCTGAAAGCCTGGATGATGGAAAATTATAGGCCAGAAATACTGTTGATACAAATGTGCATTACCATGCTCTATATAGAGAGCAAAGCAAACCAACAACTCCACAACAAACTAAGTTGGTAATGATGAAGTGAAGCTAACAATAACTTACTAACATAGTGTTTTCATGGGAAACTGTGGGCCTCCCAACCATGCTTGCCTGTGCAGAGCTCTGGCACTCTGCCAGATGCTGCCAGGGCCCCAGACTTCTGGCAGAACACTGGACTCCGTCTTTGGTTAGCTCTAGCAACACGATGATTTTATCATATTAATGCAGTAGAGTTCCACCTTTTGCAAACATTAGGTTCTGTGGTCAAAATGTGACGTGACACTCTTACATAGTGAAATGCCCCTGAATGCCAGGCGGCTTGGCAAGATGACCTTGCCCTCAGACACACACTTGGGCACCACCAGTCACCCAGGTGCTCCTTTTGGACGTTTACCTGGGACTGGTCTGAGGGCAGACTTGCTGTAACATCTTTTCTTTCCCTCCCTCCTCTCCCCTGCGCTTCTCTCGCTCTTTTGTCAAGCATATTGCAAATTAGGTATGAAGTCAGCCTCTAGTAGAGGAACCTGACTAACCTGGCTTAAACAAGGAAGGGCTTTGGTTTTTCAGGTGCGAGAAGTCACGGTAGGACTTGAGGTGGCCCAGCTGCCCAGTGACGCCATCAGGCAGGTCCCAGACCCCTGCTGTCATTCTATTCTGCCTTCTTGTTCTGTGGGTTATCTTCATGCAGCCTGGCTCCATAGGTCACCTCTGCATTCAAGGCAGAAAAAGATAGCAAGAGCTTCCCTAGAATCCCCTCCCCCTCCAGCAGACTGCAGCTTATGTCGTATTGGCGAGAACTGAGTCACATGATCACCATTATCCTTTAGAGAGGCTGGGAAAGCAGCATTTCACTTTTACAGTTTCCAGGCTGGCAAGGGAGTAGGAGGTTGCCAGTTGGTATTGGGGGAGTCCAATAGCACCTGCTAGTGTTCATAAGTGAAGTGGCCCCATCATGGACTCTGACCCAGGTTTTAGTAACCCTTCCTAATTCACTTCATAGGTTACTCATAGATAGCTCTTAGATGCCCTCAAAAGTCCATCCCCCAGAACATCTTTCTCCCTAAGAGATGAGGAGAGGGCTGATGCATTGCATCCATTTGTGAGCCTGTGGGAGACCTCCACGGAGCTTCAGGCCACACATCCCTGGGCATCTGTGTGGCTTCTGGAAGGATTGACTAATTTTGATGACATTTCACCCCTTGTTTAAAGTTGTAAGGTGCATATTGTTTGGTTGATGTTTCAGAGCACAGTCGGGAAATAAAAGAGCAATTGATAAATATTTGTATTGGGTGGTGACTGGCATAAGCCACTCCCCATTGGGAGGAAAGTGGCCACAGGGACTGTGTAGACTTTAAGACTGAGGTGTCTGAAAGAATCCAGGTACCTGCGCTGTGGCCTCCCAGCCAGCCGCCCCTCCTCCGCAGCACTTGGTTGAGCTGCTGGCAAGGCCAGACCGTGCCCAGCGTGTTTCCCAGAGGCTGCTGTCTCCTTCCCTTACAGCATCCACTTGCTGGTCTGAATCCGTAAGTTTTGCCAGCTTCATTTTGCATGCTTATTTGCATGTCTTTACCGATACTCTCATCTGATGGTTGGTGGTGCAGAGCACAAACAGCAGCTTCATTGTCAAGGGCTTGTCATGCCCAGCTGCTTTCTGCCACTTGGGGATGCTTCCCCAGCCACGGGCCAAGGCCTGGCCAAGGCTAAAAGAAGACACAAATACATTCCTTTTCATGATCTCTCTTCCAGAGAAGAGTCTTGAGTCAATTCATGCAAATTACCATGCAAATTTCCACAGCACACTTTATTACTGTGTCTTGTCAGAATGTGGATGCAAAATTACATTTCATAATAAATGCACGTAGCAAAAACGATTTCAACAAGTGCCTCAGGAAACATCTCTTTCCTCGGGCATATGCTGGGCCAATGGGAGCTTTTGTGTAGAGGGAGGCGTGTAACGCACCATCATTCTGAACTGTGTGTCTGAGCCCCTGTTAACACTGGTTAATACCACATTCAGAAGAAGATAAATGTGGACGCAGCTATGAAATCTGTCCTTGTTAAGGTTCCGCCTGTTTTGTATAAAGTGAAGTGCCTGCCATTTTTCATAAGCAGTACAGTTGGCAAGTACAGCAATATTAAAGGAATAAATAAGCATTGCCAGGTTTGGGGTGATCTAACCACAGCAGGATGCAGTCCAGCCTCCTCGGAGGGTCATCGAGCCCATCGAGCCCAGGAGGCTCACCCAACACAGTCGAGGAGGGAAGGGGAGGATCGTGGGGGTCATGTACTGGTAGGAGAGTCTCAGAGTCAAGCCTGCTGCTCTTGTTGTCTTGATACCCTCTTTACATCCTTGTGGAAAAGTTTCCAGCAAGAATAATTTACTGCATACCTCATAAGAGGATATGGAATACAGAAAATGAATGCTGTGGCCAAGCCTCCACGGTTCGTTTAGAACCCAGCTCTTTGAGGGCCAGCCTTTCCTGAAGCTCTGAGAACACTCATTTATTGGGATGTGAATACAGATTACAAGCACAAAGGTTCCCAGGACCAAGTCTCTACAGCATCTTTTGGAAATCCCTCAGTCAGCTGGTCAGTCCTCATTTTGTTTGCGCAGAGTACCTTCATGCAGTCTAACTCATTTGATCCAAGAGTCCTTGAAGGAAGCTGTGATTATCCCCATTTTAGAGATAAGAAGCTGAGGGCCAGAGAGGCTGTCATTTTTCCAGGATACTCCCAACACAGTGTTCTTCCAAGCCCATTATACAGCATTCAGAGCCTGCCAAGGCGCTGACAGAGGTCCCTGAAAATGGACCAGGGCCCTCTGGGCACATGACCCCACCCAGGTCCATTTGGGTGGGGCACTCTGCTAGGTGCATGCCAGATCCTCGAGGCCTGGCCATGCACTGCTCTAGGAGGCACTGACAGGGAGCCTAGGTTTGCTGGCAGAAATCTGTCCCCCTCCCCCATGGGGGCTTCTGGTCACCTCAGCCTCTTAGCCTCCTGGCCTCACCAGGGCTGTGTGCATACATTGATCTGGGCTTTACCTTCAAAGGAGAAATGACTCCCTCCCCACCACACACTCATACCCACACAAGCCTCTTACACCTACTACCTTCCACATGCAGATACACAGTTGCATGCACACTTGTGTATCTCCATTCATCATGTGTGTACTCACATACACTCATAACCACATTCCCATCAATACACTCACACACTGTATGACCTGTGCTGACCTTTGAGAGGGAATGGAGGTTGTGGCCTACGTGGGTATTGTTCTTTTTGTCTGGTGTCCCCATATTATCCTTTCAGATAATTTCTATTGATCTGTTTTCAAGTTCACTGTTTCATCTGTCATTTGCTGTCTTCTGTTAAGCATTTAAAAATTTCAGATATTGTATTTTTAGTTCTAAATTTATATTTGCTTCTTTATAGTTTCTCTGCTGAGATGCACAGATTAAAATCTGTGTCTTCATTGTGAGCATGTTTTCTTTATATGTTTGAGCATAATTGTATTAGATGCCGAAAAATGCTTGCTACTTTCAACATCTGGGTCACCTCGGGGCTGGTCTCCATTTATTCTTTTTTTTTCTTAAATATGGCTTTTAGTTCATATGTATAGTAATTTTGAGTTGTATACTACACATTGTGATCAAGACTATGGATTCTGCTTGTTCCTTTGGAATAGTACTTGTTGAACCCAAATTCTCAATTCTCTCCCCCATGGTAGGCAGCAACTTAAAGTTCTGTTCAGCTTTGTTTGTTTGGTTTTCAGTCTTAGGCTACTTGTGGTCTCTTTGGGCCAGAGATTTGGGTAGCATTTACATGCAGAATTTGGGATTTCTCATCTCCAGGATTTTCCACATTTTCCAGCTGCTGTGATAGTTTTATGATCTGCCCTCTCATTTTTAACCAGTAAGACTATGGGGTTCTCGCCAAGTTGTAGCTACCCCTCAGCTCCAGCCAGGGCTGCCTTTAGGTGAATGAACAGTCATAAAAACAGGAGCCTTGCCCAGGGCCATTCTCTTCTTTTAAGTGTTGACTCCCCTCTAGATTCTACCTGCTTTTGTCACTTTCTAGTGCCTTCAGTTAGTTGTTTTTTACATTCTGCTCAGAATTTATAATTGTAATCTGTAAGAGGGTTGGTTCTGATTACCAAAATCGGAACACCCCCATTCCCTCCATCTGGGATTTACTCCCTGTACTTCCCATCCTCTACTATTTCCCCATCTTCACCTGCTGGAAAGTTAGTATTCACTCAAGGACTGGCATAGTTGCCCTGCCTTTCCTCAAGAAATCAATCAGAAGAAAGGTCCGCCTCCTCTTAGAGACCCTCTAACTACAATAGTCCTACCCATCTGTCAGGGACCATAGTTCTGTGTGCTAATCTTAGCTCCTCCACAAGTTTGGAAGTTCAAGGCTGAATCGTGAACTGTGAATAGGTGTTAGCCATATGGAGGAGCATTCCACGGGAGGGAACAACTCCTTATAGGCTGGGACCAGGGCTTATTTTGGTCTAACACATAGTAAACACTCAAGAGTGAATAAGTGAATGAGTACTACTTACTTACACCATATGCCAGAAAGGAGCTGCCCAGGAAAGACTGTGACCACCTTCTCCCTGCAGATCTGGCCTGTCTGGGAGCAATGGGCTCCAGCTGGCAGTAGTGTAGGGCCAACTGCTTATGCCTTGTGTCCGGAAAAATAAATGATGCCAAGGAGCTAGAAAATTTCTGGTAACCAAGGCCATCTTAAAAGTTCTTGTTTCTGTTCTGCCCTTAGAGAGCCGACTTTTTTTGTTGTTGTTAAAATGCAAATGAACTTCCTCTTAATGTGGACTCTACCGACCGAGCTGTTATGGCTAATGACCATAGATTCTGACAGGAGGGAGCCAGAAAGGATGTGACCCACACACACACACACTCAGTGACAGCTTCAGAAATGAAGGGACTTCAGGAAGCAGAGGGAATACAGCTCAACAGTCAGGAGCAGGGGCTTTGCAGTCAGGGAGACCCGGGTTCTAATCCTGCCTCTGCCACCCCCACCTGTATGACCTAAGTTCAGAGTGAGCCTTGGTTTTTTCATCCGTGATTAGCCCCTTCTGCAGGCATGGGCATCTCCCTGTCTCTCGCCCCAGGCAAGGAATCTGCCCCTCCTCCTGGATACCACAGACTCCTCAGATCAATTACAGCAGGAGCTCAGAATCTACGCAGTTGTTTGCAAACTTTACTGCACAAACGAGTTATCTGAGGGCTTGTCTGGAATTCTGATTCCCAGACTGACACCCCAGAGATTGTGATTCTGTCTGTCTGGGCTGGGCTCGGCAATCTGCATACCTAACAAGCTTCTGATGTGATTCTGAAGCAAGTGGTCCATGCACTACACGTTGAGAATTACCAAATCACTGGCCACTGGGAGAGACTGACTAGTGTGAGATCCTTCCAGCTTAGAAGAGACACTGTTAAATGAGGGGCCCTGAGGCCGATCTGAGGGCTCAGAAGATGACTGGATTCAGCAGAGGAGCTGAATCTTGATCACTGATTAGCTTTTAACCATGTGGAAGAGCATTAGAAAAGGCACAGAAACACAAAGTGACTTGCGCGTGTAGAGTCCTGACCACAGTATTATTACTAAAGTATAAAGCGCAAGCTGGGAAAGAGGGGAACGAGGTCAAACGAAGCGACGGGCAGACCCTTTGCAGGCCAAGCTGAAGTGTTTGGATTGTTTCCTGGGGGCAGTAGGGAGTGATATGGTCAGATTTATGTTTTAGAAAGATAACACTGGTGCTGATGAGAGATTATTTATCCAGGGAGAACCTCAAGGCAGAGAGACCAGTCAGGAAGCTGTTGAGGCTGTTCAGGTAAAAGAAGTTGGAGGACTGAACTGGGGCAGTGCTGGTGGGGATGGAGAGAAGCAGACAGGTGAAAACACGCAGGAGGCAAAGTATCAGCTCCGTGATTCCTCTGCTGTGAGGGGGTGGATGAGAGAGCAAGGGAAGAGGAGGAACTCAGGAGGGCTTCTGGAGGCTTGGGCACCCATGGAGGTGGAGGTGCCATTCATCGAGATGGGGAAAGTAGAAGATGTAAGTCTGGAGGGGGATGAGGGGCTCCGGGTGGGACACATATGTTTAGTGAGAGGTCTAGAGGACACGTGGATGGACATGTCCAGTAAGCGGTCAGATACCTGGATCTGGGGCTCAGGACAGAGGTGAGGCCTGGAATGTAGGTTGGGAAGCCAGCAGCACATCCTTTTTGAAGCTGTGACAGTAAATGGGGTCCCCTGACACAGTAGGGAACACCAACATTTTAGGGACAGAGAAAGGAAGAGGATCCTGTAAGAGGCCAATAAGGGACAGCAGTTAGAGAGGCAGGGAGAGCCAGAAACAAGTCACGTCATGAAAACAAAGGAAGGAAGAGTGTCAAGGAAGAGATTGGTCCACAGGATCAAGTACATCTAGTAGAGTCTGGCCTATAGAGTGTCCTTACAATTTGGAGATGAATGGCCATGGCGACCACAGCCAGAGCAGCCTCAGTGGGCAGAGGGGCAGGAGTCAGACCACTGAGCAGTAGGTGAGAAGAGAGGAAGTGGGGACAGCTGGTTTGGGTCCTTTTCCAAGAAGCATACCAAGGGAATGGAGGTGAGAGATTGGCAGAGAGCTGGAGAGCCACTTAGTGACAGGGAAGGGTTTTTTTTAAGGATGAAAGAATTTTAAGAATGTTTCTTGGATGAAAGGAAAGAGTGAGTAGAGAATGAGGGGTTGAGAAAAGAGAAAAGAACCTTGATGGCTGAGAGGCTCAGGGCCAAGAGAACCCCAAGGAGAGGCTTGCTTTGACAGAAGGAGCAAATGCTCAGAGCCTGGAGGGATGGAGATACGGCTGGACACACATAGACAACTTTGCAAATATCTTTGTATTCTGGCTCTGCCATTTCCAGCTGTTGACGCTGAGCAAGTAATTTAGCATCTCTTATACAGTTGACCCTTGAACAAGGTGGGTCTAAACTGGGCTGGTCCACTTATATGCAGTTGTTTTCAGTAGTAAGTACTACAGTACTACACCATCTGCAGTTGGTTGAACGGAGGAACCGAAGTGCGAGACAGAGGACCGACTGTAAGTTATACACGGGTTTTCCACTGTGTGGATGGTCGGCACCCCTAACCCACACGTTGCTCAGGGATCAACTTTACTCAGTCTTCTTAGCAGAAACGTATAAATACTAAAGAGCATAACTCATGGCACAGGTTATCAGGATTAAGTTAAGTAATGCATATAAGTTCTTACCTGGCACATGATGAGCACCCGGTTTAGTCATTGTTACTGTAGTTATCATTGTTATGTTAGAGGGTAAAAGCAAGGAACCGAAGTGGTCTGTACTTGATGTTGTCAAGTACATTTGAGGCCATCTTCTGAGAGTGAGTCTCGTGGAGGATGAAGCAGGGACAAAACAGGAGGATGTTAGGAATTGTTACTGATGTGGATGGAAACAGGAGGTGCTCAAGGACAAGTCACATGTTTTTATATATCACAGACTTACCATTTCTGGTGCTCCTATATTCCTTCTTTAAAGATCCAAACTTCCATCTGTAAAATTTCCCTTCAGCCTAAAGCGTTCGTTTCCTGTAATGAGGGCTCACTGGTGACAAATGATCACAGTTTTCCCTTATCTGAAAATGTTTTTATTTTGCTCTGTGTTGAAGGAAATTTTCACTGGCTTTAGAATTCTAGGCTTACATGATGGGGATGATGGTGGTTTGTTTCTTTTAGAATTTTAAAGATTTTGCTCCATTGTCTTCTGTTCTCAATTGTTTCTGAAGGGAAATCAGCCATCATTCCTGTCATTGTTTCCTTGTATGTATTGTGTCTTTCTGTTTCCTAGCTGCTGTTAAGGTTTTCTCTTTATCTTTAGTTTTCAGCAATTTGACTATGACTTGTGTGGGTGTGGTTTCCTTTGTATCCTGTTTTAGGTTCACTGAGCTTCTTGAAGCTGTGGGTTGATGTTTCTAATCAAATTGAGAAAATATCTGACCATTAGTTTTTGTTTGTTTGTTTGTTTTTACTCTTTCTGAAACCCCATCTACATGTATATCAGGTCTTTATATTGCCCTAGAAGTTCTTGAAGTTCTGTTCATTTTTATTCTATCTTTTAAAAATCTGTGCTTCAGTTTGAACAACTTCTTTTGGACTGTCTTCAAGTTTACTGTCCTTTCCTCTGAAGTGTCCTAGCTGCTGTTATTCAAATCCAAGGCATTTTTATTTCAGGTATTGTGTTTTTTTGTGTTAAGATTTCTGGGTTTTGTTTTAGTCTCCATATATCTCTTGAAATTCACCCATAGTATTCATCTTTTTCCTTTATATTTTTAACACAGTTATAATAATTATTTTAAAGTTCTTGTCTGCTAATCCAACATCTGAGTCATCTGGGTATCTGTTTCTATTGAGTTTTTTTCCATTAATTATGGCTTAAATTTCCTGCCTCTTCATGTCTAATCCTTTTTTATTGTGTAGTGGACATCGTGAATAATAATAAGTTGTAGAGATTCGTAGATTCTGTACCTTCCTCTGAAGAGTGTTGAGTTTTATTTCAATGGGGAATTAAATTATGGGCAACTTAATCCTTTTTTTTTTTGGAAGAGTTTACTTACCATGTTTTTTTTTGTTTGTTTTTTGGTTTTTGTTTTAGTAGATCTTTATTGGAGTATAATTGCTTCACAATACTGTGTTAGTTTCTGTTGTACACCAGAGTGAATCAGCCATATGCATATATATATCCCCATATCCCCTCCCTCTTGCGTCTCCCTCCCACTCTCCCTATCCCACCCCTCTAGGTGGTCACAAAGCACCGAGCTGGTCTCCCTGTGCTATGCGGCTGCTTCCCACCAGCTAGCTATCTATTTTAATTTGGTAGTGTATATATGTTGATGCTACTCTCACTTTGCCCCAGCTTCCCCCTCCCACCCCGTGTCCTCAAGTCCATTCTCTATGTCTACATCTTTATTCCTGTCCTGCAACTAGGTTCATCAGTACCATTTGTTTTTGTTTTTTTTTAGATTCCATATATATGCGTTAGAATACGGTATTTGTTTTGCTCTTTCTGACTTACCTCACTCTGTATGACAGACTCTATGTCCATCCACCTCACTACAGATAACTCAATTTTGTTTCTTTCTATGGCTGAGTAATATTCCATTGTATATATGTGTCACATCTTCTGGGCGGAAGACCTAAATAGACATTTCACCAAGGAAGACATACAGATGACCAAGAGGCACATGAAAAGATGCTCAACATCACTAATTATTAGAGAAGTGCAAATCGGAACTACAGTGAGGTATCACCTCACACCGGTCAGAATGGCTGTTATCAAAAAATCTAGAAACAATAAATGCTGGAGAGGGTCTGGTGAAAAAGGAACCCTCCTGCACTTTTGGTGGGAATGTAAATTGGTGCAGCCACTGTGGAAAACAGTATGGAGGTTCCTTAAAAAACTAAAAATAGAACTACCATATGACCCAGCAATCCCACTACTGGGCATATACCCTGAGAAAACCATAATTCAAAGAGTCATGTACCACAGTGTTCATTGCAGCTCTATTTACAATAGCCAGGACATGGAACCTACTTACCATGTTTAAAGTTTGTTAAGATAGGTCTCTTTTGGTTTTTTCCTTAGTCCTCTGATATAACCCTTAGTCCTGAGATGATGTCCTTTTTCCCAAAGCTGGCCCTTCTGGGGTTCTCATGAAATGCCTGAGGTGTTTACCAAGTCCTTCTAACTTGGTGGGACTAGGAAGCTACCTCAGGGGAAAAACTGGTTAAGCGTAGGATCTCACTTCATTTTCTTCCCTTCCTTTAGAGATTATAACCCCTCCATTTTCTGCCTGCTTTTGATCACTTTTCGGTGATTGCAAATTGTTATTTGTTGCATTTGTGCAGAGTTTATAATAGTTATCTGTGGGTGGGTTAGTTTGATACAAACTACTTAGCCATTATTGGAAGTGAAACTTAGGGAGATGTTTTTGAGCAGAGCTGATGCCTCAGCCACATCCAAGGACAGTGCCTGTGCTTTGGCACCAGTGTGTGCAGCTGTGGGAAGGTCTTTTGTGGCTCAACGGCCTGGCTGGGTGGGAAGTGTGGCCAGAACAGGTCTGAGAGACTGGGCACTTAAGGAACCAGGTGTTTCTCTGATGTGGAAGAAGCATGAAAGTGGGAATAGAGGTGGGAGAGAGCTGGAGAGATAGGAAGTTGGTCCTTTCAGCCTTACTTTCATCATTACCACTGATCTGCTATTGTGAGGGGTAGTAAAGTATGTGAGTGTTCAGCAAATGGTGTTTATGATTATGGAGGCCACTGGGTTGAGCTTTACCAGAGCTTGACCCACAAGGCACAATCCTTGTCATGTCATCTGGTGACTTCTCTGTCCTCCATGGAAGCACATGTGAGGTGAAATGGGGTTGTTGTTGTTACATTATCATCAGGAACATCCCTGTCACCATCCATGCTGCCTACCCTTGAGGAGTATGTTTCTCCGTGGTTCTTTGCTCTATTAGTTTGGATAGAGCTAGGCTGTATTAAAAGAAACTAGAAATAACAGTGGCTTAAGCGAAATAGAAGTCCAGTTCTCTGTCACACAACAGTCTGGGCGTAAGAGTCTCAGGCTGCTGAGGGGGCTCTACAGGCAGGAACTCAGGCTTCCTCTGTCTGGTTCATCTGTCGCCACTACTCTGTCACCTTTATCTGGATGGGCCAATATGACTTATTACCACCTGTCTTTATTCCAAACAGTGGGAAAGGGAAAGGGGCAGCTGTGGGTACATCGCCTCTCCCCATGAAGGACCCATCCCAGAAGATGCAAATGTCACCTTCACATCCCACTGACCAGAGAACTTAGCCACCCAGCTACAAAGGAAGCTGGGAAATACAGTCTTTATTTGGGGCAGCCATGAGTTTATCTATACGTTTGGAGTCGTAATACTATAGAAAGGGAGACTCCGTGTTGGGGGACAGCTAGCAGTCCCTGCTACCAATCCTGAGGTCATACACCTGGTTTTTTAGCTCAAGGGTCACTTTACAGAAGGAGCTTGGCAGTCCCTGGGGAGCCCACTGAGCACTGAAGCTGAGAGATGTCCGCCTGCTCTGTACGTTTCTCCGTGACAGCAGACAAGGATCATTGCTCTAACAGATACCAATAAGTGGAGGTAGTGTGACTGTTAAGGAACAAGGCTCAGTCCACAAGCCGCTCGTCAATTGCAGACTTATTCCCCAGTGGCTACACCATGCAGGAAAGGTGTGCAAAGCTGGGGTTGAAAGAGCCCAAGTGATGCCAAGATTTTACACTGATCCTCCCAGCTCTGCCTCTGATTGGCAAAGTCACGCTCGGTGTATGCTTTAACTTTCCAGGTCTCCAGAGTAGGGGATTGAGTTGTGTCTAAGGTGTTTGCTTAGCATGCATGTTGTAGAATTGTATGATTCCTTGACACTCCCTATCTTTGCACTAAAGCAAGCTTCCAGGAGGATGCAGCCACTTTAACTCCTTTGTGGAATGGGTGAGGGTGGGAGTGTACATGCACCTGCTTGCAGTCAGCCGGGGGGCCTGCAGACATGGGTTTTTCTATTTCCTTGGGCTTTCCTGGTTGTGGTTTTTTTTGTTTTTTTTTTTCTTTTGCGGTACGCGGGCCTCTCGCTGTTGTGGCCTCTCCCGTTGCGGAGCACAGGCTCCAGCCGCGCAGGCTCAGCGGCCATGGCTCACGGGCCCAGCCGCTTCACGGCATGTGGGATCTTCCCGGACCGGGGCACGAACCCGCGTCCCCTGCATCGGCAGGCGGACTCTCAACCACTGCGCCACCAGGGAAGCCCTTGGTTGTGGTTTTTGTAGTCAGAAGTCACCGCACAATTATCCTTTCAATGAAGCTTATTTCTCAGCCCTATTTTTCTTTCAAAATGCTTCATTTATGCTTCTAGAACTATTATATGTTCATTGTAGAAAATAGAAAAAGGTACAATGAAAGAAGCCAAAAAAAAAAAAAAGCACCCACAGTGTCAGTACTCAGACACCAGCACTATTAAGGCTTTAGTGTAGTCCCTTCACGTCAACGTCTAAGAAAATATGAAAAATACTTGTATCTCTACTTCAGTTAATCAAGTTGGGATCACACTACACATGATGTTTTGTAACCTGCTTTCTTTCACCTGATGACCATTTCCCGAAATCCTTAAATATTTTTCAAGGATGTGATTTTTAATGGCTGCCAAAGTTTCTAATCATTTGGATGAACCACCGTGTCCTTAACCAGTGCCCTGACATTCAGGCTGTGTCGGAGTCTCCATTATTATTAATTACATAGCAGTGACTGTTTCATGCTGAAAGCATCTTGCTCCCGTCACAAACACTGGGTGCAGGTTCGGCGCAGAGAGGTTGGAGGCCTGCCCCAAGCCACACAGCAATTGAGTGGTGGGTCCCAGCCATCTGGCCCAACTGCATCTCCTTGTGCCAGGACAGAGGAGGCACAGGCGTGACCTAGACAGTTGGCTTCCAGTGTGTCCATCTGTGTAGAGAAGAGCTGGTGGGTTTCGCAACGAGATGCTGCTGTGGGTGGCTGTGATGCCCCTGGGGAAAGCCAGCTGCTCTCTGCCCGCCCCCGCGGCAAGCCGCCCTGCCCCCGCTCCACCTCCTGGGCAGTGGTGATCCCCCGCCAGGCGCTCGAGTTCCAGGGCTGAGGAGAAAAGCTTTGGGAGACTCGAGTGAAGGCTGGAAGGGAAGGAGGCAGGCGGGGCCCGGCAGGCTGGGGCAGGGAGACCACCTCGTTCCTGCTCCTCCGGGCTCCCCCCTGAGCGGGGCAGGAGATACATGTGCCAGTGGCCCTGCTGCTGGGGAAGCCGCCTCACCTGTTCTCTCCTCTCCTTTCCAAAGCACTTTTCTCTTCCTCTCCAAAAAGTATCACTCCCTAACCACCTATCCTCATCCTTGTTTAGCTCAAACTCACTCCCTTTGAGAGGGGCAAGAGGGTTCACTGTTGAGCTGGGGGTGGGGCAGCAGAGCAGAACCCACCTAAGGCTCGGCGTGGGTGACCCCTTTTGCTGGCTGTGTCCCCGCCTGGGTGACTCAGCTTTTGCCCCTTTGCCTGAGACCTTTTGGGTTTGACCATTCTGTGCTTTTCTCTAACAGGCAACCATTGGGATTGACTTCTTGTCAAAAACCATGTACTTGGAGGATCGTACGGTGAGTGCCTGACTTGAGACCCGGGAGGACGGGCAGGGCTCCTTGGGACCTATCCCCTGGGGCCCATGCTGGGCACTGCTGAGAGCCTGTGCCTGGCCAGTGTCCCAGAGCTGGGCCCTCCCTCGGCCCCCACTCCCACCACGAGGACCTCACTGCCCCCTGAGCCCCCTCCCTCCCTGTGACAGGTGCGACTGCAGCTCTGGGACACAGCCGGCCAGGAGAGGTTCCGCAGCCTGATCCCCAGCTACATCCGGGACTCCACGGTGGCTGTGGTGGTGTACGACATCACAAGTGAGTGTGGGGCCTGCGTGCTGGGCGGGGGGCAGCTCGCGGGGGCTCCGGGGCCAGGTGCGGCCCCAGCCAGGCTGCGGAGAGAGTGTGTGTGTGTGAAGATGGGAGAAGACGCTGGTCCCCAGGCCAGCCTTGACCTGGCAGCCATGGTTTTGTCAGCAGCATCCCAGTTCCTTACCGGGTTCCATGGGAGGGGAGGCCCAGCGGGTCCAGGAGGGCCTTGGGTGGCCTGCACTTCTCACACACTGTGGCTCTTCTGGCCAAATCAGCTGTTCTCAAGAGCGACGCACAGCCCTGAGGGAGGCTCGTGGGGCTGGGGTGAGGGGTAGGGCCTGGTGCAGAGCCCCACTGCCCAGGCAGGTGTCAGGGCACACACCTGGCAAGCGCTTGGGCTGCAGTCATGGGTGTGGTGGGAGGATGCCCCAGCCGGCTGCCTCTGGCTCTGACCGCAGGCTCCCTGCACACCTGAGAGCGGGTGGGAGCTGGGCCCTGAGGAGGCCTGGGCTCCTGCAGCCTGATGCTGAGCAGAAGGAAGGTCAGGCTGCGAGCAGCCCAGGTTTCCAGGAAAGGGAGCCTCCGCTCCCCTTGGGCCTGCGGGCCGCTGAGTGGTGGGCGTCGCCCTGTGACTGCTCTTCTGTGCGGCGGCGTGTCACAGCTTCTGACTGAGGAGGGGGCTGCCCTGAAATGCCTGGCCTCTCCTGGCTTTTATCTGCTCCTGGGGCCGTCTTCCCCGCTCCCCTTACTTTCAGGCCCTGAGGGTGCTCTTCAGAAATCCCTCTGAGCTCCTGTCAGTGGGAGGCTGCTCTGCAGGGCCCTCCTGCGCTGGGAGCTGCTGCGGTCCCACACACACACTGTCACACTGTTTCCAAGCTCAGCCAAGTCTACTGCACCCATTTCTCACTCTGCTGTGAGCCTCCAAAGTCAGGTCCGACTCTCAGGTGGGCCCTAGGACCACTAGTAGGAAGTCATGACCCAGCGGCCTTCCAGATGCTGTGACTTCTCTCCCCAGAGGGTGGCTCAGCATATGATGGGCCTTCGGGGACCCCGGGCACAGCTCCACAAACACGTGTGGACGTCCTCGGGAGGACCCAGGCCCGCCGGACTGTGCTCCCGCGCCGCCCAGGTGTCTGAGGGTGCACACGCCCCTCCCTCCTGCTCCTGGTCTTACTCCCTTCCCGCCCTCCCCCTCTCCTGCCAGGGCTGCCGCTCACGCCCTGTTTTATCTGCACTTTCCACCTCCAGATCTCAACTCCTTCCAACAGACCTCTAAGTGGATCGATGATGTCAGAACAGAGAGGGGAAGCGACGTCATCATCATGCTGGTGGGCAACAAGACGGACCTGGCCGACAAGAGGTAGGTGCAGCGGGCTGCAGGCCGGGCCCCCTCCATGCCTCTGCAGCTCCTCCTGGACGGGGGGTGCTGGGATTTGTGGGAGAGCAGCCCCTGTGAGCTACCCCTTGCCCAGCACCCTGTCTGACCTGTCCCCCTGCATCTGGGAAGGACCCCCTTGGGGCACCAGAGGCTTTGAAAGCACCTGGTAGACGCCTACCCACAGGTGTGTCATGTCTGAAGCCCCACCTTCCAGGCTGGCAGGGGCAGGGCAGGCCTCCACGCGTGGCCTGAGTGGAGCCATATGCGCCCGGCTGGCCCAGCAGCGCATGGTCTGGGCCCGGCCTCAGTGCAGACACAGACACAGCAGCCCTCGGGCTCCCACCGGCCCTGCCCCTGTGAAATGCCTGGCTGATGTGGGTGTGGGTGTGAAGGGCCTGGTCCTTCGCTGTGTCTGGGTGGGACACTCTCCCTGAAGAGGCTGCTTGCTCCACACCATCCTCCAGGCACAGGGCTGACCCCAGCGCCCTTCCCTGCACTGGTCCACTCATCTCATGGGGCAGGTAGAGCAATGAGTCATGGACTGAGGGCTTCCTGAGATGTACTCTGCCCGTTTAGGGAATAATCTGAATTAGAGGCTGCTTTATTTGAATCTTGTCCTTGAAGTGAAGAAAACGGAGTTCAAAGCCCAGCTCCTTTGCAGTAGGTGACCTTGGGGCCATTACTTTTAACCTCAGTGTTCTCATTTGGAAAATGGGGCTGATGGTACCACCCAGAGAGGCGGTCTGTGGCTGGCAGTGCTTTACGAATGTTGGCTCTGGCCGTGGTGACACTGTGAAAGGGACAGCAAGCCACCTGCCTCAGGGCCTGCTCCCAACCTGGACAGAGCTGCCAAGGAGTAGGGAGGGGCTGGTGTCCTGCTGTGCCCTGAGGGAGCCCTGGGGTCCAGCCCTGACCTCAGGGCTGACTGAGGGGCCCCCATCATCTGAGGCTGCTCCCTCCACCCCCACCAGGGGCTACTTCCCTACTGAACTGGCCCCCCCTCGCCTCCCCTCCAGGCAGATAACCATCGAGGAGGGGGAGCAGCGCGCCAAAGAACTGAGCGTTATGTTCATCGAGACCAGCGCCAAGACCGGCTACAACGTGAAGCAGGTGGGGTCCGCCGCCTTTGGCCAAGGGGCTAGTGACTAGGTGGGGCCATCCAGCCACCAGATGGGGAGCGAGTAGCCTCCAGAGCTCTACTGCTCGCCCTCAGGCCATCGGGGCTATGGGATCAGCCACCAACTTCAAGGAGGCCGAGAGACGTAGCATTCCCCTGCTTCTTACCTCACGTGGGGTGGACGTGCAGGAGAGTCTATCCAATCAGCATTTTGGGGTTCCTGCCTTGTGCTTGGCACGTGCTCAAGGCTGTGGCAGTCCAGGCAGGCTTGGAGACAAGAGCCCACCCACAGTGCGGTCCGAGCTCGCAGTGCGGGGAGGCCTGGGAGTCAGAAGCCTCAGAGGAGCCGTAGAGGGGGTGGGGTTAGGGCTGAGCCTGGGAGCAGGGGGCTTCTCCTGGGTCCACAGACCCCCAAGGAGTCCACGGATGGAATTCAGCAGGTCAGTGGATGTAGGTGGGAAACAAGTGTCTCTGCACTATCCTCTGACGGGTCTCCAGCATTTCCTGCAGCTGTGAGCGTAGGCAACACAGCTCCGTATGTTAGCAGCACCTGGGGCTTTATCACGGTAGAGGCCACAGCCGCTTTCTTATCACCTTACTGCGGTGGTGTCGCAGGTCTCTTGAACTTTTTCCCACCTCAGTATCTCGGGGGCTGTCAGACCCCCTGCCGGCTTCTGCTCTTTAACAGGTTTCCGGGCTGCTAGTCACAAGTCTGTATCTTTAAAGATTTTAGAAGTTTGTTTCAATACTAAATGGTCTCCTTTACATAAAACTTATATGTAATTCATTTCACACACTTAAAAGGAGCCCATAGGCTTCGCCAGCCTGCCAAAGGAATCTTTGGTTCAAAAACAGGTGAGGAACCCCTGTCTGCAGGGAAAAGAGGACTCAGAGAGGTGATGAGAGGGGGCGGCCTGGGCCAGGGGACCGGCATGGGCACAGGTGCCGCTGGAGGGGTGTCGGGGCCTGGCTGGGGGTCACTTCTGCCCTGCCGCTCCCAGCAGTGTCCAGGGGCACTAGACAAGCTGCCACTGCAGCAGCTGGCCTCACGCAGTGAGGCTTTACCCCGCCTGGGCAGTGCCTTGCCAGTGGGAGGTGGCAGAGGAGCAGGAAGGGACAGAATGGGAGGCCCCGAGCTCCCAGGACTCAGTGCCCCCACCCCAGTTGGAGGGTCATCAACATGGCTCTCTTCCCTCCCATCCCCTTCCCAGCCTCCTTCGGAATAAGGCCAGGGTGGCCGTGGTGTCACCTGGAGGAGGGAGCTACCTGTCCCTGGAGGCCTGCAGGAGACACTGGCTGCTGCTCTGCGCGGCCCTGATGGAAAGCCTCTGCCCCCATGGTCAGGGAGATGCCGATGCCCCCCTTTCCAGATTGCTCTGGAAGCCAGGCGATGGTCTGAGCCGGAGTTGTATATGGTCAGTTCTAAGCCTGTGTGGTGGAGAGGCATCCCCATGCAATGTAGCCTCCTGGACTCTGAACGTGAGCATATCTGCTCTCAGAAGCCCCCATGTGACCCCAAGAGCTTCCATCTAACTCCCACTTCTGCCAGCCACGCTCAGAGCCTCTCTGCAGCCCGCCCACAGGGTCCATACCATGCAGAGCTCACCAGCGGCTTCCCCGTCCGGACCCTTACCGCCTTTGGTCCGTCACGCAGCCTGGGTGCTCCCATGTGGCTGGGCTCTGGGGTGAGACCTTGAATAAGACTCACCCTGTCTTCAGAGAGCTCAGGCAGTGGAGAAGTTTTAAGCCCAGAGCTCACCTAGTTCCTGCAGTTGGTGTTTGTAGAGAGATGGGAGGGAATTCAGGATCTTCTGGTGCCTTGTGTTTCTGCCTTGTACTTGCCGTCACCTGCTAGGTTCACACACACGCACACAACCACACGCACACAGTTCTCATGCACACTTTACAGACTTACACGCACAGAAACCCCACATGTGTACATGTACACACCATACACACTCATTCCCCCCCCCACAGCTGCCACACATCCACACCACACCACCCATACTCCTCTACACACAATATGCACATCGCACTCACCCACACCCAAGCAAACCCACAATGTCCCATTCACACTCCTGTGTCCTTATTCCCTCCAAAGAAATCTCCGCTGTGACTGTGTGGCCCTGACTCCCAGCTGCCCCGATGCCCGTGGACTCGCAGGGCTCCCTGAGGAGAGGGTCACTGTCTCAAGGGCAGGTCGAAAGTCCCTTCCCCACACCAGGTCCCTACATGGGCAGCGGGCCAGAATCTTGTCTCCCAGGACCTAGATCGTTTTCTGCACTAGGGTAGGTCCCTGCCATCACCATGACCCACACTCAGCCCCTCGTGACCCTGTGGCCAGCCTGCCTGGGTGAGAGGCCTGCCGGGGCCCAACGCCATGAGAGGTGCTGGGGGCACAGGTGGGAGAAGTTAGGTGCAGCCCCTGCTGTCCAGGGTGCAGTCAGTGGGACAGAAAGAGAGCAGAGCCCGAGGTCAGGGTGAGAAGAGGCAGAGGGTGGAGACACCGGCAGCAGGAGGGGAAGGATGGGGGCTCACGCTGCATCTCCCCCTCTCCCCAGCTCTTCCGACGTGTGGCCTCGGCTCTGCCTGGAATGGAGAACGTCCAGGAGAAAAGCAAAGAGGGCAGTATCCTTTTCCCTTGACAAGTGAGTGAAAGATATGCTGCAGAAGCCATTTATTCATTGATTTATCCACGTGGTATGTTAGAACAGTGGGCAGACCCTTGCCAGTTCTCCAGGCCAGCCTTCCTGGCAGATAGCTGTTCTGTGGGGCCTCCTCTGTACAGGGATGAGGCTGAACTCCAAGGTTCTTAAGACCACATCCAGCTCGAACCAACTAAGCTTCCAAAACAGTATGGGAATGCCAGAGGGATGTGTGTGGAGTGACAGTATGGGGAATGAGAAATAGTAAGTGCCCTTCTTTCCAGTGAACACAGACTTGTATTTCATGGGGACAAGTAGAATCTCCATTTCCGTGCACTCAGACATGATTTCAGCATGGCCCAACCTCCTCTATGCGAGACGACTGCCCCACCAGGTGTCTCCTCCCCTGCCTGCCCTGCACAGCCCAGGCCTCCCCACTGCTCTGGGGACAGGGTCTGCACACCACTCACACTGTCCACCCCAGAACTCAGGCCACACCCAAAAGCTGAAACTGAGGCTCAGAGAGGTGGTCTGATTTGCCCAGTGGGAACGAAGGCAGTTGTTCATTGTCTATTTACTAGTTTATTTATAGTCTACCATGTTATAAATAATGTGTGTTTATGTATATATACGCTGCGTACACACAAAACAGGATAAAAATGTGCATAAGAAGATTGGGGTTTAGGGAAAATCAGGAAAAGTCATGGACAAAGTCATACTCAGAATATGCCATGGCCAGGTGGCCAAAAAGTGGTAAGGAGGGAAGGTGGTAAGTGGTCTTTAGGGGAAGCATGGCTTTTTATAGTACTTAACTTCTGAAGAACCTCTCCCATCGTCCTTACCTAGGGACCACAAAACCTCCCTAGGACACGGGCAGCAGGTCCCATAGCAGGGCTGCTTCAACCCCTACCCACTCCCAGCCCCACAGGAATGGCGATTCTGTGCAGTGCCGTGACCAGGCCTGGCCTGGCCTGACTGAGATTTCAGCCTGGTGAGGGCAGAGGGAGCGGCCTGGCTGTGCACTCTGCACCCGCTCCTCTGGCGGTTCCAATCGGTGCTTCTCCAGCCCACAGTCCCCACGGCACCCGTGGAAAGGGCTGGAGAGGGGCTATGCTGACACCCTCCCCCAGGGATGTGGGTTCTCACAGCAGCAGCCTCAGGGTCTAAGCGACCCGTTCTGACGGGAGCTTGAGGGGTCAGGGTTGCTGTGCCCACCTGGGAAAGGCCCGTGTAGCCCTGTACTTTGTGAGGTGGGCTCCATGCCCGGCCTGCAGGCTCCACCTCCTGGGCACTTTGGGGTGGGGCTGATAGGTAACAAGGCCGAGGCCGAGGCTGGTCACCGGGAAGCCTTCTAAGAAAGGGTCTGTCGGGCCTGTGTTTAGGTGATGGTCCCACAGCCCAGGACAAGTTTTACTTCTGGTGGATACTGGTGAGGGCATGTGGAAGGGTCGGGGAAGAGGTGGAAGGGTGGGAGCTGGTGACCCTGCATCCTTCCCACCCAGGCAAAGAAAAGAGCAAGTTCCTGGGTGTTTGCTGAGGGACAGAGGGGCTGCGCAGGGCAACTTAGGGGGCACCGGAGCAGGAGCGGGGGTGGGAGCTCCGAGAGAGTCATCTTCCTTAGCCCCGCCCCCTGCAGTGATCGACATCAAGCTGGACAAACCCCAGGAGCCTCCGGCCAGCGAGGGTGGCTGCTCCTGCTAATGCAGCCTGACCGCAGGCTTCCTTTAACACTACTCGCTTGTTGTGTTGCTTCCTATTGGTTAGCTTCCTAAGGGGGGGTGGGAGATGAGCTTATCCAGATGGGAGGATTTTTCTTTTCTCTCTGTCTCTAGGAGTCGGGTGGGATGGGGAGGGAGGCTGGGCATCAGGGATCACGTCACTCTTAACAGCTGTTACTTAAACAACTATTTTTTGGTTTGGTTGTAATATATTGTACTTTATTAAGATTGCCAAAAACTGTTAAAATTTAAAAAAAATTTAAACCATGTGTATACAACTTTTTGCCAGATAAAAATGTAGTCATTTTTATTTGAAAGATGTGCTTTTTTGTTTTTGTATATTTGTAAACTTACAGAGAACCTTTTCCACACACCTCCTCCTTCCTGTCCTCTTTGAACGGTTCATCACCTCTGCTCTCCTCCCACCCCCAGACCAATACATTTAAACAATTAACTGGGCGATTTAATTAGGTTCCAATCCCTGGGCTGTCTGGCCCAGACCAACCAGCATCCACCAAACAGGCCCTACCTGGTTAAATCAAACACTGATTGAATGAAACAGCCTCTGAAGAGGCAGCTCTGACTCTGTCCTTCTTCCATGGCCAGAGTGGGGCATCAGCCACGGCCCCGAGCTGAAATTAAGGCCTTGTGAACTGCAGGGGGCCCAGCCGCAGGGCCACTGGAATTATTTCTGCCTCTTTCCCCTCCCTGAAAAGCCTTGAGAGGGCACTCGCCACAGGCAACCTTCCACTCTCTGTGGTCCGCCTAGTGATTGGCAGAACAAGAGGTCATGGGAAGGAAGGAAGGACGGGGTGCTGTTGGCAACTGTGGGCTGGTTTATAGACTGGGGGCACCATGTGTAGTTCTGAAAATGTTTTAGCCAACCTGTCCAGCGATCAGCACACACATCTGGGTTGCAGGGAAGGGAAGGGCAAATGGAATCTCAGTGTGTGCCCCCTGAAGCCCTCCTCCTTGGCTGCCAGGAAAGCTGGAGCCTGTAGCACACAGTATTGGCCCGTCTGTGATTGGGGAAGGGAGGGTCTGCAGAACTGCCACCTGGAAGATGCATGTTTGCCAGTCCTTGGTTGCTAATACTGTTGATGCTGTTCTTCTTGACGTGTTTCTGCCACTCGGCACAGTGCAGTTGAAACCTTTGTGCACAGACCTTTGCAGATACTGTAGCAGCACTCTGCTTGCCTGAGGGTAGGGCTGAGGTGGGGTCCCCAGAAGGCTTCCCAGAGAGATGTCCTTGCCATGTTTGACTCATTTCTGAGAGGACTTAGACCTGAGGACCTATCTGTAAAATCTCTGAAGAGAACTCTCTCTTTCACTAAGTGATGTAGCCTGCTTGGCCAGCATTCCAAATAGACCCAGACTCACCACCCCTGAGCTGGCACAAAGCCAGGCAGTGGGCAGCCACTCTGGCCAAAATCGGTAAGCCCTGCCCTCCAAGCCGGCATTGACTCTTCCTCCAGGCTGCTATTGGGCTTGTCATAATTGAGCTAAATGACCATCTGGGGTGTGGTAGGGGGTAAATTCCTCCATAAAGCAGGGCTCTGACAAGTTATTGCAATGAATTTGGAACTTCTCAGAAACTAATCCAAACTGGCAGCCTGTAAGTGCAGCATGACCTGGCAGGACTCATTGATAAGTTGTCCAGTGGGTCTGTCACACACTCAGCTAAGAAGACTGTGTGTCAGAGCTGATCTTTAGAGAGGAGTGTATCTTCGGGTGAAGAAAAGAGGAAGCAGGATTCCCACTGAGCTCCTCTTCCAGAAGGCATAGACCAATGTACGAACGTAATTCCAGTGTCAAGTGTTGAGTTTTTATATGTGTGTACATAATTATATATAGAGATAGACTTGTGTATACACCTTCCACACACATTCTCACAGAGATTCATGTGCTCAATGTATATTCTTGTTCTTCCTCCTCTCAAGTTGGAACTTGCATCGTGATAACAGTTTTGGAAATTCAAAAGTACTGCAACGTGTTGAAATAAGAAATACTTAATATTGTCCCAAAACTTGTGATCGTCTTGCCATCAATAAAATACTGCATAGATTTGTTAACTACAGGCAAAACTAGCCCCTGGGAATATGTGCACTGTTTCTGTCTGTACTTGTATGCACAGGTGTGCATGCCCACGTGGGCCCGTAGCCCCACCATGGCACACCCCCAAGTGGTGCTTGTTGGAAGAGTGCTTACTTACCTGGTGAGAATTCATAGGAGTCCAGGTGACAGCACCCGGCTTGGCTGGCAGTGAGGGCCATTGCTTGTGGCCCCTGGGACAGCCCCATTTGCAGGGATCTCTTTGGGTCTCAGTGAATGAATGGATGGTGGATTTTTAGGTTCTTGGTACTAAGAGTACTTTTTCTTAAAACATTCTTGTAAAAAAAGGTAGAAACTCAGTCCTCTTCTCATGTGCACACATATCCAAGGCACCACTATTTTTCCATCACAGCCTAGAAGAATAGTAAGAGGCGCACTAGATACAATGTGGCTTGATGTGGCGTAGGTGAGCCCTCCTTTTCCAGTGCGTACACAACATCCTCTCTCCTGAGCCCGGGCTCTCCCAGCCCCGTGGGCCTCTGCAGGTGAGGGCGGTTGCCTCCCCTCATCCTCCCATCTTGGTGGTGCCACACCGCTCCATGGGCACCCTCCTTGGGCCTCATCTCCACCCCTCATTCCTGGGTCTGTCAGGGCAGCCAGACCTCCAGCACAGAAGGGTGTTGGCTCCTTGGCTCCCGTTTTGGGCAGGTGCCATCACTGCCCTCTTGCTTGTAGCTAGGATCTTGTCTCAGAGTTAAGGTTCAATAATGAAATGATCAGGTTCCGTTGAAGAAAATATCATGAAATTCCTCAGCATACGCAGTGAGAGTATCCCACCGTTGCCAAATCCAGGCAAAGGGGAGGAATCCTTTTAGGAAATGATCTCAGTTTAGCCCGTGGTTCAGTCTCTCTCCCCACAGAGCAGCCCTGACCTGGGAGTAGAGCAGGGTCATCTTCTGTAGCCCTCTTTTTTACTTTGAGGAATCTCAAAGAAAAGCTGTCAGTAAAGCTCCTGTTTTGTGGGCATCTGAAAAATTGAGCATACGGTGGGAAAAGCAGGAAGCATATTTATGAATGCACACATGTGCCCGAGTGAAAGTGTGGTGCCAGCATCTTGAGTGCTAGAACTGCAGCTGTGTGGTCCAAGGTGAGCAAGTGCTGACTCAGTCAGAGGCCCCCCTTCCATTATCGTCACTACTCTCTTCCTGACAGCATCCTCAATCGGTCTGGAATGTCCCAGGTTCGAGGAGCAATGGCCAGATCAGTTCAAGTGTCTCAGGCAACAGAAACAAGGGTTGTATGGTGGTAGCTAAGGGTGCAGAACACATCTTGAGTGCAATGTCTCTGTCTTCCTGGTGGCCAGTCAGTGCTGGGAGCCCCTGCCCACAAGTACCAGGTGTGACAGTAATGGCACCGCTGGCTTCGGTGCCCTGCAGGCAGAGCAGCCTCATTCCTTCACATGGCGGAAGGCGGGTGAGGATGTCAGGATGTGAGAACAGGTAGCCGAGGGCTGTGAGGTATGTCTGAGCCACACAAAGGGCAGCTGAGCTGAAGTGTCTGTGCATTAACCCGTGCGCACTAGTTTCCTAACTACCTCTCCCCCAAGAATGTGAGGCATTGTCCCCTGGCTACAGCTGATCGAGGTGGAGAGCTCAGAACCCTTCCTATGCCAAGGCAGGAAAACCAAGACCGAAAAGGGTGACTTGCTTACGGTCAGCCAGTAAGCCAGAAGCAGTCAGAACCAAGGTGTTTCCACTCTTCATCCATTGCTGACCTGTGTGTAACAAATGTGACGGTGCGCTGGCACACAGGGCTGCTGGGCACGCGTGCTCCTCAGGCCATCTCTACTCCGGTTCGGATGTAAGTCTGTCCAGCATAGCCGAGTGAGGCAGGAAAGAACCCATGTACATTTCAGGCTCCTCCATTGCAAAGAAGGGCCAGTCCCCAAGTCCACTCTGATTGTCAGACCAGGGCACCCTTTGGACTTTTTGTTTGAAATGGACTGTTTCAGTGTTCCAAAACCTTGAGCTCTCAGTGTGTAAACTCCCTGGACACCAGACCCCCCCGCCTCCCTGTGTGGCTGACACTCCAGGCAGGGCGTGGTTTATCCTTGCAGTGGGGTTCAGACCTTCCTTCCAGTGCGAAGCCTCCATACATCGACGGCCAGCCTGTATCACGTGTGTGTCACCTTCCCCCTCGCCCGTCCCCATAAAAGTGATTGGCCGTGAGGAGCACAGAGGGTGGCATTTCCATCTCTCACTGGCTCAGCAGATTTAAATGGCCACATTGACATTACATAAAACTGTGTAAAATGTGGAAGACTCAGCATGTTGATCAAACAATAAACTGTCCTAATTCTCAACACAAAGCCTCTTGTCTAATGCTTCTAAGTGGTGCAGTCATATATGGGTGGGGGGGCGGGGCATGGTGTGGACAACACAGGTTTCTTCAAGTGCATTCTCCACGAAGACCCTCCTCTCATGTCTCGGTGGTGTGTTCACCATCCAAAGCCCTTTGCTTCTCCCTTCTGTTCACCTGGGCTTTCCAATTCAGAAGGGGGAAAAGGCAGGACCCACTAATAAGATTAAATCCACACACTTCCATAATCTGCATTCTGCCTAAAGGCTGATGGAAACTCCAGGCAGAACTGAGACTCAGGGCTGTGTGATACCTCCTGTCATCCCTGCTTTCCATTCGCCATGGATGAGGGTTAGGAAGGGTGGGTACAGGGGCTGGATCTCCCTTCCGGTGATTTCTAGAAAGTATTTAAAGGCAAGAATTCAAGGTGAACCATAATCACCTTTCAGATGACACTAAGCTGCCTCGTACCCCTCCAGCGGCACCCCACACCAACCAGAGAACCTCCCTGAGACGGCCCTTCAGGTGTCAGTCACCTCCGGACTAAAAAATGCCCTGAAGGCCAGGAGAGTGGTAGGACCAATCCAAAGAGGACACTAAGGCCAAGATTAGGCCCAGAATTGCCCTGGTCTGATAATGCTGGGAATCCTGGGGCTATAGGGAAAGCCAAGTTCACCAGGTCTTATTCTTCCTCAAGTTCAACTTCACTAAAATTATCTTTCCCCTTTAAAGGTACTAAAGTTTCTGGAACACCCTCCAATCTGCCACCGCAAGGAAGCCATCTCTGATTAGGAGGAACAGGAACTAGGTGTCCCTGCCCACTGAGCCTAACTTTCCTGGCTGCCAGGTATAAACTGTAAGGTAGAGGAGGTACCGGGCCTGAGAGCCAAAGTGCACGTGCTTGTACGGACCAGATCAAAGCCAGAGTAAAGCTGTTCCAGACAAGCAGTCATTCCCCAAGACTGTGGTGTTCAGGGCCACATGACTGCAGACAGGAAGGGGAGTGGGTCATCTCCCTGAGCATGGTGCTTGCACGGACGTCCAGCAACCCCTTCCCCCGCGGGTGAAGGAAGCACTGCTGGACTTCCCCAGACGTGAATGTGAAGATTAGGGTTGTGGTGAATGTCCTACCTGGAGTGCCCTGCTTGCCATCAAGGGATGTCGCTCAAGGTGGCGTTCCCTATCACTGTAGCTGTGTTTTGCTGTCCAGTGACCAAGGGTGCAGACAGGAGCTTTGATAATCCTGTGCTAACTGCAAATTTTTTTAAAAAGCATATTTTAGTTGAAACAAAAAGCTCTTAAGTCAAAAGAACACCAAGTGCCTCACCCACGACAGGACCACAGGGTGGATGCTGGGATCGCAGGAGACACTGAGACACGGGTCAGGTTGGGGCTGCAAGGGTGGCGCAGCAGCACGAGAAAGGGCGAAGGTGAGGGCAGCCTTGACCTCGGGGCCCATGCAGTGGGGAAGGGGGGTGCGGCTCAGTACAGCTAAGATGGAGCCCATGCTAATGAGGGGAGAGCAGGGGCCGCATGGAAAGGGCACATTTCTTCACCTCAGAAAGTGACCATATGCCCATAAATGCAGGAATTGTGCCATACTTAGTATTCCCGGAGCTGGGTACGGTGCCTGGCGTTTTCTGAATGAGTAAACGCCATACACGGCTCTTGTGAGTAGTCAACAGTTTAGGGCTTCGTAGTTGAACAAGGAAGTGGGACTACTGGCCTGTGCAGAAGTCAGGTGAGGTAACCAACCACCTTCCTTTAAGTAACTGAAGGGCTGAAATAGAAGAGGTTAGCATCTAAACTGCTGCTAATGCACCTTTAGGTGAGAATGGGCATAACCAGTTGAAGCTTTGATAACTCCATTCTAAATCAAACCTTAAGAAAGAAAAAAAAAAAAGCATAACATTCTGGCTGAAATGATCTCAAACCAATAGAACACAGCCAAGTGCCTCACACACAGCAGGACCACCGGAATCCCAGGGGTGCTGAGACACAGGGCGTGGGGAAATATAAGGAGCAGACCTCAGGGTCTCCCCAGCAATAGCAGCTGTTGTTGGTCAGGAGCTAAGATCCCAGCAAACCGTCAGGCACCTGGCAGCAGAGGGGCTACCAAGGCCCCAAAATGCTCGGAAAGTGTTGAAAGAGCTGGAAGAAACAGGTGGCCTCAGTCTGCGGGTGTGCTCAGTACCCACGGAGACCCCATTCCGGAAGCGGGTGGTATGTACCAGGACAGTGAGTGCCCAGGGCTTGCTCGTCACAGTTGCCTCCACGCCGGCACCACACCATGCCTACCCCTCCCCACTCGCAGGGCACAGGGCCATTCACATCAGGTGGCAGCTGCCCCGGGAGCAGGTCTCAGCGGCCCCAACATGCAGTGGCTCAGACACTGCTGTGTTCCCAAGGAGGTGTTTCAAGCCACAGCTGTCTCACCTGTGACATACAGTCATGCCTAGTCTGCTGGTCCCTGTGACCTGACATTCCTCTTTCCACTCTGGCCATACTTGCCTCCCATCCCATGAAGAAATGGGCCTACTTTGGCTGAACGGGTTCAGTGCCACAAGAAAATAATTTGACCTCCCATTGAAAACCCTTCCAAGCTCCCAAGGACTAGTCACCATGACCTCACCCTGGCCCAGACCCACAAGAGTGGGATGACTGTGGCACAGGGTTAGGAAGCGGGATGGGACTATGCGGCCTGCCTGCTTCCTTCACCCTGTGAGCAAAACTACACAGGGCTTGTGGCCCAAAGAACTTAGAAACGAAACACACTAAAGGCACGCATGATACTACAGGAGGCCACATCACCTGTGAGGGTGCGCCCAGGAGCCCCAGGTGCTTGGTAGAGGTCACGTTAAGCATGCAGATTCCTGAGACCACACCCGATCTACTGCTAAATTGAATGTTCAGAAGCAGGGTCCTCAGGTGAGCTCTTTAACAAGCATCAGTTAATTCTGATGCACACTAACATCTGAGAATCACTGTTTGAGACATAACTTTCCTTTTGCAAAAGATCATCTTTAGGTCTTGAATAAAATTCAACCTTGCTCCCCTTCTTCAAGTCACTTGTTCTGTGTATTGCTTCCTCCAATAAAGTAAAACAGTTTATTACCAGAAAAAAACATCAAAAAAGCTGAGAGAACACACATGCCTCTTAACGGAAGCATCAAGCCATTGATGTTTATTCAGGTGAGCATTACCTATGATTATGTGAACATGTCACATTCATCAGATTCCTTTTGGGCTTCCGGTTCACTGATCTTACCCACTTCCTTAAATTACTACTTGGCTAATAAGGAAAGGGCAAGAAAGAGTCCAAAAGACAGTAACAACATTAGCAGCAGTGAGGCTTCCCAGTAAGAACCCTGCCACGGTCATACTCTTAACGTCTTCTCCGCGCGAGCTTGGGTTTATTTCATACTCCAGCAGCAAGGTGTGTGATGCAGGGTGTGCGGGCGGGGGAGGAGGGGCCCTGGGGTCCCCTCACTCGGAGCCAGAGTGACACACAGGAAGGGGAGATAGCAGGCAGAGGCCTGGGCCATAGTGTATGTACGTGGGGGCCACACTCACTGGGACGTCATCAGCTCCATGCTTTTCTCCTTTGCCTCTCCCCATCCCTCAAGACTGGGTTAGGCACCCCACTGCACACTCCTGGAGCACCCTGCGCCTCTCCTGTTAACTGCACTTCCCACACTGCTCTGCGATTAGTGTCTCACTTATCCACAGCCACACTTGTCTCCTTTGAGGCTTTAGTTGGCTTGTCCCTGAGTGTGTGAGCTAGGGATTGAAGAGTTTCTTCTTATGTACACTGCAATCATTAGGCCCTGGAAACTTGGAGTTGGGCCTGAATCCTAAAACGTGCTCCCATTTGTACCTACTCTACCACTCTATTTAAATGCTTTAAGCTAGACAGGCTGTTTTGTTTACCAAGAAATGTATTAATCATTTATAAAAGCCATTAAAAAAGCCATACATTTAAGAAGACAGCAAAGAACATCACTTTGAAAATGCCGTTTTTTTAAAACCATCAGTGAACATGCACTTTAAAAATCTACAGAGAACTTTTTTCATTTTGTATTTGTTCCACAGCATTCAAGCTGACAGTACAAGATAGGAGCTCATCAAACAGCACATGAAGATAGCCCAGGAGCATTCATGCATCCAGAAAAACAGAACAGCTTCTAAATCTCCACATATTCCCCAGTTAAGGGAAACCACTAGAACGTACATTTCTAGTGTACATTTTAGTAGCATTTGGGGATTTAGCACTTATAGTTCTATCACCTGGGGACGACTCCTAGGGTTCACAACATGTTTTTGAAACCTAAGTGCTATGAGGCTGGAGTGTGGACAAGTCACCGAGCTGATGAAGAACAGACCACTGTCAGCACAGCCCTGCTGTTTTCAACCTTCCTTCACATGTCAGAGACCATATTGTAATTGCACCTACAAATCTGAAAATTCACAGAGGACTAGATGATGTACTGCCCATGAATGTCAAAGGCAATTGGAAATCACCCAGTTCCATACACAGACAGGTTTGTTTCCAAGAAAAAGAGACCAAAGCACAGAAGCGGAGGACAAGAAAACATTTTAGATGATATTATATTCTCATGATAATATCCTCTCTACGTGAGGTCGGCTTGTTAGACCTTGACCTTACATCAAGCATATGCTAAAGGGACCTTACACACACTTTGAAAAGGGAAGACACGAATCAAATAAAACTAACTAGCTTGAAAGCAATAAGGGAGAACTAAACTTAAAAACTTCCACACTGGTTTCAACAATAATTTGTTTCCAGAACAAGGAAAAGTTCCTAACTATATTTGTACCCCTTCTTTATCAACTCCAGACCACCACATCCTTTTCCAAAACTGTCAGTCACACACATACACATTCGCGTCTTGTGTTTGCATCTGGCCCTCAGGCGATTTTAGCCAGCCACTTCTCCAAGTCCTGGATGTCAGCAGAGCCAGCGTCCCCTCTTCCGCCCTTGGCACTGCACTCTAGGAACTCCACTTTGAGGGGCAACTGTGAGAATTCAAATTCTTTGCCTTTCTTTCCCAGCTGAGCAGTGGCAGTGCTAGAACTGTCCAGTATGCTGGGGGCAGCAGAACGGGTGACTCGTAAAGTATTGCTGTGAGACAAAAGGAAAATGAGTCAGGAAGCAAAAAGAGCTTAATTTTTATATAACAATTAAAGGCCTTTAGGAAGTCATATTAATTCCTAAATATTTCAGCACTCATTTGAATACTTCATCATAAAACTGTCAATTATGCTATTAGGATTGTTGAATATTTGCATTTACAGGTCACTCTCTTGGACAGACAGGATACGGATCCAACCTAACATGGCCAGATGACAGGAGGGCACTAATGAACCAAGGTCACACCAACCTTCTTCCAGTTCAGTGCCCCCTTCTACTAGGATTTCCTGCATGATGCCATTTTAAGATACAGTTTTAAATTACCCGCTATAAGTATTATAAAACCTTTCTGAAAAGTTTCTGAAAGTGAAGTGTGGGTAGATAGGGTATTTATATTTACCTTGAGTCTATCTGGATACAGAGCTTAGAAATCCACAAACTACAGACTCTCATGTCCAGATTGGGTACAATTACTATTCTCCAATCTCTTTAACCACTAACACTTTCCCAATTTAAGTCACTTAACTGCCACCTGCTGGCCCTAATAAGAATTGCAAAAGCAAGGCTCATTTGTCTACTTCTCTCCCCCTTTCTGCTGTCCAGAAGCAGAGGAATACAGGCTGACAATCTGCTTTCTTACAAAATAAAGCGTTTCTTGGTGCTGTAAGATTTCATGAAAACTACTGAAAAATCCACAGGAAAACTAAATACCTTGCTTAGAAAGACACACATAGATGTAAAACGTATTTTAAAAACAAATAATTAGAGACCGGAGCCCACGTTTCCACAGAGCTGGAACTCCCGGCTCGGGGTCTCTTCCCTCCGCCGTCATGGAACTGCCCCAGAGCCCGAGGGGAGGGCAGCCTCACTGAGGCTGCCGGCTCTGGAGGGGCCCCGGGGGCCGAAGCCGCAACAGTCATGGGGACAGCAGGCTGGAGCCCAGAGAAGAAGTAGTCAGTATCCACTGCTGCTGGACGTGGCCGCGTGACCCAGTTCTGGACAATGAGAGAACCATGATTATATATTCCTCATACTGAAAAATGCTTTAACTGCCCAGAAAAATATGAGTGATAAAGGAAACTAAGAATCACATCACCTGCCATCTGCAAACTGGAAACCCAGGAAAGCGAGTGGTTGTAATTCCAGTCCCTGTCCAAAGGCCTGACGACCAGTATAACTGATGGTGTAAAGCCCAGTCCAAGGGCAGGAGGAGACTGACGTCCCAACTCAAGCAGGCAGGTGGCAAGAAAAAAGCGCTGCTTAAAGGAGCTCCAGAGACAGGCGCGAGCAGCGACTAACAGCGCGGAACCCAGAAACGGGCATGAGACGCTAAGGCTGCTGCTGCCGCCACCAAGAAGCCTGTGTGCGAGCACAGGTCACTATTCACACCCACCTTCCAGGGAGCCTGTGAAGCCCGCCACTGCCAGGGTCCCGGGATCCAGGGACAACTTCCCCAGGAGAACGCACGGCGCGCCTCACGCTGGTGCAACGTCACGCTGGCCTCTGCCGCCGCAGGCTCGCCCCACACTCCGTGCCCCTCCCTCCCCCCGGCCAGAGTGAGCCAGAGCCCCCGAAGCAGCTGCTCCTTTAACCCAGTCCTGTCTGAGCGAAGAACAGACGCCCTCCGGCGACCTACACACAAAGGCGGGGCCAAATCCAAAGCTGAGCCCCGGGAGCTGTGCGAACAAAGAAGAGCAAGGGAAACCTCTCCCAGCAGCCTCAGGAGCAGCGGATTAAAGCGCCACAATCAACTTGATGTACCCTGCATCTGTGGAATACCTGAATAGACAACGAATCACCCCAAATTGAGGAGGTGGACTTTGAGAGCAAGATTTATGATTTTTTCCCCTTTTCCTTTTCTTGTGAGTGTGTATGTGTATGCTTCTGCGTCAGATTTTGTTTGAATAGCTTTGCTTTCACCATTTGTACTAGGGTTCTATCTGTCCGTTTTTTTTTTTTCCTTTAAAAAAATTTTTTTTCTTAATAATTATTTTTTATTTTAACAATTTTATTTTATTTTACCTTCCTTTATTTTATTTGATTTTATCCTCTTCCCTCCCTCCCTCCCTCTCTCTCTCTCTCTCTTTCTTTCTTTCTTCTTTTTCTCCCTTTTTTTCTGAACCATGTGGATGAAAGGCTCTTGGTGCTGCAGCCAGGAGTCAATGCTGTGCCTCTGAGGTGGGAGAGCCAACTTCAGGACACTGGTCCACAAGAGACCTCCCAGCTCCACATAATATCAAACGGCGAAAATCTCCCAGAGATCTCCATCTCAAAACCAGCACCCAGCTTCACTCAACGACCAGCAAGCTACAGTGCTGGACACCCTATGCCAAACAACTAGCAAGACAGGGACACAACCCCACCCATTAGCAGAGAGGCTGCCTAAAATCATAAGTCCACAGACACCCCAAAACACACCACCAGACGTGGACCTGCCCACCAGTAAAACAAGATCCAGCCTCATCCACCAGAACACAGGCACTACTCCCCTCCACCAGGAAGCCTACACAACCCACTGAACCAACTTTAGCCACTGGGGACAGACACCAAAAACAACGGGAACTATGAACCTGCAGCCTGCAAAAAGGAGACCCCAAAAACAGTAAGATAAGCAAAATGAGAAGACAGAAAAACACAAAGCAGATGAAGGAGCAAGATAAAAACCCACCAGACGTAACAAATGAAGAGGAAATAGGCAGTCTACCTGAAAAAGAATTCAGAATAATGATAGTAAAGATGATCCAAAATCTTGGAAATAGAATAGAGAAAATGCAAGAAACATTTAAAAAGGACCTAGAAGAACTAAAGATGAAACAAGCAACGATGAACAACACAATAAATGAAATTAAAAATCCTCTAGATGGGATCAACAGCAGAATAACTCAGGCAGAAGAACGGATAAGTGACTTGGAAGATAAAATAGTGGAAATAACTACTGCAGAGAAGAATAAAGAAAAAAGAATGAAAAGAACTGAGGACAGTCTCAGAGACATCAGGGACAACAATAAACACACGAACATTCGAATTATAGGGGTTCCAGAAGAAAAAGAGAAAAAGAAAGGGACTGAGAAAATATTTGAAAAGATTATAGTTGAAAACTTCCCTAATATGGGAAAGGAAATAGTTAATCAAGTCCAGGAAGCACAAAGAGTCCCATACAGGATAAATCCAAGGAGAAACACGCCAAAACACATATTAATCAAACTGTCAAAAATTAAATAAAAACAAAACATATTAAAAGCAGCAAAGGAAAAACAACAAATAACACACAAGGGAATCCCCATAAGGGTAACAACTGATCTTTCAGCAGAAACTCTGCTGAAAGCCAGAAGGGACTGGCAGGACATATTTAAAGTGATGAAGGACAGAAACCTACAACCAAGATTACTCTACCCAGCAAGGATCTCATTCAGATTTGATGGAGAAATTAAAACCTTTACAGACAAGCAAAAGCTGAGAGAGTTCAGCACCACCAAACCAGCTTTACAACAAATGCTAAAGGAACTTCTCTAGGCAAGAAACACAAGAGAAGGAAAAGACCTACAATAACAAACCCAAAACAATTCAGAAAATGGGAATAGGAACATACATATCAATAATTACCTTAAATGTAAATGGATTAAATGTGCCCACCAAAAGACACAGACTGGCTGAATGGATACAAAAACAAGACCCATAGATATACTGTCTACAAGAGACCCACTTCAGACCTAGAGACACATACAGACTGAAAGTAAGGGGATGGAAAAAGATATTCCATGCAAATGGAAACCAAAAGAAAGCTGAAGTAGCAATTCTCATATCAGACAAAACAGACTTTAAAATAAAGACTATTAGAAGAGACAAAGAAGGACACTACATAATGATCAAGGGATCGATCCAAGAAGAAGGTATAACAATTTTAACTATCTATGCACCCAACATAGGAGCACCTCAATACATAAGGCAAATACTAACAGCCATAAAAGGGGAAACAGACAGTAACACATTCATAGTAGGGGACTTTAACACCCCACTTTCACCAATGGACAGATCATCCAAAATGAAAATAAGTAAGGAAACACAAGCTTTAAATGATACATTAAACAAGATGGACTTAATTGATATTTATAGGACATTACATCCAAAAACAACAGAACACATATTTTTCTCAAGTGCTCATGGAACATTCTCCAGGATAGATCATATCTTGGGTCACAAATCAAGCCTTGGTAAATTTAATAAAACTGAAATTTTATCAAGTAACTTTTCCGACCACAACACTATGAGACTAGATACCAATTACAGGAAAAGATCTGTAAAAAATACAAACACATGGAGGCTAAACAATACACTGCTTAATAACGAAGTGATCACTGAAGAAATCAAAGAGGAAATCAAAACATACCTAGAAACAAATGACAATGGAGACAGGACAACCCAAAACCTATGGGATGCAGCAAAAGCAGTTCTAAGAGGGAAGTTTATAGCATTACAATCCTACCTTAAGAAACAGAAAACATCTCGAGTAAACAACCTAACCTTGCACCTAAAGCAATTAGAGAAAGAAGAACAAAAAAACCCTAAAGTTAGCAGAAGGAAAGAAATCATAAAGATCATATCAGAAATAAATGAAAAAGAAATGAAGGAAACGATAGCAAAGATCAATAAAACTAAAAGCTGGTTCTTTGAGAAAATAAACAAAATTGATAAACCACTAGACAGACGCATCAAGAAAAAAGGGAGAAGACTCAAATCAACAGAATTAGAAAAGGAGAAGTAACAACTGACACTGCAGAAATACAAAAGATCATGAGAGATTACTACAAGCAACTCTATGCCAATCAAACGGACAACCTGGAAGAAATGGACAAATTCTTAGAAATGCACAAACTGCCAAGACTGAATCAGGAAGAAATAGAAAATATGAACAGACCAATCACAAGCACTGAAATTGAAACAGTGATTTAAAATCTTCCAACAAGCTTCCCTAGTGGTGCAGTGGTTGAGAGTCCGCCTGCCGATGCAGGGGACATGGGTTCGAGCCCTGGTCCGGGAAGATCCCAGATGCCATGGAGTGGCTGGGCGCGTGAGCCAAGGCCGCTGAGCCTGCGTGTCCGGAGCCTGTGCTCCACAATGGGACAGGCCACAACAGTGAGAGGCCCGCGTACCTCAAAAAAAAAAAAAAAAAAAATCTTCCAACAAACATAAGCCCAGGACCAGATGGCTTCACAGGCGAATTCTATCAAACATTTAGAGAAGAGCTAACACCTATCCTTCTCAAACTCTTCCAAAATATAGCAGAGGGAGGAACACGCCCAAACTCATTCTACGAGGCCACCGTCACCCTGCTACCAAAACCAGACAAGGATGTCACAAAGAGAGAAAGCTACAGGCCAATATCACAGATGAACATAGATACAAAAATCCTCAACAAAATACTAGCAACCAGAATCAAACAACACATTAAAAGGATCATACACCATGATCAAGTGGGGTTTATTCCAGGAATGCAAGGATTCTTCAATATACGCAATCAATCAATGTGATACACCATATTAATAAATTGAAAGATAAAAACCATATGGTTATCTCAATAGATGCAGAGAAAGCTTTCGACAAAATTCAACACCCATTTATGATAAAAACCCTGCAGAAAGTAGGCATAGAGGGAACTTTCCTCAACATAATAAAGGCCATATATGACAAACCCACAGCCAACATCGTCCTCAATGGTGAAAAACCGAAAGCATTTCCACTAAGATCAGGAACAAGACAAGGTTGCCCACTCTCACCACTCTTATTCAACATAGTTTTGGAAGTTTTAGCCACAGCAATCAGAGAAGAAAAGGAAATAAAAGGATTCCAAATCGGAAAAGAAGTAAAGCTGTCACTGTTTGCAGATGACATGATACTATACATAGAGAATCCTAAAGATGCTACCAGAAAACTACTAGAGCTAATCAATGAATTTGGTAAAGTAGCAGGATACAACATTAATGCACAGAAATCTCTGGCATTCCTATACACTAATGATGAAAAATCTGAACGTGAAATCAAGAAAACACTCCCGTTTACCACTGCAACAAAAAGAATAAAATATCTAGGAATAAACCTACCTAAGGAGACAGAAGACCTGTATGCAGAAAATTATAAGACACTGATGAAAGAAATTAAAGATGATACAAACAGATGGAGAGATATACCATGTTCTTGGATTGGAAGAATCAACATTGTGAAAATGACTCTACTACCCAAAGCAATCTACAGATTCAATGCAATCCCTATCAAACTACCACTGGCATTTTTCACAGAACTAGAACAAAAAAGTTCACAATTGTATGGAAACACAAAAGACCCCGAATACCCAAAGCAATCTTGAGAACGAAAAACGGAGCTGGAGGAATAAGGCTCCCTGACTTCAGACTATACTACAAAGCTACAGTAATCAAGACAGTATGGTACTGTCACAAAAACAGAAAGATCAATGGGACAGGATAGAAAGCCCACAGATAAACCCACGCACATATGGTCACCTTATCTTTGATAAAGGAGGCAGGAATGTACAGTGGAGAAAGGACAGCCTCTTCAATAAGTGGTGCTGGGAAAACTGGACAGGTACATGTAAAAGTATGAGATTAGATCACTCCCTAACACCATATACAAAAATAAGCTCAAAATGGATTAAAGACCTTAATGTAAGGCCAGAAACTATCAAACTCTTCGAGGAAAACACAGGCAGAACACTCTATGACATAAATCACAGCAAGATCCTTTTTGACCCACCTCCTAGAGAAATGGAAATAAAAACAAAAATAAACAAATGGGACCTAATGAAACCTCAAAGGTTTTGCACAGCAAAGGAAACCATAAATGAGACCAAAAGACAATCCTCAGAATCGGAGAAAATATTTGCAAATGAAGCAACTGACAAAGGATTAATCTCCAAAATTTACAAGCTGCTCATGCAGCTCAATAACAAAAAAAACAAACAACCCAATCCAAAAATGGACAGAAGACCTAAACAGACATTTCTCCAAAGAAGATATACAGACTGCCAACAAACACATGAAAGACTGCTCAACATCATTAACCATTAGAGAAATGCAAATCAAAACTACAATGAGATATCATCTCACACCAGTCAGAATGGCCATCATCAAAAAATCTAGGAAGAATAAATGCTGGAGAGGGTGTGGAGAAAAGAAAACACTCTTGCACTGATGGTGGGAATGTGAATTGGTACAGCCACTATGGAGAACAGTATGGAGGTTCCTTAGAAAACTACAAATAGAACTACCATATGACCCAGCAATCCCACTACTGGGCATATACCCTGAGAAAACCATAATTCAAAAAGAGTCATGTACCAAAATGTTCATTGCAGCTCTATTTACAATAGCCAGGAGATGGAAACAACCTAAGTGTCCATCAACGGATGAATGGATAAAGAAGATGTGGCACATATATACAATGGAATATTACTAGGCCATAAAAAGAAACGAAATTGAGCTATTTGTAATGAGGTGGATGGACCCAGAGTCTGTCATACAGAGTGAAGTAAGTCATAGAGAGAAAGACAAATACCATACGCTAACACATATATACGGAAGTTAAGAAAAAAAAGTGTCATGAAGAACCTAGGGGTAAGACAGGAATAAAGACACAGGCCTACTAGAGAATGGACTTGAGGATATGGGGAGGGGGAAGGGTAAGCTGTGACAAAGTGAGAGAGTGGCATGGACATATATACACTACCAAACGTAAAATAGCTAGCTAGTGGGAAGCAGCCGCAAAGCACAGGGAGATCCCCTCGGTGCTTTGTGACCACCTAGAGGGGTGGGATAGGGAGGGAGGGAGGGAGGGAGACGCAAGAGTGAAGAGATATGGGAACATATGTATGTGTATAACTGATTCATTTTGTTATAAAGCAGAAACTAACAACACCATTGTAAAGCAATTATACTCCAATAAAGTTGTAAAAAAACAACAACAAAGAATTAATACAGGGAAAAGCATTTGGGGAGGAGCACATAGGGCCTTCTAAGCAAGGTGGTGCATCCATGGGTATTCACCTTACTATTCTTTAAACTCAATATATGTGTCACATATACTCCTTTACATGTAGTATATTTTACAATTAAAAAACAACTCAAAAGGAAAAAACAACAAACATTATATTCAGCTCTTGCCATAAGGCCATGTAAATATAGTAAATCTTGTGATTCAGAAGACTATCAAATGCTTCAAAGCTGATAAGGCCTAATTCTCCTAAACACAGGATTAAACTAAATTTAGACTCCTAATTTAACTGATATTAACTTTTATAACTTTTTTTTTTTTATGGCTGTGTGGGGTTCATTGCTGCACGTGGGCTTTCTTTAGTTGCGGTGAGTGGGGACTGCCCTTCGTTGTGGTGCACAGGCTTCTCATTGTGGTGGCTTCTTTTGTCACGGAGCATGGGCTCTAGGAGCACGGGTTCAGTAGTTGTGGTTCACGGGCTCTAGAGTGCAGGCTCAGTAGTTGTGGCACAGGGGCTTAGCTGCTCTGCAGCACATGGGATCTTCCCAGAGCAGGGCTCGAACCCGTGTTCCCTGCATTGGCAGGCGGATTCTTAACCACTGTGCCACTAGGGAAGCCCCCTTTATAACTTTTTAACATTTTATTTCACTGCCGTATAATACAGCATTTTTTTCTGTATTGTTTTTCTACGGCCCTTTGGAGTGAAAAACAAATGGATTAAGGAAAATGTGTTTTAAACATGGGAAGACTTGGACTATGCTGTTTAAAAAAATGGATGTACAAATATTATGCCTGTTTTTGTCCAAAAGATAATTCTCAACAATTGCAACAGAAAATTTAGAAAAACAAATCAGCTAATTCCAATTTTTTTAGCTTAATGACAAGCAGTATGCAGTCTCAAAAGAGTGAACATCAAGAATAGGAGAAGAGGTGATGAACATGCAATTTCAGAAAGGACAGAAACCACTGAAAGTGACACCAGCAAGATGGCAGAATGGGAGTTTTCAGCTCAAGTCCTCTCACAGAAACATCAATTTGAATAACCATCCACACAGAAGAATACCTTCATGAGAGGTAAGAAATCCAGGTTAGAGATTACAGCACCTGGGTATAACACAGAAATAAGAAAAGATGCATTGAAGAGGGTAGAAAGGACAGTTCCACATTGCCCACGTTACTGCTCCTGCAAGCCTGAACAATGCAGCATGGAGAGATATGATTCACACGGGGGAAGGAGAGTGAAGTGAGCACCTACTGTGTCATGGAACCTAGCTCCTGACCAGCCCCAGTAGACACAGGTACCTACCTGGCCAGCCATGACAGATTCAGTTTCCAGGCCAGTTTCCATGGACCCAGGCATTAGGCCCACCCACCCACAAACCCAGAAGCAAGGCCAACCTGCCTAGGGACTCCAGCAGCAAGCCCACCCAGAATCTCTGGCTGGACTGACTAGAGAAGTGCTTACTCTGACAAAGTTAGTCTATAATGACTAGAAGAAGTCATTACTTTTTCAAATGTGCAGACACCAAAATAAGGACACAAGGAGCATGAAAAATCAGGGAAACATGACACCACCAAAGGAAGAAGATAAATCACCAATAACTGACCCTAAAGAAATGGAGATCTACAAAGTGCCTGGCAAAGAATTCAAAATAATCATCTGAAAGTCCCATAAGGTACAAAATAACACAGAAAACTCAACAAAATGAGGCAAAGAATAAGTGAACAAAATCAGAAAGTCAACAAAGATATACAAACCATGAAAAACAAAAATTCTGGAGCTGAAGAACACAATGACTGGATGTGAAAAATTCAACAGCAGACTCAATCAGAATAAAGAATTGGAGAGCTTGAACACAGGTAACTTGAAATTACTCTGTGAGAAAAACAAAAAGAAAAAGCAAAATAGAGTGAAGAAAGTCTTATGGGACATCATAAAAGGAACCGATATATGCATTATGGGAGTCTCAGAAAGAGCAGATAAAGACAAAGAATCAGAAAGCTTATTTAAAAAAATAATGATAGAAAACTCCCAAATCTGGGGAGGGAAATGAACATCCAGATCCACTAAGCCCCTAAAACCCCAAATGGATTAAACATAAAGAGAGCTTTAATGAGACACATTATAATCAAACTGACAAAAGTCAAAGACAGAATGTTGAAAGCATTAAGAGAAAGGCCATCTGTCACAAACAAGGGAAAATCCATAAGACTAAAAGTGGATCTCATAGCAGAAACCTTGCAGGCCAGTGGAGAGTGGAATGGTATATTCAAAATGCTGAAAGAAAAAAAACCTGCCATCCAAGAGTACTATACCCAGCAAAACTGTCCTTCAGATATGAAGGACAGACAAAAGCTTTCCCAAACACACAAAAGCTGCAGTTCATCACTACTAGTCCTGCCTTATAAGAAATGTTAAAGGGAGTTCTTCAAGGTGAAATAAAACTAATCAAGAACATGAAAACATATGCAAGTATAAAACTCACTGTAACAGTAAGAATATACTAAAATTTAGAATACTCTAGTATTGTAATGGTGACATATAAATCATTTTTAACTCTAACATAAAAGCTAAAGACAAAAGTAATAAAAATAATTATGACTACAATAATTTATTAATGGATACACAATATAAAAAGATGTAAGTTGTGACATCAGTAACATAAAATGTGGGGGAAGGAGAAGTTAATGTATACAAATTTTTGTATACAAAGTTGTTATCAGCTTAAATTAGACTGTCAGTATTATAAGATGTTTTATATAAGCCATGACAGTCACAAAGAAAACATCTGTAGTAGACACACAAAATAAAGAGAAAAAAGTCAAAGCATAACAATACAAAAGAAATCATCAAATTACAAAGGAAGAGAGGAGACAAAGGAACTATGAAATAGTCAGAAAACCATCAACAAAACAGAATAAGTTCTTACCTATCAGTAATTACTTTAAATGTAAATGGTTTAAATTACCAATCAAAACAGAGTGGATGAATGGATAAAAAAACAAGCTTGAAGTACATGCTATCTCCAAGAGATGCACTCTCGATTTAAGGTTCAAAGTAAAGGGACAGAAAAACATATTCTATACAAATGATAAACAAACGAGAGTAGGGCTGAATACATAAATATCAACAGAACAGACTAAGTCAAAAATTGTCACAAGAGACAAAGAAGGTTATCATATAATAATAAAGGGGCCAATTCATCAAGAGGATAAAATAATTGTGTACATATACATGTATATATGTAACATCAGAGAACCTAAATAAATAAATGGGATACATCACATTAACAGGATGAAGGATAAAAATCTTATGATCATCTCAACAGATTCAGAAAAAGCATATGACAAAATTCAACACCCTTTCATGATAAGAACTCAACAAAATAGTTACAGAAGGTATGTACCTCAAAATAACAAGTGTCATATATGACAAGCCCACAGATAACATCATACTCAATAGTGAAAGCTAAAAGCTTTTCCTCTAAGATCAGAAACAAGATAAGGATGCCTACTCTTGCCACTTCTATTCAACATAGTACTGGAAGTCCTAGACAGAGCAATTAGGCAAAAAAGAAACAAAAGGCATCAAAATCAGAAAGGAAGAAGTAAAATTATCTCTGATTTCAGATCACTTGATCTTAAATATAGAAAACCATAAAAGACCCCCCAAAAATGAGAACTAACAGACTCAGTAAAATTGCAGGATACAAAATCTACACAAAAAAACAAGTTCTGTTTCTATGCACTACTAATGAACTATCAGGAAAAGAAATTAACAAAACAATTCCATTTATAATAGCATCAAAAACAATAAAATACTTAGGCATAAATTTAACAAAGTAGGTGAAAGATCTGTACACTGAAAACTATAAAACAGTGATGAAAGAAACTGAAGACACAAATAAATGGAAAAATGCCCCTTGTTCATATATTGGAATAATTTACATTGTTAACATGTCCATCTATAGGGGACTTCCCCGGTGGTCCAGTGGTTAAGAATCTGCCTTCCAATGCAGGGGATGTGGGTTCTATTTCTGGTCAGGGAACTAAGATCCCACATGCCGCGGGGCAACTAAGCCCGCACACCACGACTACTGAGCCCACGTGCCGCAAACTACAGAGCCCACTCTCCCCAAACTACTCTCTGGAGCCTGCGCGCCATAACTAGAGAGAAGCCCGCAGGCTGCAACAAAAGATCCCACATGCCGCAACGAAGATCCCACGTGCCGCAACTGAGACCCGATGCAAACAAAAAAATCTCCATCTATAAATTTAATGGAATCTCAATCAATATTCCAATGGAATTTTTCGCAGAAATAGAAGAAACAATGGTAGAATTCATATGGAACCACAAAAGAACTATAATACTCAAAATAATCTTGAGTAAGAACAATAAATCTGGAGGCATCACATTTCCAGATTTCAAATTATATTGTAAACCTATAGTAGTCAAAACAATATGGTACTATAAAAAGACATATAGATCAATGGAATAGAATAGAGAGCCCAGCACAAACCCATGCATATACAGTCAACTAATCTTCAACAAGGATGACAGGAGTATACTATAGGAAAAGGATAGTCTCTTCAATAAATGGTGCTGGGAAAACTGGATATCTACATGCAAAAGAATGAAACTGTGTATGTTATACCATACACAAAATCAACTCAAAATGGATTAAAGACTTAAATATAAGACCTGAAACCATAAAAATCCAAGAAGAAAATGTTCACTGACATTGGTGTTGTGGAAATTAGTTTTAAGATATGAGACCAAAAGCAAATAACAAAGCAAACATAAACAAGTGTGATTATATCAAACTAAAAAGCTTGTGCACAGCAAAGGAAAGAATCAACAAAATGAAAAGATAACCTATGGAATGGGGGAAAATATTTGCAAACCATATATCTGATAAGGGTTAATATCCAAAATATGGGATTTAGCAATATGTTTTTGGATCTGTCCCAAAACATACAACCCAGTAACAAAAAAACCAAATAATCCAATTTAAAAAATGGACAAAGGACCTGAACAGACATAGAGGACATACGAATAGTCAACAAGTACATGAAAAGATGCTAAACATCACTATTCATCAGGGAAATGCAAATCAAAACCACAATGAGATGTCACTTCACACCTGACAGAATTACTAACATTAGAAAAAAAAAGATAAGTGTTGGTAAAGATATGGAGAAAAGGGAACCTCGGTACATTGTTGGTGGGTATGTAAATTGGTACAGCTATTACAGAAAACAGCACTGACATTCCTCAAAAAATTACAAACAGAACTACTACCATATGAATCAGCAATTCCACTTCTGGGTAGTTATCCAAAGGAACTGAAATCAGGATCTCGGAGAGGTATATGCCTTCCATGTTCACTGCACCATTATTAACAATAGCCAATATATGGAAGCAACCTAAATGTCCATCGAAGGATGAACAGATAAAGAAAATGTGGAACATATATACAATGGAAAATTATTTAGCCCTGCAGAAGAAATTCCTGCCATTTGCGACAACATGGATGGACCTAGAGAACATTATGCTAAGTGAAATAACATAGAGTAAGACAACTACCATTATGATTAATTACACTTATATGTGGAATCTAAAACAGTCAAACACATGGAAGCAAAGAGTAGAATGGTGGTCACCAAGGTGGGGGGCAGGGGGAAATGGAGAGATGATGGTCAAAGGGTATAAAGTTTCAGTTATGCAAATAAGTAAGTGCTAGAGATCTAATATATAGCATAGTATTCACTGTACACTTAAAATTTGCTAATAGGGTAGATCTTATGTTAAGTGTTCTCATGAAATACATACACACACAAATAATGAAGTATGTAGGAAGAAACTCTGGGAAGTAATGGATATTTTTATGGCCTCGATGGTGATGATGGTTTCACAGTTGTATGCTTATCCCCAAATTGAGTTGTATACATTAAATATTCACAGCTTCTTACATATCAATTATACCTCAATAAAGGGGTTAAAATGTTCTTTTGATATTCAATTTGAAGGCATGATGTCTTTGATAAATCTAATTGAATGGCTAACTTTTCTTCTATTATATATTAAAAAGTTTAAAGCACATGGGATTGAATATATCATTCTCAATTGAAAAAAAAAAAGCCACAGAAAATGACAGACCAGGGCTGGTAAAATTTTTCTGTAAAGAGCCATAAATTAGATATTTTGGGCTTGTGGGTGATATTTAGTCTCTGCCACATATTTTTCTACTTTTCTTCTTTTCTTACCTGTCCTATAAAAATGCAAAACCACTCTTTGTTGGCAGACCCTCAGCAGGAGTTTGTCAACCCCTGAAGCAAACCATATTCTACTAGACTCTAAGCTCCTGAGTACAGGAACAACATCACACTTCTTATAGTCACATCCTAGAGCAGGTCATGGCATATGTTAGACAAATTATAGGTGCTTATTAAATGAGCAAAGGAGAATGTAAATGATAATTGGAAAAAATTTACTAAAAGTTGAGTTTGTAAAATTTTTCCTTATCAGATTTTTTTATTAAAAATATCCTTACATAACAGCATAAGAAAACATAACTTGCTCTATTATAATGTTGATTGTATCTCCTATGTAAGCAACCTGTTAGCTAACTCTTACAAATCAGCAGAACACAGAGACATAGATTCCTTAAAATTCAAAAGCTTATAGCTCAATTCACAAATTTTTAAACACTAAAATCAAGCTAAGTGATATCGCCACATAGCTTGAAAACAAGAAACACACTACAAAATAGTATCATAGATTTTTATATTCTTCTGAAGTGTTCCTTTCTTGTTCTGTCAACAAAAATTTCCATAGCTTTCAAATTTAGTTTTTAAATCCTTTCATATCTACTATAAACTAGGTCTAGAAACAGTGGGAAAACAAATTGAGCTGTAGTCGCAATAAACCTGAGATTTTCTTTCCACGAAAATTTTAAATATCTATAAACATCCCATTAATACTTTTTACAGTTCCATTAATTCTGTTGTCAATTATTTAACAAGTATATTTCACACCAATCTGCAGGCTAATTGTGATAACCATACAAAACCAAAGACCTTAAGCAATATATACATATTTCCTAAGTGTTAAGAGATACAGTTAACCAATAGGACTTATTCTTACTTACATTTCTTTTTCAAGCTGCTGCTGAATTAACTTTGCTGATTTTGCCATTGTAATGTCTGTAAAGAAATAAAGACACTGCTGTTGTTTAAAGCAGAAGGGGTCTTTTCCCAAGACTTCTTGCACATATGGAAAATTCCTATTTAAACCCGTAAGTTTCTTTGCCCCACCATTTAAAAAAAATTTTTATGTTACATTGGATTATAGTTGACTTACAATGTTGTGTTAGTTTCAGAAGTACAGCAAAGTGATCCAGTTATACATATACACATATCTTATTCTTTTTCAAATTCTTTTCCCATTTAGGTTATTACAGAATATTGAGCAGAGTTCCCTGTGCTACAGTAGGTCCTTGTTGGTTATCTATTTTAAATATAGTAATATGTCAATCCCAAACTCTCAATTTATCCCTCCCACCAACCCCACCATTTTTTTAAAGAGCTTTTTTTTTTAAATTTATTTTTATTCTTATTTTATTTATTTTTGGCTGTGTTGGGTTTTTGTTGCTGCACACGGGCTTTCCCTAGCTGCGGCGAGTGGGGGCTACTCTTTGTTGCAGGGTGTGGGCTTCTAATTGCGGTGGCTTGTCTTGTTGCAGAGCACGGGCTCTAGGCTGTGGGCTTCAGTAGTTGTGGCACAGAGGCTCAGTAGTTGTGGCTTGCAAGCTCTAGAGCACAGGCTCAGTAGTTGTGGCACATGGGCTTTGTTGCTCCGTGGCATGTGGGATCTTCCTGAACCAGGAATCAAACCTCTGTCCCCTGCATTGGCAGGCAGATTCTTATCCACTGCGCCACCAGGGAAGCCCGCTTAAAGAGCTTTTTATCACTAGTAGTTCCATTATCAAAGTAAGCTTTGTATTTGCACAAATATTTATATTACAATTATGCTTACAATTAAGCTGGTGACCCTAAAATTGAGAAGCTCTTTCACAGAAGTTTTCTACATCTTACAGACATTTGAAATCAACACATATATTGTATACATAAGTCCAGCCAATGTAACAAGAAGAGAAGCTACCAGCTTTGTGATTTTAACAAGACCCTTCACTCCAGTAGAAATACCTGCCTGTCATATAGAACTAAACCAAGAACATTTCCAGCTGATGCTAAGATGGTATGTTACGGCATCAAGTGCACTTTAGTAATAAAAAAGCACTGGTTTGGCACCATCAGAAGCCAAATAAATATAGAAGAAATAAAAAGGTCAGGTAATGACCCTAAGACTGATTCACGATAAGTCATTGTTAGGGTTACTACTAGCTCACCTTTGAGAAATGCATTGAGCTTTTCACAGAATGAGAATATTAGGTCTGAAAGAGGACTAAAGATCAACTAGTCTATCTTATTTTTAGTTTTTTAGAAAAGAGAGATTATTTCATTATTGAGGTAACATTGGTTTATAACATGTTTCATGTGTACAACATTATGATTCAATTTGTGTATATACTACACCGTGCTTACTATCAAAAATTTAGTTTCCATCCATCACCGCACAGTAGTAGGTACAAATATCTTTCTGAGTTAGTGTTCCATTACCTTTGGATAAATACCCAGAAGTGGAATAGCTGGATCCCATGGTAGATCTATTCTTAATTTTTTGAGGACTATCTATGCTGTTTCCCACAGTGGCTGCATTTACATTCCCATCAACAGTGCACAAAGGTTCCATTTTCTCCATATCCTCGCCCACACATGTTATTTCTTCTCTGTTTGACAACAGTCACTCTAACAGGTGTGAGGTAATGTCTAATTGTGGCTTTGATTTGCATTTCCCTAATAGTTAATGATGTTCATCTTCACTAGTGATGAACATCTTCATTATGTGCCCAATGACCATTTGTATGTCTTTTCTGGAAAAACATCTATTCAGGTTATCTGCCCATTTTTAAATCAGGTTTTTTGTTGTTGTTGAGTTGTATGGGTTCTTTATATATTTTGGATATTAACCCCTTATCAGATAATATGATTTGACAATATCTTCTCCCAGTCAGTAGGATGTCTTTTCATTTTGTTGATGGTTTCCTTTGCTGTGCAGAGCTTTTTAGTTTGATATAGTACCACCTGTTTATTTTTGTTTTTGTTTGCCTTGCCCGAGGAGACAGATCCAAAAACATATTGCTAAATCCCATGTCAAAGTCCGAACTCCCTGTTTTCTTCTAGGAGTTCTATGGTTTCAGGTCTTCTATTCAAGTCTTTAATACACTTTTCAGTTAATTTTTGTGTACGGTATAATAGTCTACTTTCATTCTTTTGCATGTGGCTGTACAGTTTTCCCAACACCATTTACTGAAGAGACTGTTCTTTCTCCATTCTATGTTCTTTGCGCCTTTGTTGTAAATTAATTGTCCATATGTTTATTTCTGGGCTCTCAATTCTGTTCCATTGACCTGTATGTCTGTTTTTCTGCCAAATACCATGCTGTTTTGATTACTATAGCTTTGTAGTAATATTTTGAAATCAGGGCATGTGATACCTCCAGCTTTGTTCCTTTTTCTCAGAATTGCTTCAGCTATTCATAGTTTTTCATGGTTCCATACAAATGTAAGGAATTTTTGTTCCATTTCTACAAAAAATGTCATTAGGATTTTGACAGGGATTGCTGCAATGAATCTGCAGATTGCTTTAAGTAAAATAGACATTTTAACAATGTTAATTCTTACAGTCTATGAGAATTGCTTCGGCTATTCATAGTTTTTCATGGTTCCATACAAATGTAAGGAATTTTTGTTCCATTTCTACAAAAAATGTCATTAGGATTTTGACAGGGATTGCTGCAATGAATCTGCAGATTGCTTTAAGTAAAATAGACATTCTAACAATGTTAATTCTTACAGTCTATGAGCATGAAATATCTTGCCATTTCTTTGTGTCTTCCATTTCTCTCAACAATGTTTTATAGTTTTTACTGTATTGTGGGATCTTAGTTCCCTGACCAGGGATTGAACCTGCACCCTCAGCAGTGAAAGTGTGGAGTCCTAACCACTGGACCACCAGGGAATTCCCATCCTTGGTTAAATTTATTCCTGGGTATTTTATTGTTTTTGCTGCAATTTTAAATGGGACTGTTTTCTTAATTTCTCTTTCTGCTTGTTTGTTGTTGGTGTACAGAAACACAACAGAGTTTTGTATATTGCTTTTGCACCCTGCAACTTTACTGTATTCATTTATTATTTCTAATAGGTCTTTGGTGAAGTCTTTAGCTATGTTGAATGAGAGTGGCAAGAGTGGGCATCCTTGTCTTGTTCCTGATCTTAGAGGGATAGCTTTCAGTTTTTCACAGTTGAGTATGATGTCAGCTGTGGGTTTGACATGCATAGCCTTTATTATGTAGAGGTACATTCTTTCTATACCCATTTTATTGTCTTTATCATAAGTGGAATAGTTTAAGAAGAATGGGTATTAAATCTTCTTTGAACATTTGGTAGAATTTACCAGTGAAGCTGTCTGGTCCTGGACTTTTGGTTTTTTTGGAAGGCTTTTGATTACTGTTTTAATCTCCTTCCTAGTTATCAGTCTATTCAGATTTTCTATTTCTTCAAGATTCAGTCTTGGAAGGTTGTTTGTTAAGAATGTATTTATTTCTTCTAGGCTGTCCAATTTGTTGGTGTAGTTATTCACGGTATTCTCTTATAACCCTTTGTATTTCTGTGGGATCTGTTGTAATTTCTCCTCTTTCGTTTCTGATTTTATTTATGTGAGCCTCCTCTCTTTTTTTCTTAGTCTAGATAAAGGTTTGTCAATCTTGTTTATCTTTTCAAAGAACAAGCTCTTAGTTTCATTGATCTTTTCTACTATCTTCTTAGTCTCTATTTCATTTATTTCTGCTGGCTTTTAGTATTTCCTTCCTTCTACTGACTTTGGGCTTAGTTTGTTCTTTTACTAGTTCCTTTAGGTGTAAGGACTGTGGAGATTTTTCTTGTTTCTTGAGGTAGGCAAGTATTGCTATAAACTTGTACTGCTTTTTATGCATCCTATTGATCTGGTATGACATATTTTCATTTATCTTCAGGGATTTTTATTTCCTCCTTTCCTCCTCATTGACCTAATAGTTGTTCAGTAGCATGTTGTTTAGTCTCCACATATTTGTGACTTGTTCAGCTTTCCTCTTGTAGTTGATTTCTAGTTTCAAATCTTTGTGGTAGGAAAAGATGCTCGATATGATTTCAATCTTAAATTTACTGAAACTTGTTTTGTGTCCCAGCATATGGTCTATCCTTGAGAATGTTCCATGTGCACTTGAGAAGAATGTGTATTCTGCTGCTTTGGGATGGAATGTTTTATTTATATACATGTATATATGTATGTATGTATGTATGTATGTATGTGTGTGTGTGTATATATTCCACCTGATGTAATACTTCATTTAAGGCCAATGGTTCCTTGTTAACATTCTGTCTAGATAATCAATTCATTGATGTAAGTGGGATGTTAAACTCCCCTACTATTATTGCTGTCAATTTCTTCATTTAGATCTGTTAATAATTCCTTTCATGTTTTAGTGCTCCTATGTTAGATGTTTATATATTCATAAATGTTACAACTTCTTGATGGACTGTCCCCTTTATCATTATATCAGTCCATCTTGTTCTCTTGTTTGGCTTGAAGTCTATTTGATCTGATCTGAGATGGCTAAACCTGCTTTCTTTTGGCTGCCATCTGCTTGGAGTATCATTTTCCATCCCTTCACTTTGAGCCTATGTTTGTCTTTAGAGCTGAGATGAGTCTCTGGGAGACAGGACATAGCTGGTCTTGTTTTTTAATACATCTAGCCACTGTGTCTTTTGATTGGTGAATTCAATCCACTTATATTTAGGGTGATTATTGATAAATGAGGACTAGTACTGCCATTTTATCTTTTGTTTTCTCTATATCTTTTGTTTGCTCTATATCTCCATTGTTTCTGCCTGACATCTTAGTTGGTGGTTTACTAGTTTCCTCCTAGTTTCATGTCTCTGCTCTAGAATTACTTTTGTGGTTACCGTCAGGTTTGTATAAGACATCTCATAGATAAAACAGTCCTTTTTCCGCTGATAGGATCTTATCTTCATTTGCCATTATATGGGTTCTGTTCTTTTCCTCTTCCCCTTTTACGTTTTTGTCATCTCAAATTAACCCTTTTTATATTGTGAGTTCATTATCAAACTGCAATAGCTATAATTATTTTTACTGCTTTTTCCCCTTTAACCTTTATAATTAACCACCTATTCTGATGTAAAGTTGCAATTTTCTGATTCTATCTATTTATCACCTTACTCAAAGTTTTGCGTACTTTTGCCTCTTTGTTTCAGGTAGGAGAGCTCCTTCCAACATTTCTTGTAAGGCAGGTCTACTGGTAATGAACTCCCTCAGCTTTTGTCTGGGAAAGTCTTTATTTCTCCTTTGTATCTCAAGGATAAGTTTGTTGGAAGGATTCTTGGCAGAGGTTTTGTCTTATAATATTTTGAGCAGGCTATCCCATCCTCTCCTGGCCTATACAGTTTCTGCTGAGAAATCTGCTGATAGATTAATAGGGGTTCCTTTGTAGGCTACTGTCTTTTTTCCTCCAGATGCCTTTAAAATTCTTTATCATTGAATTTTGACAATTTTAACATAATGTGTCCTGGAGAACACCTTTTAGCATTGAGATAATTAAATGTCCTCTTGGCTTTATGGACTTGTATATCCAGTTCCTTCCCTGGCTTTGTGAAATTCTCAGCTATTATTTCTTTAAATAAACTCTCTGCTCTCTTCTCCCTCTTTTCTTCCTCTGGGATAACCATTATCTTTATGAAGGATAATGAAATTGGATAGTTCTCATAAAATTTTATTTAAAAAAAAATCTTAGTTCTCTTGCCACTCCTACTTGAATCATTTCTAGATCTCTATATTCAAGCTCACTAATTCTCTCTTCCATATGGTCTGCTCTATTTCCAGTGCTTTCTAATGCATTCTTCATCTCATTTATTGACATCTTCAGCTCCAGAACTTCTGTTTGGTTCTCTTTTAGACTTTTAATATCTTTGGTAAAGTATTTCTTCTGTTCATTAATTTTATTCCTGAGCTCACTGAACTGCCCTCCTGAGTTCTCTTGTAGCTTGTTTAGTTTCTTCATAACAGCTATTTTGAATTCTCTATCAGTTAGATTACAATCTTCCATGACTTAAGTTTGGCTGCTGGAGAACTGTCATTTTCTTTTCGTTACACTGTGTACTGTGGTTTTACATGGTACTTGACAAACTGTTCCTCTGCCAGTGCATTTGAAGTAGCAAATACCTTTCTTATGTAGGTAAAGCTTTTTTTTTCTCCTTGATTCTTACAGTTCAACAAGTTGGAAAATAGATGCCTTTCTTTTCTTTTTCTTGCTATAGCACAGGTTTTTGGCTTTTCTTACCTGAGCTGCCTCTGACTATATTTGAGAATTGGCACTTTCCACCCTCTACTACCTCTGCCAGATGTGTCACTGGTACCCTCACTGTCACTGCTTGAGCAGTGGGGGGTGTGGGGGGAAAAGTGAAGGAGACAGAGTCACGGACACCTTCGCCACATCTGGGGTTGTCGGGTTTGCATGCAGCACTGCCATGAGCCAGGGGATTGGGGTCACAGGCCCCACCACCACTGCTGCTGCTGCGGGGTTCCCTGTGGCCAAAGGAGCTACTGCAGCCAGGAGGCTGGAGCCATGTGTGCTGTCTTCCCTGTTGCTACAGGGTTATCTGGGGCTTCAGGCTCAGCCACTGTGGCCAGAGGCTAAGATTGTAGACATTCTTCCACTGTTCCCCCAGTTCTACCTCCTCCATGTGTTCCAGTCCACCCACCTTCAGAAGTAGACTTGTGGATCTCTCCAGCATTCTAGTGTGTTGGGCAGAGGAACCAGAAGAACCTTTGTTGAGTTTTGGATGTTTTACTAGTTGTAGAATGAAGGGGAGAGACAAAGAAGGTGTCTTACACCTCATGATGCTGACATCACTCCTAATCCGATTTTAAAGGTAATAAAACTGAAGCCTAGTTTTACTGGCTGAGACTAAAATGTTTTTCATTCTTACAAAGTTGCAAACTCTCCTTGATGAAATGTGCTAGATGGCAAACTTGTTTAAAAGGAGAGACTCCATCCTGTCCTTCCTCAACTGTGTATCTGATATGACATATTGTCGATCTGATGAACTTAACTTGGTAAATTAAAATGATTTACGATTAAAAATAAAACACTGTATCAAAGAATAAATGACAATAATCACTCCTTTGTCGCTCCTTAGAACAGCCTGGTAAGGGAGACTATGAAAATGCTGGAGTATAAATAAATTTTAAGATTTAAAATCCTTAATTTATAGTTCATTAGCAATCATCTCTCATCCTCAGTAATAACAATTGTAGATAACTGTATTAATTCTTAGTAGCAATCCCAGAAAAATCTCAACTATTATTACCAGAAAACATGATAGTACCTTGCTTATTGCAAGCGATTAAGAATGATGGTGTGTTCTTCAGACCAATACTGTCAAGGAGGACTTGATACAGAAACTCTGCCACATCTTTCACCTCTCGCTGGAAGGCTGCACTATCCACAACAAACACAATAGCCCTGGAGGGGGAAAAAAAGAAAAACTGCCATGTGAGCATGCAACAGTGCAGCATTATATTGAAAAATGATACCCTTAATTTTGCCCAATTCAATCCTAATGATTAAAACAAAACAAACTCACATACAGGTGTCTGCACAAGTAATGATACAACACAAATACTTAACAAAGGACTACTTAGTGCTACTATGTATCAATGACTGTATCTAAAAAGACAATAGAAAATGATGCCTCCCCTCAAGTCCAGCAAATTGTCATATACAAAACCATGTGATAAAACACTAGGACAGACCTTGTACCTGTACCTCCCCTCAAGTCCAGCAAATTGTCATATACAAAACCATGTGATAAAACACTAGGACAGACCTTGTACCTGCTATAATAGAAACAAAGAGGAAGATAATTTACATGGAACCAGGTCAGGAAGACTTAAAGGAGGATGTAATAGTTGGGTGAATTTTAGCCAGACAAAATACTACTGTGGCAAAGACTGTCTGGAAAGTAGTATGTGCAGGGCACAAAGTGGTGGAACAACATGCTTTGGAGAACTCAAGGTAAGCTAATACACAGGTAGGTGGGGAAATGAAGGAAAACCAGGTCAGATGGCAAAGGGGTGCAACACACTGACCTAAAGAGTTTATGCTTTTCTGTCTTACAAAGAATATTAGTGCCTAAATGACAAATACAACTAAGAGAATAATCAAACTAGAAGCAGAGTGACCAGGTAGGGCCCAACCTAAGGCAGCAACAGTGAGAATCCTCATGTGCCAGAAATAAAGACATATCTAAGCTAAAGCAAAGCAGTCCAGGAAAACAGCAGATTTAGGCTTTAGGAACAAGGGTTTGAAAGCCCAGGAGATGTGCAACAGCCAACATGGAGTTGGAAAGCTGGAACTGAACACTCTGTGCAAAGCCTAGTACTTAAAAGCAGTCTAACAGACAGCAGTGTGGGAAAATAATCCAAGAAGAATTGAATCACCAGGCCTCCTGTGCCACACACAGAAACAGGGTATGAACTTACACTATCTCATGGTGTAAGATCCCCAAGCAGGAAGATATATAAAAATTGGGCCAGACTCAATGAACTCCTATGGCCCCCAAAAGAAGGAAATATGAACCCCTTCTGGAGAGAGGCTTTCATAACCTAAAGCAATTTAAAAAAACAAAACAAAACAGCAACCACAACATCAACAGCAAAATCTAACCCCCTTGAACAGGGTATCTGGATCAAAATTACAAAGCACAGTAAATAAACCATTATGAGGGAGAACCACAAAGGCAGATTAATCAGCACTCAAAACTAAAAATAATAAAGCAATCAGTAAAATATTTTAAATTATTTAAAAGAATACTAGACACCATAATAAAAGAATAAAGATAGTACTAAAAAAACAAGGCTGATTTTGAAAGATATGTTTTTACAAGTAAAGAACAAAATTAGTAATAACCCAATGGAAAAGTTAAGCAGAAAATACTACAGCTGAAAAGGATATAATAAACTACAAAATAAAGATGAAAATATCAACTATACATAAGGTAAAAAGACTTGGAAGATATGACAGAGAAGAGACAAGAAGATAAGGTTCAATGATGTTAATAAGAGTTCCAAGAGGTGAAAGTGAGAATTTGGAAATAGAACTACCTAAAAAAAAATATTGTTGAGAATTTTCCAGAACTGAAGATACAAATCTTTCAACTGAAATAGCACACTTGAATCCCAACCATGATAAAGCTAAATCACCCCTAAACAGAAGGATAATCTACCCCTGAATACAGGATTAAAAAAACATAGATTCTGTATCATGAAATGACAATTAGATTGAGCACTGCTTTCTCATCTACAACAACAGATATCTGAAGTCAGGAGTAATGCCTTCAATGTGAAAACAGAAATAACTGCCACCCAGGATTTTATACTCGGCTAAAATAGTTATTCAAAAATGAAGGCCAATGAAAAAAGTTTCAAATGAACAAAAGATGAGAAACTTTTATCTCTTATTCACCATTTCTGGAAACATATCCAAAAGATATACGTGAAAGAAAATTAAATCAAAAGGAAAGAGTAAGAGGCAAGAAGCGATAGAGAAAAAAGAAATCCATAAACATCCTGGTAATTCTAGGTGATCACTGAATGATGGAGAAAAATATTAGTAACTGTTGGATGTTAAAAAAGAAGAAAGAGAAATAAAATGAAAGGAAGATGTGAGGAAGATCAAAGTAAGGTATTTTAAGTTCCAGTGAAAGAAAACCAATATTATTGATTTTAAACTTAAGTAATCAAAGTTTAAAAAAAAAAAGTAGAGGATAACAATGAAAAAAGAAAAAATAGCATAGTTTCAAACCAGCAGAGGGGGAAAAATGATATTAGGGAAACTTGATTAACCAAAAAAGGTAGGATTAAAAAACTAGAAGCCTCAGATCAATATACTATAAGTTGACCCTTGAACAATGTGGGCATTAGAGGCCTGACCCTCCAGTCAAAAATCTGCGTGTAACTTCATGGTCAGCCCTCTGTATCTGAGGTTTGGCATTGCCGGATTCGACCAACCAGATTGTGCAGTACATATTAAGTGAAAAAATTCCTCCTATAAGCGGACCCACACAGTTCAAATCCATGCTGTTCAAGGGTCCACTGTAGTAAATGTCTTTTGAATTTGCATTTATTGTGATTATGATTTGAGTTCATTTGTATCTTACATACTTTGAACGTTTTAGCTACCCAAAATACTTGGATCAAAGAGTAATTACACTGTGAACTGTAAAAAATTTATAATTGAAAATGGAAAAAAATTTTAATTAGAAATTAAAACCCAATTATAGCAAAATTTGCCAGTTCTAGATTTGTATCAATTGTTTGAGGAATAAAAAAAAAAAAAATCACACAACTCCCAGTTTCCAGTCCAGCATGAAAGAAGCTGGAAGTCACCACTGCATTCTAACAAGTAAAAAGCTAACCAGACTGAAAACTCAACAGCACTTAGATTCCTCAGAGAAGTGAGGTTATACAGCAAATCACTCCCCACCAAATTGGAGAGAACAACACACATATACAGAAAAATACAACTTACTGAGGAATCAGTTGAGAATCAAGTATGAAGTTCACAGTCCAGAGACACAGGTTCACTAAGACTGAGACCTAATCACAGGACACTTCCCTTCCCCTCACACTTCACCACGTTACTAAGGGCAGTTCTTACCCAGTATATTGTGTCTGGCTATCAAGAAAAAATTACAAGACATACTAAAAAGTAAAAAAGAGTTTGAAGAGAAGGGGCAAGCAACAGAACTAGACTCAGATATGGAAGAGATGTTGGAATGATTAGACCAAGAATGTAAAACAACTGTGACTGTGGTGCTAAGGGCTCTAAAAGATAAAGTAGACAACATGCAAAAACAGATGGGCAATGTAAGGAGAGAGATGGAAGTTCTAAGAAATAACTAAAAAGAAAGCTACAGATCAAAAATAACCTAACAGAAATGGAGAAAGCCTGTGATGGAATTATTAGTAGACTAGACATGACTGAAGGAAAGAATCTCTGGCTTGAGATATCTCAATAGAAGCCTCCAAAACTGAAAAGCAAAGAGAACAAAGACTTAAAAAAACATAACAGAATATCTGAGAACTGCAGGACAACTACAAAAGGTGTAACATATATGTAATGGGAATTCCAGAAGGAGAGGAAAGAGAGGAAAGAACAGAAGAAATATTTAAACAATAATGACCGAAAATTTCCCCAAATTAATGTCAGACACCAAAGCACAGATTCACAGAAACCACAGGAAGCTCAGAAAACACCAAGCAGGATTAATGCTAAAAGAACTATACCTAGCCATTATCATTTTTAAACTACAGAAAATCAAAGATAAAGAAAAAATCCCACAATAAGCCAGAAGGAAAAAGACCTTACTTATAGAGGAGCAATGTAAGAATTATATCCAACTTCTCAGACATCATGCACGCAAGAAGAGAGTCAAGTGAAATATTTAAGGTGTTGAGAGAAGAATCCCCAAAACCTAGAATTCTATACCGTGTGAAGTTTACAGCATTGAATGCACTTATTAGAAAAGAAGAAAGACCTAAAATCAATCATCTAAGCTTCCACCTTAGGAAGCTAGAAAAATCAGAGTAATCTAAATCTACAGTAAACGCAAGAAATAATGAAAGAGCAGAAATCAATGAAATAGAAAATAGGAAATCAATGGAGAACATCAACAAAACCAAAAACTGGTTCTATGAAAAGATCAATAAAATTTATAAACTTCTAGCTAGTCTAACTAAGAAAAAGAGAAGACACAAATTACAAATATCAGAAATGAAAGGGGATATCACTACAGATTCATGGACATTAAAAGGACAATCAAGGGATACTATAAATAACTCTATGCCCCAAAATGTAATAACCTAGATGAAATGGTCCAACTCCTTGAAAGACGCAATCTGCCAAAACTAACAAAAGAAACGGACAATCTGAATAGCCCTGTATCTATTAAAGAAACTGAATCAATAATTAAACCTTCCAAAACTGAGAGCACTAGGCACAGGTGGGATCACTGGTGAATTCTATCAAATGTTTAAGGACATTTATACAATGTTATATGCCACAAATATTCAATTTAAAAAAATTTAAGGAAGAAAATATACAAGTTCTCTATAATTTGTTTCAAAAAATAGAAACAGAGGGAATATTTTCTTACTCATTCTATGAGGCCAGCATTACTTTAAACACAAACCAAGACATTACAAGAAAACTACAGATAAATATCTCATGAACACAGATGTAAAAATCCTCATGAAAATATTGGCAAATCGAATCCAACAATGTATGAGAAGAATTATACACCATGATTGGTTCTGGACCCAATTCCAATGTGGGGGATGTGGGTTCCCCCACCACCAAGCAATGCTCCTGACACCAGATGGGTGCCCTACAATTCAACTCAATTCTGATGCTATCTACTTGGAGATAACATCAGATTTCACAGGTTAAAGGCTCAGTGCCACAAGACTGCCCTCCACTTCAGATGCCAATTACAAGCCCAGATTGTTACCTGTGCTTCTGACCAACAGGCTACAGACTCGAAGGTCTCACAACTCCTTCCTTCGGTTTGATTAATTTGGTAGCAGGGACCTCAGACACCAGTCAGAAGTCCAGGTTGTTAACTGTACTTCTGACTGACTGGCTATCAATCAGAGGTTCCCATGACCCCTCCTTCTTGGATTCAATTAATTTGTGAGAGCAGCTCAACTCAGAAAACTCATTTAACTCACTAAATTATCAGTTTATTGCAAAAGATATTAAAGGATATGAATCAACAGCCAGATGAAGGGATACATATGGTGAGATCCTGAACAAAGGAGCCTCTGTCCCCACGGAGTTTGGGCCCTGCAGGGTGGCATGTAGAAGCATTCTGGTTCTCCAACCTAGAAGCCCTATGAACCTCATCCTTTTGGGGTTTTATGGAGGCATAATTATATAGGCGTGATTGACTGAACAATTGACCGCTGGTGATTGATTCAACCTCCAGCCTCTCTCCTCTCCCTTCCCTGGATGGGAATGAAAAGTTCCAACTCTCTAATCATATGGTTGGTTCTTCTGGCACCCAGCCCCCATCCTTAGGTGCTTTCCAAAACTCACCGCAAAAACGTAACAAAAGACACATTTATCACTCTCATCACTTAGGAAATTCTAAGGGTTTTATGAGCTCTGTGCCAGAAACAGGGATGAAGATCAAATATGCATTTCTCATTATAAATTACAAAATCACAACAACCAAGTGGTATGAAAGGCTGGTTCAATGTTCAATCATCAATTAACATAATCATTTCATTGATATATAAACTAAAAAAGAAAAATCACACAATCGTATCAACAGATCCAAAAAAGCATTTGACAAAATCAAACAACCATTCATGATAAAACCTCCTAGTAAACTAAGAATAGAGGGGAACTTCAACTTGATAAAGAATATCTACAAAAATCAAATGGTTAACATCATACTTAATGGTGAAAAAAATCAAAGATTTCCTGCTAAGACCAGGAACACAGCAAGGACGTCCCATCTCACCATTGCTTTTGCAACATCGCACTGTAATTTCAAGCTAATGGATTAGGACAACAACAGGAAATAAAAGATATAGATTAGGAAGGAAGAAATAAAAATGTCTGTATTCGCACATGAAATGACTGTAGATGATCTGAAAAAATCAACCAAAAAGCTCAGGAACTAATAAGCAATTATAGCAGAGTTGCAGGATACAAGGTTGATACACAAGTGAACTGCTTACCCAAATATCAGGAATGAACAAATGGAATTTGATATTAAAAACACAATACCATTTACATTAGCATCCCACAATATGAAACTTAGGTACAAATCATATGAAATCTATATCAGGAAAACTATGAAACTCTGATCAACAAAATTGAAGTAGAACTAGAAAAATGGAGAGATATTCCACATTCATGGATAGGAAGACTAAATAGAGTCAAGATGTCAGTTCTTCCCAACTTGATTTATAGACTCAATGCAATCCCAATAAAAATCTTGGCAACTTATTTGTGGATACTGACAAACTGATTCTGAAGTTTATACAGAGAGGCAAAAGACCCAGAATAGTCAACACAATACTGAAGAAGAATAAAGTTGGAGAACTGATGTTACCAACTTACTGTGAAACTATAGTAACAAAGACAGCATGGTATTGGTGAGAGAATAGATCAATAGAACAGAGTCCGGAAAGAGACCCTCATATATACAGTCAAGTGATCTCTGATGGAGGAGCAAAGGCAACAAATGAAGCAAAGATAGTCTTTTCAACAAATAGTGCTGGAACAGCTAGACATCCACATGCAAAAAAATGAATCTAGATATACAGAACTTACACCTTCCACAAAAATTTACTTAAAATGGATCACACAGGGGCTTCCCTGGTGGCGCAGTGGTTGAGAGTCCGCCTGCCGATGCAAAAAAAAAAAAAAAAAAGGATCACACACCTAAACGTAAACCAAAACTACAAAACTCCTAGGAGATAACACTGGAGAAAACCTAGATTATGTTGGGTTTGACAATGACTTTTTATATACAATACAATCCATGGTAAACTGGACTTCAGTAAAGATAAAAATTTCTGCTCTACAAAAATCAACATCAAGAGAATGAGAAAACAAGCCACAGACTGGGAGAAAATATCTGCAAAAGATATATCTGATAAGGACCGTTACCCAAAATATATAAAAGAACTCTTGAAACTCAACAGTAAGAAAACAAACAACTTAATTAAAAAATGGGTCAAAGATCTTTATAGACACCTCACCAAACAAGATTTAAATAACTTATAAATAGCAAATATAAAAAGATGCTCCACATCATATGTCATCAGCGAAATGCAAATTAAAACAACAATTAGATACCACTACATACCCATTAGAATGGCAAAATCCAGAACACTGACAACACTAAATGCTGGTCAGGATGCAGAGTGACTGGAACTCTTTCATCGCTGGTGGGAATGCAAAATGGTACAGCCACTTTGGAAGAGAGTTTGGCAGTTTCTCACAAAACTAAACATACTCTTACTATATGATTCTGCTATTGTGCTCCTTGATATTTACCCCAAAACTTATGTGTACACAAATACCAGCTTAATTCAGAACTGCCAAAATTTGGAGGCAACTGAGATGTCCTTCAACAGGTAAATGGATAAACTGTGGTACATCTAGACAATAGCATATTATTCAGCACTACAAAGAAATAAGCTATCAAACAATGAAAACACATGGAAGAAACTTAAATGCATATTACTAAGTGAAAGAAGCCAACATGAAAAGGCTACATACTGTATGTTTCCAACTATATGAAATTGTGAAAAAGGCAAAACTATGGAGACAATAAAAAGATGAGTGGTTGTGAGGGGTTAGGGGAGAGAAAGATGAACTGGCAGCACAGAGAATTTTTAGGGCAGTGAAACTACTCTCTAAGATACTATAATGGTGACTACATATCATTGTACATTTCTTCAGATTCCTAGAATGTACAACACCAAGAGTGAATCTTAATGTAACATACAGACTGAGAGATTATTATGTGTCAATTTAGGTACATCAGTTGCAACAAATGAACCACTGGGGTGAAGGATGCTGATAATAGGGGAGGTTAGACATATGCAGGGGTAGGGTTATATGGGAAATCTCTGTACCTTCTATTCAATTTTGCTGTGAACCTAAAACTCTCTAAAAATAGTCTTTTTTTTTTTTGCAGTACACGGGCCTCTCACTGTTGTGGCCTCTCCCGTTGCGGAGCACAGGCTCCGGACGCACAGGCTCAGTGGCCATGGCTCACGGGCCTAGCCGCTCCACAGTGCGTGGGATCTTCCCGGACCGGGGCACAAACCCGTGTCCCCTGCATCGGCAGGCGGGCTCTCAACCACTGCACCACCAGGGAAGTCCGTTTTTTTTTTTTTTTTTTTTTTTAAATCAAGTAACAGTCTCAACTATGACAGATTGCTCATCACCACCACCTTGTGGGCCAAGAAGCAACAACAAAATACAAAACAAGATACCTTCAAAAATAAGGAAAGAAACAACTACCTCATTCCATCAACCCAGATTCCATCAATTAAAACACATATTATTTCAGGTTCAACTAAGAAAGAAAATACTGCCAATTAAACTATGACACCATTAACTATAAGTGGCATTCCAATTTCATAGATGTTAAAATGTGTCTTAAAATAAATGAAATGTGGTATTTTGATTTTCCTCAAGCTCCTACCAGTGTTAGAGACTACACAAGAATAAAGCATCTTAAGCTGAACCACAAGAAATTTAGGAAATAAGGGTCAGTAATACTAGGACAATACTAAACGAAATATGAAAATATTCTTCTGTACTTTTCAGGCGGCAAGTTTAGATAATTTAAGGATGGAAATACATAATGTTGGATTTTAATATCTTCTCAGATGCCACCTAGCTTTAAAATTCTTTTTTCAGATTTTAATAGTTCTACACATTACTAAATTTGTCCTCAGAGTAAATGAAAAATTTACTGACATCCTAATAAGGGTAAACACTTTCTGAACACTCTGAGAAATATTTTCAAATATTATCTCATATAATCCAAGTGAAAGTGGACTTGCAACCCAGAAATGCTGACCCCAGGGTCCATGCTCTTTCCACTCCAGGACACCAGGATGCCTCCAGAATACCATGAGAGCAAACAACATAGCTGGCCTTGATATACAGATTTCAGACAAGCCCTTCCCACTTCCTACTTACCTGGCTGAAGCCTTAAACCGCTCTAAGAACTGAAGTCTCAAGCTCTCATGGCCAGGGAGGTCAATCAAGGTCAGGCTAGTGCCCTAAGGATGCCAGCAATATTATTAATGTTTCAGTCCGGATTCACATTTACAACATAAATCTTTCATATCAGATCGCAGGTATCAGAATGGTACCCAATTAATGAATCAAAAAAGGTCACTGTAACTGATTAATGAATCAAACAAATGTCCACAGAGCATCCTCTATTTATAAATCATGGAGTGAAGGCTCTGGAGATTTAACAATGGACAAAAACATGGTCCTGCCCTAACAGAGTTTATAATATAATCAGAAAGGTCAACACAGTGTAAAATTACATGTAAATGTAAAATTACAACTTTGATCAATGTTCTGAGGGTACGTGAGAAACCTGACCCTGTATGGGGAAGTCAGGAAAGTCCACCTGAGGCTGGGAAAAATACCAGTATGAATAAAAGCAAAAACATGTGAAAAAACAGTAATAAATATTCACAAACTAAATAATATAAGAACCTACATTTTATCATATAACATGTTACCACTGCAGGGATCCCCAACCTTTATAAAAACAAAACATTCTTTTATATTTCTACTGCAATCTAATTTTAAAATATATGTCCACTAGACACACCATTTATTTGTTCCAACTCTGTCAATATTTTTTGTCAATTCTTGATCCAGGTGACAATCACTGAACAGGGCGGGGTTGTGCCACTACGGAGCAGACTGATTAAGTGCCCACTTCCATGCTATTCATGCCAGGCCTTCATTCTTGAGCTCAGGTTCAATGCAGCTGTGGCAATGCTCAATCCTAAGACTCTCGGGTATAGCCCCGGTACATTTATCAGACCCACGGATCATTTCTCATATGTTCTGCCTTCTCCACAGCCAGCCTCAACCACTATTCAGCAGGAGGGAGTCAGCATTATGCACAGATTTGACATAATTACAGCTGGATACACTGTGACCTGTCACTTAGTCTGTTTGATCTTTTATAAGTAATACACAAAGTATATTAGCCTTTTTTCTATTTTTATACTGGTAGTGTAGGGACCTCAGGTTGGGACCCCCATCACATTTCGTAATCAGCACCACAACACATACTATAAACAATCCATAAGGTACAGTACTAAATACATTACTATTTTGAGAGACTAAATCTAAAACATAAAGAGGGTGGGAAAAGAAGTAAAAAAGGGAGGGATGTTTTACATATTCAATAGAAACATGCAAGTCTTATTTGTAATGTTAAGTTTTCTGATAGCTATATTAAAAAAGTAAAAAGAAACAGGTAAAATTTTAAAAATATGTATTACATAAGCCAGTATATCTAAATTAGCTTTATAACATATAAAAAGTTCAAGAAATTGATATCTTATTCTTTTTTTCATCCCAAGTCTTCAAGATCTGATGTATATTTTATACTTATAGCAGCCCTCAATTTGGACTGGTCACATTTCAGGTGCTCAACAGTCACACACTATCAGTGGCTACTCTGTTGGAAAGTACAGGTCTAAAGCATACCCTGGAATACCCCACTTAAAATATCTAGTACAAGTGCCCCAAGAATTAAAGATCTCCCAAATCTGAAATTTCAAAACTGAATCCTTGGGAGTTTAAAAAGGTCTGAGTCAGAAACAGTGCCATTATTGAAAAAAGAAAAAAAATACCTCTAAGACATTTAAAAGGATGTCTCTTTATCTTTGCTTACAATGTTTAATACTGGAGGTACCAGAAAAGGGCAGAGCAGGGGTGGGGAGGACCCAAGGAGAGGAAGAAAAAGTCTCTAAAATCACCATTCTAATTCATCCATCTATACATCTAATGCCTCCATCAGTCATCCACCCACCTTCCTTCCACTCACTCACTAAATACCTATTAAGCATTATAATTGGCTTGGCAATCACTATCTACATTCTGGGGCCATACAGGTACATAAAAAGTCCTTCTCACGATTCCTTATTGGTGTTTTTTAAATATACTCATGTATACTCCATAAGATATCCACTGCAACACTGTTTGTAAAAGCAAGATTGTAACAACCAAAAAACTAAATGTCTGTTAATAGGGCTCTTATTAAATAAAAACTCAACATTAGTTGACAGGAGTAAAAGCTTTCTGATTACACTGTCTTCACATTCAACTGTGATCATGTACTACTTTTCCATGTGTACCTGTAAGACTTTTCTGTCATGTCTCAAAAGTAAAGGCTTTAAGAAAGGAAAAAAAAAATTGTATGGTATAGCCACATAATGGCATACTATGCAGGTCATAAATCAACCTGGTAGTACTATGTATGCAAATGAGGAAGAAAAAATGAAAACAAATCCAAGCTGTATCAGTTATATTGTTAAATTAAAAACAAAAACAAACGGGGGGGGGTAGAACACAGTGTTAAAAAAGAAAAAAGTAAAGATATACAGATATGTTTGTATAGCATAGACCATCTGGAAGGCTATACAGGAAAATGGTAAGTTACTACCTCCAAAGAGAAGACTTGTAAGAAGGGATAGGAAAGGCAAAATTACTTTTCACCAAATATCCCTTCTAACCTTTTGAATTTTTGTCCCATATACATGTACTAAAGAAAAAGGCTTAATGCTCACTCTTAAGAACTCATGGTAAAGTTGGAATTAAGAAACAGAAACAAAAATTAATAAATAATCAGTGTGCATAAGGTACAACAAAGCAGGGGAGGGCATGATTTAAGTCCACTGCTTGGATGGTCCAAAGAAGAATTTGTCACATGCAAAATATTTATCCATAAAAATAAGCTATGAACGTACCTATGCCCTCAGACTAATTTATCCTAGAAATGTCTTTTCCTGACACACCAAAGTAAAGTAAAACTGTCAGACTCCCCACATCCTAGGAACCTCTTACCCTGTTATTGTTGACTCTGTAGGCAGCAGAGCTGTCAGTGATGGAAGTCTGAGTGTCTCTGTAAAGGCCTGTTAACAACTGTAAAACAAAACAAAACAAAACACAACATGGGGGAGATCAGAGTAAACATATAAATAGCAAACCTAAAGAAAGTAACTTTGCTCTAACTCTCCTAGGTGTAAGGTCAAATAAACGAATGTTACTTGCAATAGCTGAAAAGGACCATATTAGTATTTTTTTTCTTTCTTCCTTTGCTTGTACAAAAATCTTATTAATTGCAAATTTCATTCCCCTCTCCTTAACGAGAGGAGGGGGATAACTATTATTTTTAAACTATTATTTTCAAATAATAGTTTCAAATGGTTAGTGGCCAAATTTACTGACCTTCCATCAACATTTACAATCATCAAAGTGGAAGGGAAATAATTTATACTCTCAAAAAGAAGAGTAATCAGAAGAAAACCTCTGCTACTCTCTGTAGCAAAAACCAAACATTTAAAAATACTACATAGGGCTTCCCTGGTGGTGCAGTGGTTGAGAGTCCGCCTGCCGATGCAGGGGACACGAGTTCGTGCCCCGGTCCGGGAAGATCCCACATGCCGCGGAGCGGCTGGGCCCGTGAGCCATGGCTGCTGAGTCTGCGCATCCGGAGCCTGTGCTCCGCAACAGGAGAGGCCACAACAGTGAGAGGCCCGCGTACCGCAAAAAATAAATAAATAAATAAATAAATAAATAAAAATACTACATGGACTCAAAATAAATATTAGTGAAAAGAAGCCTAAGTAGCCAATAGGCAGAAGAAGAATCACCCTTTAAAAAAGTTTCTTTGACAAAGTCTCAGAAGAATTATACACTGTATACAGATTACTGCCCTCTATCTCTTCAGCTGGTCTGGCATCCTTAGCCATGACATGAAAGTAGTATATAAAACCCTTAAATGGGATAAGGGTTAAATGTCAGTATCTGGCAAGTACAAGAGAATAGAAATGGTCAAATTCCAGTTTAGGAGCTTTTCAAGAGTCTTTTCATCCTACCAAGTGATTCAAGAATTAACTCCCCAATTTGTCAGCACAGCTTCTTTTCCAAAGTACACCTCACAGGAATAATGGGGTGCCCTAAAATTTCCTATCAAGTTTAAGAGAGGTGTAAATCAAAGCATTTACTCTGACAAAAAGCAATGTTTTCCCGGAGTCACAAAGGCCAACAAGAAGAACAGCTCTTTGACTGCTCCTTCTGCTCCGGATGAACTTCCAGAACACTGTGGAATAGAGAAAAACAACCAAAATTATGCCTTGATTATCAACAATATGCATGTATGGTTGGGCTGTGGGAAATTAAGTCTACCACAGAACACTTCATTCACCTGGAACTTACCTCCATTGTTATTACCACCATTATAATCATTATTGTTTTAGGGACTCCGCTGAGTACCTGCCACTAACAACTGTCAATTTTTCTGCATCTGCAGCCCCTACACCGACGGCGTACTCTTCAAGCGCAATCTTGCTCATTAGCTTTGTGTCCCCAGCGCCCAGTTCGCAAACATAGGATGCTCAAACTTGGAGCGACGTTCGTAGCAAGAGCAATGAAAGGGAGAGAACCGCGCGCTCACGCAGAACAGGGGCTAGTAACGCTGCGCTGCTCCTGCTGCTTCAGGCAGGAGGGCAGGTTGGTATAAGGGGTGATTCCCCCTCTCTAGACGCCCCCCCGATGCCATGTCCGTTCCGCGTCCGCGGTCTGCACAAGCCCAGTCCAAGCTCGGATCCCCGCCAGCCCTGCACCCGCCATATCTACCGGCCGCCTCTTTACCCAGCGTCAGCAGCACCGCGACGAGCGCCACCACGACTGACAGCAGCGTCGGGTCCCTCTGCCACAGTTCCTGCCGCAAGGAGTCCAGGTAGAGCTGGAAGGCGCCTCCGACACTGCCGCCGTTCCCCATCCGCCGGGAGTCCGCGGAAGCCATGGCTGAGATCTTGCTAAGCGGCACCGCAAAACCAACGTGGCCCTCGGCTCTGCGCAGGCGTCCGAAGCGGAGCATCACGGGAGTGGTAGTTCCTAAGTTATATTTCCTCCTTCGGAGTCCGGGATCCCGAAGGTCCTGATGGTAGTTGTAGTTCTCTTGGACACTGCGCTCCCGCCGAAAAGACTGAGCTGCCAGACACAAGTATGAGTTACACGCTCATCCTTTAAGATATGAGTCAGATGTCGCCGCTCTCTTCATGGTTGTTGACAAAATGATGGATGAATAAAATGAATGGCTCGAGAAATCTCTGCTGAAGATTTCTAGTCGCTCCCTTCGTGAGGTGAGGTGTCTTGTGAGGAACTCAAGCATTACACAAATATTTCATCGGAAAATCACGTGGCAGGAGGTGTGATTGAAGATGTAAGGTGCGGTATGGGAATGCAGAAAGGGGCGCCTAATCCACATGGGTTCAGAGAAAAGCTCCCGGAGGAAAACGACAGGAACTGGGCCATGAAGGATGAGTTATCCTCTGCAGGTGAAACAGGAGAAAGGGTGCTCTGTGCAGAAGAAAAGAGCAATTCAGTGTCCCTACACTGTAAATCCAGGGCTGCAACTAAGATACCTACGTTAAGGGAAGCAGCCAGGAAAGTCAATGGGACGGGCAGAGCCTGTTGAAAACTGTCACTCCTGCCCTAAGGGGGCAGCCACCACTCTGCCAGGCAGGTATGTGGGAGCAAGGTGGCCAGTTCTTCAGTTTTTCAAGAGAAGCCAGAAAGAAAGGTTTTTAAGAGAAATTTTCCACTTTTTAAATTTCAGCAAGTAATGAAAACTTGTAGCCCAAATAAAACCCCTCATAGGGTCAGAAGTAGCCGGCCTAGGGGCTGCCAGTTTGCAGTCTCTGTCACTAAGCAGGTGTCATTTCAGCAGAAGTGGCAGGAGATGAAGCAGGAAATGTTGGCAAAAACCAGGCATGAAGGGACCGTGTGCTATGCTGAGGAACCTAGACTTTATCTAGAGTTCAATAAGAAGTTTCATTTGGGAGTGAAATAGATGACTGGCAGATCAATGGAGAACTATGGTTTGAGAGAGAAAAGACTGGAGGCAGGGAGACCAGCTGGGGCTGTTGCAGTGTTTTGGCAAATGATGCACAGGGTCTGAACCAGGGAAATGTGGAAAGTGGAAAGGAGGGCACAGACATGAGAGATATTTAGAAGGAAAATATATAGGATTTAGTGATTAATTGGATAAGCTGAGTTAAGGAGAAGGAGAGCTATCAAGACTGCATCTGAAGCACTTGGTGTGTGTTGCTGGGAAGATCAAAGTGCTTAACGCGAATCAGAGAACTCAGTTGAAGGGTCTTTGGAGCTGGGGACATAGCCAGGATGAAAACTGCCTCTCTTTTGTGTATATGGAGTTCCCGGTGCCTCTGGGAAGTCTGAAATCGTATACCAAGCAGGTGATACAGTAAACAAATGTGAAGTCAGCAATAGGTGCTAGATTTTCATTTGGAAGTCATATGTAAACAAGCGGTCATTAAATTGTGGAGAGCATGAGGAATGAGGAGGAGAGGGAACCCCACAAAGAAGCCTGAGAAGGGAGGGTCAGCGACACAGGAGTAAAACGTGTCCTGGAATTGGCCAGCAGCATCTCTGCAGCAGAGGTTGAAGGCTTGAGTGAAAAGTGAGCTCAGGGGGAACAGCGGGGAGGGGTGGGGGGAGACAAGGTAATAAGGATAATTGCTCACATTAATGAGTGGTTGCTAGAGCCAGGCATTGTTCTAAATACTTTAAATTTATTAATTTGTTTAATCCTCACAATGACCCATTATCCCAATTTTACAGAGGGAAAACTGGGACAGGGATTGAGTAACCTATCCACCGATTCCAGGCAGTCGGGCTCCTTTATGCTTGACTATATGCTCTAACACAGTATAATTCATTTTCCAGGCATTTCATTGATAAAGGTAGGCAACAGGGACTCCAGATTAAGGAAGGATGTTTAGGATGGGAGGTTAAAGTTAGTAAACCAACTTCTATATTTTAAATTAGCATTATGAATTAAAACTGTCAGAACTGACAGGAATCTTACCACATTCTATTTCTTTTCTTTCTTATGGTCTTGATCCCTGCTCTGTATCCACCACCCAACACGCGCGCACACACACACACACACACACACACACACACAGTTCCTTTATAATAACTTCTGTTAGGGACTAAAAATGCAGGGAAGGAGGAAGGGCCAGGCATGGAGAACATCTACCAGAAATGTCCTCAGTGTATAGGGATTTTTAGTCAGAGCTACGTGAGTGAACAAGTGCCGTGTTGGTGGAGAAATTTGGGGATGAGGAAGCAGGGCTTTGATAAGACATGGTCATGCTGTTTTTCAATTTGTTTCCTGTGTATTATGAAGGCAGAAGAAATGTGCACACCTTCCACCCTCGTGTTATAAGGTGGTGCTGCCATTCTGAGTAATGAGAGCAGGAGAGAATGGCGTCGGAGGCTTCCTGTCCTCTCACGTCTCTGCCTCAGGGACTCTGCAGGCTCCCAGGGGCTCTGTGGGGATGGATGTCAAGGAAGGACGTGCAGACACTGACTGCTGCTGGCTGAAAGTGCTCTGCTCCCTGATTCTAACAGCAGATGGAGAGTTACAATAAAACCAACATAGACAATTTTTTCTTCTCTTCCATTAATTAAAATGTCTCATTCACCAGACACATTTTTCTCTCCTGTTCCCAGCAGCTCCAAATCACAATGGAACCTATCTCAGACTCAAGGACACCAATCATGTGATTCCCCTACTCTGGCTTATCTCTTTAACTCTGTTTCTTTGAAAAAATGGAGGATTTTAAAAAAAAGAATTAAAATGAGACATTTATTATATTAAAAACTCAATATAATAATGAAAGATCAAAGAAGAAAGACACAAATCACCTTAGTTTTTATACCAATAGTATCTGGTGAACATGATTTCAGACATTGTACAGATATACTGACAAGAAGGCAGTCTAGAGGGAGGAATAAATAAAAAATAGACAGAAATTATTTTCAGAGACTATAATATGCCTTGCTGTGTTCACAGTCCATAGAACAGTGCCTGGATCATGGTAGGTACTCAGCGCATTGTTGATAAAATTAGATTAGTTGGCTCATTGCAATAAGACAGACCACACGCCAGAGGAATGGTGGGACATCTCACCAAACAAAGGAAAAGAAAGAATTATTATAGGATTTGAGGTGAGGGTGGAGTTTAGGTGGATATTACATAAAGCAGAGTGTTGCTAGACTCAAAGCAAAGCAGGGCTGTATGTAAAAAGGTGAACATCAGGTCTGGTCTGCAAAATGGACCCAGGGTCTGTTTCCTTGGTTACTAGAAAGTTGAGAGATGTGGACTGTTGTGTTCAGAACCCCCTACCTGCAGCTGTTCCCCAGAGTGTAGAGGAGTTAGGAAACAAAGGGGCAAACTGAAGAGTTGTTTAGAAGGCAAAATCAGCAGAACTTGCTGACATTGGATGTGGAATGAGGGGAAAGAGTGAATGAAATTTGACTCCTCAGTTTATGACTCCTGTGAGTGGGTAGCAGACCATGTCTTTACCCAGTATGAAATATATGGAAACAATAGTTGGATTAGGGAAGCAGGAGAGGGAAGGGGTAAGATGATCACCTCACTTTTCTTTCTGTTGGGCTTCCGATTGCTGTGCGAACTCTACCGTATAGATGCACAGGCAGGAGGAGGTGTGAGTGTGCGATGCTGGAAGCAGGGATGAGCACAATAGATGTAGATGCCCAGGAGTCATTCTCATTGCTTACGGAGGGCCTGGAAAAGCACTGGATCAAGAGAAGAACCCCGGGAAGATTACCCTACTTTTCAGAACTGGTAGGATGAGCCCACAGTAAGACCACAAGAGGACAGAGAGGTAGGAACCAAAGCGAAGAGCTGCTGTGTCAGAGAAACTGGGAGAGGGTTCCAAGGAAGGGTGAGTGGTCAGCCATATCAAGTTAGTAAACAGACTCAAGGATGAAAGAACAAGTTGGTTTTCACAGCTGGCAGGTGGGTGGTAACCTTGACCCGAGTAGCTGCAGGGATGTGAGTGGAGCAGAAGGCTGATTTCTCTGTGTTCAGCCATTAATAACCAGTGAGGGGTGGGAAGAATAAGGCTCCACCTTTCAGGAGCTCCACTAAGAATGGGAGGAGACAGGGCAGTGACTGCCATGGGAGGCGGGGTCAAGCTATGATTTTTAGCAAGAAGAGTTTCCAGTGATTCACTTTTCCAAGCAGTAAGAGTCAGGACTTCACGTATACCTGATGAAATTTATGAAAAATATTTTAAATGTGTAAATCGTCTATATTCTTTTTCTGTACTGCCATGAACGCTCCATCTCAATACTTACTCTGCATCCTCCTTCCTTCCCCTTCCCCAGCAACACACACACACACACACACACACACACACACACACACAC